>NW_019525486.1:0-52251 GCF_002814215.2 Seriola lalandi dorsalis | reverse complement strand
TCTCTCTCTCACTCTCTCCCTCAGCTATCCGTTATTGAGGCTTCCCCTGCCTGGGACGGGTCCTGTGGAGTTCACCACAGGGGTGCGAGACTACAGCGTCCCTTCCCATGAGCCTCAGGGAGACCTCGGAGAACGGCCCGACTGGGTAGGAGAAGAGAAAACGCGTGCACACACGCTTATATACATCCCATCATTTTTAGTATCTGAACATCACTTTTGTCCCTATTCCTTTAACTGTAATCATTCCTTAACCCTGAATCCTGATCCCTCAATCTCAAACCTGAATCTGAACCTTGAAAGAACGTCTGTAAAGACGAAGTGTCGTCACGCTGAGAGTCGAAAACTGGTTCTTGGATGCAGGCATATGCAGACAAGTCTAACTGTAAAGATGAAGCAATGGCTCATGTCACAGTGGCAGGTTCAGTAGACTAAAACAGTCTTATGTTGTGTCTCAACGTGTCACCTACATGCTTGTGTGTGTGTGTGTGTGTGTGTGTGTGTGTGCTGTAGTATCGGGGTCCTCCGGTCGCCTACATCCAGCAGGTGTTGGTGAAGGCAGCCGTGTCTCCGTGGGACAGCAGCCTGGTGCCAGTGGACGTGTTTCGGTCGCCACTGGGTCGAGTCTTTAGCCTGCTGGAGGAGATCCGTAACCACGTCCACGCTGACAGGTAAACTTCAAATTTGAAGTTAAGTTAACGGAGTAGATACAAAGTATCATGAAGTGGAAATTCAAAGGTACAAGTACCTTTTGAATTTGGAGTGAAACACAATAAAGTACCTCAGTAAAAGTTACTTTCCGCCACTGCAGATGAAAATCCAGACGTTCATAATTCTGCTTTATGAACTCGCAACAGAGTAACATGGTCATGGTCATAGTCACGTTTTAATAAATATACAGAAGAGAAAAGCTGCAGATCCTCACATCCTTTTTTTCTTTCTTGAAACAATCACTTATCAAAACTTTTGTGAATTAATTTGTTATTTGAATAATTATCCTTAGTGGTAGTGAAGACAAACTCAGTATTGAACTTTATCTCAGTGGTGTCTGTCCTCCACCAGTTCAGAGTGAACCCATGAACCCAAAACTCTTTTCCCTTTTTCATGTGTGTGGAAAAAAAAGGAAAAAAACATCCATGACCTTGACTTATGAAGAAGAAAGCTGGACTTCCAGCAAACATCGATCAGTTGTAAACCGTGAGGTGTGTGACTCTGTGGGGCACGTGCTGTGCAGCGACGCTCTGTTTGACAGCTGCTCTGTCCTGAGCGCTGATATGAGCCTCATGTGTGGGACACTTTGTTTTTTTGCTGGAAAGCTGCAGAGAGCCGCTAAAACTTTTTCCCCCAAGAGTCAGATTAATAGCACGGGACTTCCCTTGTGTAATTATCATTAAATTAAACATTAAAATTTAAGATAATTAATAGATTAATGTTCTGTCTTGCTTGGTGTCTGTGAGCTTTGTTAATAACAACTCCTCCTTCCTGTCACCTCCTCTCCTCTGTCTTCTCCTCGTCTCTCCTCTGTCAGCTCCGGGGTTCGCAGTCTGGAGACGTTATGTCTCCAGGTGACAGACCTGTTTCCAGGGTTACGGCGGATGCAGTCTGTGCTTCCAGAGCACGGCTGCCTGCTCGTCTCTCCCGGCAACTACTGGCAGAACCAGCGGGAGCTGTTCGACTTGGACTCCGACCTCCTCAAGACCATCCAGAAGCACGAACCCAAAGGCCTGCACACCTCGGCCACACTGCGAGGTAGGTAGAGATGAGGACTACTGACACGCTCACGGACAAAATAAAGCATTCTGGGATATTTAGTCGAAGGGAGAAGATATGACTTAAGTTTTGTGACTTTTAAAGTTCTTAGAGACGAACAAAAACAGAGCACTTTTAATTCTAAAGTCAAGAAAAGTAAAGTTGACGTTTTTGTGCTTCCATTAAAAATTTGAATCTTTCACTTTTTCTAAATCCTCCTGATGTTTTTCTGTGTGAATCTGTTCTGAAAGGCTCAATGTTTTAAGGCTGAATTTATGTACAGTATTTCTAACAGATGATGAACCTATTTGAACTCCTGACTTAGCGCTGGTGAACATCATCCACTAGTACAATACGTGTGTTGTTGTCAGACTGTTCCTGAAGGTTTTAAGACTTACTCGTGGCACCGTTTTTACATTTTTAGAAATTCTGACTCCTCTGGTTTAGCTTGCTCCTTGTCCCGTGCCGTGAGATTACCCACCAAATCCAGCCTGAACTGTAGGCGTTTTATCGTCTGGTGGAGGCAGCAAGTCTCAGAAATGTCAGAAGTGGAGTTTAGTCCTTTTATTCTCGACTGCCTCGTTGGAAGGAGCCTGCCATCATTCAGCAGGAGTAATTGTAGGGAGGTAGTGAGTGGAAGATTAGTGGTATCAGCAAACTAAGAGGCTTTTATGTTGACGGAGAACATGCAGT
Organism: Seriola lalandi dorsalis; assembly: GCF_002814215.2. Lineage (NCBI taxonomy): Eukaryota > Metazoa > Chordata > Actinopteri > Carangiformes > Carangidae > Seriola > Seriola lalandi. The sequence goes on along the minus strand of NW_019525486.1, from coordinate 49,812 downwards.
TTCATTTCCTTGGGAACTTATTAAATTCCCTGAAAACTTTACCCACTGACATAGTGAACCACATCAGCGTCCCCTGGCTGCTCAAAGCCAGCTCAGCGTTCTGCCTCAACCTCCAGCTCCAGTGATAGAGAGGTGGGAAGCTTATTCTGGAGCTGGAGTCAGGAACAGCTCGGCTGCCAGATACAGTCAGACTGATACCGTTGTTCACACTGAGCTGAGGGACGGCCAGTCACACTGCCATGGGAAAGTTGTGAAGTATATCCCAGCAGCCCCCAGCCTCCACAGGGCACCCAGTGTGAGTGTAAGATTAAAAAGGGAAGATGTGAAATTGAGTTGTTAGTTTAGCGTTTCTGCGGATGATCTGATATCGGCACAGAGATCTCAAGCTTTCTAAAATAACAGTGCTGGCTTGTGTTAATCAGGTTTTACACAAGTAATACACTGTAGTAGAAATGCCAGTGTTTGACAAGTGACTAATGGATGTTATTTGCGCTAATGTGTTGCAGTATGTGTGTGTATTTTGAGAATTATTAATATTGTGTGTGTGTGTGTGTGTGTGTGTTTCAGACCTGCTGTTTGGCGTCCCTGGGAAGTACACAGGCGTCAGTCATTACAACAGGAAGAGGGTGGTGACGTACACGATCACTGTGGTGTTGTCCAGCTACGATGCGAGGTGAGTTACATGTGCAGTGTAGCGTGTTGGTGCAGGTTCAATTGAAATTGAATAGATAGAGAATGAAAGAGTCGCATTTCTTTTGTCTTTTCTTGTCAGTGTTTTTCCCTTTTTATGTCGCAGTGTAAAGAAGACTGACTTAACGTAACGTCAGCTTTGATAAATGCCCTTTGTTTGTAATTACATTTCTTTCAGGGACATTTTTCTTTACATGTCCCTAACTGGTTTGTTTTCCTCTGAAGCTGCAGGCTGCGTTCATTATGGCTGTGTGCTCACTGTGACTTGTGTAGCATATAGATTCCAAGGCTTAGTTTAACAAGCTTTACTTTAGTCTCTTCTCACTGCATTATAGACTATGAACTATGAGGTTAAGTGCTGGGTTGCTTGACTGAGCTTCTCTTCTTTTACCAGAAGTTTTTGACAGGTACAAATTTAAAGGGTATTTGGTCTGACAAAATCAATCAGTGGGCTGGATCTGCAGTGCCGCCGCCACCGCCGCTGATGATCTTGATGTCTGTGTGTGTCCAGGTTCCTGAGCAGCCTGCGGGCGCGCCTGAAGCAGCTCCACCCGTCGGCCAACTGCAGCCTGAGAGACGACCACATGGTTCACGTCCACTTCAAGGAGGAGATCGGCATCGCTGAGCTTATCCCGCTCGTCACCACATACATCATCCTTTTTGCCTACATCTACTTCTCCACACGTCAGTCCAACTCCCTGTCTCTCTTGCTCTGTGTATCTTCTTCCACCATGACTATTTTTTTTTCCTTGTTTGCACAATCGCTCAATCTTTGAAAGGTGCCAAAGATCCAGACTCATGCATGCTGCAACCTTTGTATGTGCACGTGCGTTTGTGTGCCAAGGTTGTTCCTGTCTGGTGCAGGGATAATCCTCACACAGGAACATTGTACACCGCTGCAAGAATGCACCCGGCTAACACCTCAGCAACTTGCCAGTACAAACATTAGTTCAGGCAACAAACACACACACACGAGAAGTACACAAAATTAATATTTACACTCAAGCCGATTAGTCGATTCACATATGGGACCTTGTTCAGCACATTTTTTTCAACTTTTTTCAACTGTAATTTGAAAAAAATAACCAAAAGTTCTGTTGTAACTGCATTTTTTTGTCATTTTACTTCCATTTATTTCGATTTTTAACACATTTACTTACAAGTTTTTTTATTTTCTAGAATATTTTTGCTTGTCTAGCTTTAAATTACACTCCCTTTATGTTAATCAGTTGCAAAGAACATTGTATAGCTATATCAGGGATTTCAGAATTAGTATTTGAATGCAAAACCCTCTTATGCTTTTTGGCCAATGGAAGATTTCTGAAGGTTAATTAAGTCTTAAAATATTTTTGTGTATTTAATGGTGAATTAGTCTCTTTAAAAAGGAGAACGTCTGTCCTCGTGTTAAATACTTACAATAGTTAATGTAACGGTTGTGTGTGTAGTTACAGTGTCCTGCCCTTAACGTGGCTCCTTTGCTCCCTGCAGGTAAGATTGACATGGTGAAGTCTAAGTGGGGTCTGGCTCTGGCTGCTGTGGTCACGGTCCTCAGCTCTCTGCTCATGTCTGTGGGGCTGTGCACACTGTTTGGACTGACACCCACACTCAATGGAGGGTAGGAGTGCCCTCTCTTTTTCCCCACATACTAATGTTTTGGAAGATTATCTGAGAGATATTGCGAGCAAGAAAAAATTGGTTTGTAGCTTTAAACTGGAAGCAAAAGAATGTGGAGACGAAAATATCTCAGCAATCACTGGATGGATCGGTATGAAATTTTGTACAGACGTTCATGTTTCCAAGAGGATGAATCCCTCTGACTTTAGTGATCCTCTGACTTTTCCTCTAGCGCCACATTTTTTGGTTTTAGTGAGACGATCAGACAATTATTGAACGCATTTCCAGGAAGTTTGGTACAGATACTCATGATGCTTTTCATTTAGCATCAAGTTAAAATCTTAATTTGGTTTATGATCAAATACACAGCTAATGACATTTCCATCAAGCCCAGCTGTACTTTGAGTTTAGTGCTAGTTTGTAAATATATGAATGCTAACATGCTAAAGTAAAGTTAAATGGTGAACAAGATACATTGTCATTGCGAGCATGTTAGCATGCTGAGGATTCAGTTCGACCACCTCTGTGTTGCTAGCACGGCTGTAGACTCTTTGTCTGGTTGTCAACATGTATCTTACAACTTGTGTCGCACATGAACTGTTCTTCAGTAGAAACCAGAACAATTCAGTCTCATAAGTCACAGAAAATGAAATGAATTTAGCTTCTGGTTCAGAGTTGAAAGAATTTCTTTATGTGCTGTTAGATCGTCCTCATCATGTCCTCTGACATTCAAATGTATCCTGTTAATATTTACTGCCCCAACCGGCCGTTACTGTTTCATCATCATCTCTTATCTTATTCACAGAAAGCCCAGAACAGGTCTACCTACACTAACACACACACACACACACACACACACACACACAACACACACACATACACACCAGCTTATTGATTTCCCATTTCCTGCATTGACTTAAATGGATTTGCGTTAATGTTTACAGCAACTTGGCAAAAAGTCAGTGGGTTGGTGTGGATGAAAAAAAAGGGATGGGGGGGCATGGAAGTGGGTGGGGCCATGTGAGGGGGCGGGCATATAGCCATGTTGACATTTTATGGTCGTCCAATGATTTCAGGAATATTAGAAAGCAGACATCGTGGCGTGATAACGGCACACTGTTGTCCAACCACTGACCACGATCCATGCAAGTCCGCTGTGGGCGGTGCGTGTACCGTGTGTGTTTGCATAAACACACATCAAGGCTGACACAACCAAGCTATGCAAACTTCACATCCAGGCTGCTGAGATAGTGGTAGTGTGTGTGTGTGTGTGTGCGTGTGTGTGTGCACGTGCGTGTGTATGTGATAGGTAACTGTGTTACTGAGTGCCTCTGATGTAACATGCAGAGCTGTTGACTCCTCTGTGACCCAGTTATACACTTACTTCTATAGCACAAGCTTATCTCTACGCTCACACTAATCTCTCTCTACTCTCCATCACACAGATATCCCCGGCAGACAATTACCAAATATTGATAAAGAATTCTGAACATAGGAAAATAAAAAGCTCACGTTCACTGTCACTGTGACCAATAAATGACATGATTCACTCGACTTTACTGTCAGTTAACATTGATGGTCACACAGTTCATTCAAAAGCAGCACAGCTTCTGGAGGATTGCGTCGTTGTGGGTGACACACAGTTTTGAAAAGAAATTGATTTCACACACGTACAAGTCCAGAAAATTAATATTCACTTTCTTAAAGACTTTTATTTCAAAAACTAAAACTGTGCCTGAGTATCAACAGTTATCTCCAGATTCAGAAATGCAGCATCTGAAACACCATTTCCTTATGTAAATCAAACATGGAGTTTTACAATATAATGATTTTCAGAATTAGTATTTGAAGAGAATTATGAAGGTTGAAATATCTATGATTAATTAAAAGTGTTTAGATCAAGTTCAGTGTTTTAAAAGTTTATTCATTCGGGTACAATGTTGAATCATAAAATCTAAATTCTTCATTGAGCTCTTTAACAACATTATTATTTCTCTCTCTTGTAAAACAGGGGGATTAAAACCACAACCACCTCAGGGAGGAAAAGTCTTTCCACCGAACTCAGCTTCCACCTTTGCCCTCCTTGCTTGTTGTTCCTTGTAACGTTGATAAAGTGAAACTTACTTCTTTTTGTTCCCCAGTTTGTAACTGTTCTGCTGTTTCCTCTCTGCAGGGAGATTTTTCCTTACCTGGTGGTGGTGATCGGCCTGGAGAACGTCCTGGTCCTCACAAAGTCCGTGGTCTCCACACCTGTTGACCTCGAGGTCAAACTCCGCATTGCTCAGGGTGAGGACAGAGTGTGTGTGTTGACCAGCCATTAGTTTCTGACTCATATGATTTTTTAGTAACCACCAAATAGTTATTGCTGTTCTTTTCTGAAGGCGTTACTTCATAAACTGGCATATTAATTATCTGGTCTTTGTTTTTAAACGTTGCTCTGTCTCTCTGCAGGCCTCAGTAATGAGAGCTGGTCTATCATGAAGAACATGGCCACTGAACTGTGCATCATCCTCATCGGATATTTCACTCTGGTGCCAGCTATCCAGGTAACGGAAACACGTTTTGAATCGTTCAATCAGCAGAAACAATGAATAGGAAATAACAGTGGGACAGAAAATAAATACCAACATGTGGTATGAAAACAATAGGGGGAACTATGAGAACATGAGAAGACACATTTCTGTTCCCACCAGGTTTTGTGAGTCCTACTTGTAGAACGTGACAAAATATTAGAGCTAACTCAGAACTGTTAGCAGCAAGCTACTGTGTGAAGCTAGCTAGCTCTTCATCACACCACTATGCTAACACGTGATTAGCTCATTAGCCTGTGCAGTGGTCTGATGTCTCTGTTGGTCCCTGTGTTTTTTCAGGAGTTCTGTTTGTTCGCTGTCGTGGGGCTGGTGTCTGACTTCTTCCTGCAGATGTTCTTCTTCACCACAGTACTATCTATAGACATCCGCCGCATGGAGGTACGAACTCACACACACACACGCCACACACACGCGCACACACACACACACACACACATCTGGCTTATAATTCTTGAGGGAATCAGTGTGATAATCAAAGACAAAAATCTGAAACCTTAACACAAAGAAAACATGGATGTGGGTCTGACACACACAGACACACACACACACACACACAACCTTCCTCATGAGCCGATGCAGGATGTAAAAAGGGGGTCAGGTGGCGGTCACAGGCCCACATACATTCACCACATAGTTTTCAGATTACCGGTTTCCCACATGTGCACTTCTCATTTAAAACCCCTTAATGTTCTACTGTTGGTCTTCTTTTCCTGTCACACACATACTGAAACCTTTCACTGGTGTTTAGCTCAGTGTCTGGCTAAATCAGCATTAACACCATAAACCCATACATTTCCATACACAGCAAAACACAGTGTAAAGTACTCTTAAACCCTTAATACTTTGACGGAAATGTGGTTTATGTAAAATATGTAATTAATGGCTGTACCATTACCATTTTTCTAATTGTTTACAAGATTAAATTGCTTGTTTTATTCCAACTAATGGTCCCAAAATCAATGTATATGCCATGTTTAGTGATATAAAACACTGGAACGTAGCAGGTACTTTGGAGAAGCTTGAACCAGATGAATGAGTTTCACACTTGGCAGCAGAGAAGAAGGATGAATCAGCTGATGTTGTTTCTGGCAGGAATCAAACTCCTCCCACTGTTTGGCCTCAGATCTTCACGACTTCGAGTAGAAAAAAATGTGTTAAAAAACCATTTCACGTGAACAAATGTCTAAAACAACATCATTCCCCTGCAGCTGGCTGACTTGAACCGCCGCCTGCCGGCCGAAGCGGGGCTGCCTCCGCCCAAGCCGGGCCCGCTGCGTACACGCGAGGTGCCCCCTCCACCGCGACCCTCCCCCCACACGATCACCCTGCAGACCCCGGCCTTCAGGAACCTGAGGCTCCCCAAGAGGCTGCGCGTGGTGTACTTCCTGGCCCGCACTCGCCTGGCTCAGCGGATCATCATGGTGAGAGATTTGTTTTTCCTTTCTGCGGCGCTTTGCGTGTCTGGACTCGTTGTGTCACCAACCGATTGTTAACATTCATTTTTTCTGCTTTCCAGGTTGGCACGGTGATCTGGATCGGCATCCTCGTCTACACCGACCCAGCCGGGATCCGCACCTACCTGGCCGCGCAGGTATCTGAGCAAAGCCCTCTGGGAGATCCGGGAGGGGGCGGCCTGCCTCCTCACCTGGGTGTGGCCCCCGTCTTCCGTGGAGGAGATCCCACCAGCACCCTCAGTATCCACCCCGCGCCGGATCCGACTCCCTTACCCGAGAACCAATCACAGGGCCACCATGGCTCGGCCAGGACGGGGCCCCTCCCCCAGCCCCCGCCTGCGGTGCCTCAGATCGCCTGGGGGGCGGAGGACGAGGAGGGTTGGAGGAGACTGTCCTTCAGGCACTGGCCGTCACTCTTTAGCTACTACAACATCACTTTAGCCAAGAGGTGAGAGGTGCAGGAGACTTGTCTGTGTTGATCAGTGTCAGGGACCGAGCAGAAAAATAATGTGCATTTTTTATTTACAAAGAGCAAAAAAGGAAAGAAAAAATACTTCAAAACTATAATTCTGGGCCCATTAAAAAAGGTTGACGCAGTACTCAAGACTGTAAACACAGAGGAGACGTATATAGTGTCTGATCAGGCCATTCAGACACACACAGGGGGATAGACTAAGACACAACCATGCAAACTACAATAACCAGAAAGCATGCCAGCATAGTGCTACACCATATTAACTGTATTGAAACAAATAAACTCAAACAGAATTGTCAAAGTATTAATAAAAAAAAAAAAATGAAACTAAAAGACACTGGCCCGTCCCACGGTGCTGGAGGAACATGGTGAAGTCCAATTAGTAATCAGCCCCATTTAAGCAGGTCTGATGGAGCTGGGACTCCAGCAGCAAACCCCAGGAAAGTTAACTAAATGCATACACTTCAAATAGATAACTATACTGTCAGATATTGCTAATAAAACTGTACTGTACGTTATATCCAACCAAAAACCTGTGTGCAGTTATTTATCTGTTTGTATATGGACACTTTGAGTGTCATGCTGAGAAAGAAAGACTCTTAAAGTAAATAAACAAATGAAAAGCGTTACCACTGTTCAATGTGTGGCTGCTGCTGCTGCGGCCATCACAACCACTCACAGTGTTTTGAACTTTTTTAATTTAAGATTTAAAAAGTTGTTTTTTTTACCCAAAAACAAATGAGTCTATTTAGATCGACAAATAACTGACAAATGACTGAGTGGATGTGATAACTGGGTCAAGATAACATCAATGAGCATAAGCTCATTTACAAGATGATTTCCTCCTTTTTTAAATCCCTTAAAATCCAATTTTATCCAAAAGAAAAAAAAGGGATTAACACATGGTTTCATTTACATGACTGCTGCTAAGGTTGGAAAAATCAGCTTATTCCACATTGTTTATATATTTATGTTTTATGTGTCATGTTATTCCAGCTGCTCATCGAAGCTTTACGATGTGAAATATTCAAACTCGAGTAGATTTTGTTCTCAGCAGCAAAGATGAGGCCGCGCAGTAACAGAAGTCACTGATGTGATCGTTTCTATCTAATGACCCAACTAACTTCCCTAAGATGGGGCATAATCAATGAATTATGATTCAGGTTTTAATGATGTCATAAGCCAGAAACATGTTTTCAGGTTTTGTGACAGTCTCTCTGTTGCTGTTTGTCCATTTCCCAGGTACATCAGCATCCTGCCCGTCATTCCCGTCACCGTTCACCTGAGCCCCCAGGAGGCCGTCGAGACGCGCCACCCTCAGGACACGAGACATCCTCCGCCATCCATTCCCAAAGTGTCTGCAGATCTACAGACTGACCTCACCCTGTACAAGTCAGTACTCCAACACACACGCACATACAGCACACACCATTCGCACACATTGCTCTACTGTCCCAATGCTTCACACCAGACATCACAACACTGTGGTGTCATGGTACTCAAGCTCTTAAAATGAGTCAGCCCTAATTAAAGAATATGGTTGTAAATATGCAAATAATCTGATCATTGACCAAAATATCTTTTATTTTTTATCAGTATAGTTTTTATGGCTGATATAAACTCATGTTCTTCAGTTTATATCGTTTGTTCAGTGTCTATAAAAGTGTTCATCTCCTTTGACTCTCTCTAACCAGGCTTTTGTTTTTTTGCCATAAATTGATCAGTTTGGGAAAAAAAAGAAAGTTTATTTGGAAACTGCACCTTGTTTTTAAAGGCCACAGAACTTAAAGCTGTGTGGCCTTTGGGCGTTTCCATCAGGCTGTCACTGAACGACTTGCCCAGTGGACATTGAAACCTCCGGTGAAGTCCCCTCTGCAGCCGGAGCAGTAAAGCAGAGTAGAGTCCAAGGTCGTGTGGCGCGCTCACGTTTGTAACTAGCACAGACTGAAGGCCATCTCTTGACTGGGAACTAATGACACATATTCTGATAAATTATGATTATTTTTCTTTGCTTTCAAGTTGTCGTCACTGAAACGGAAAGTTCTACAGAACCTGTGGGGAAACCTGTGTTTTCTTTCACGGGGTACAATGTTGAGAAACACAGTGTTATAGGAACCTTTCCTTTTATAATAAAAGATGTTCCATGTTTGACGCAGGGATGCATGTGCAAGTGTCAGTGTATCAAGTGTCACCGGAGTGAGTGTTTTCTTATCTGATGCAAAAATAAAGACAAAGAGACAGAACAAAGAGAAAGGCAGGGCTCTTGTTATTTGTACCTTCAGCAATATTGACTCTCTGACTGGACCAGCCTGGTGGACTGGTTGCTTCGAAGACACCAGTTGATCTGTGGTGTAACAACAGAGAGGACGCTGGTTTATCCTGTGGACATAACCAGAACAGTTAAACAGACCAGTTGCTTAATATATATTGTTTGTTCGAGATGTTTCTTGACGGTTTTCCAGTTTTTCCAGCTGCAGAGTTTTTCCAGCTGCAGGGCAGCAAGCTTCTGTAAACGTGTCCAACATTTAATCTAATTTTACTTCACTTTCACTGTACTTGCCTCAGACTGTGTTGAGGGACTTTTTTCCTCTTTATAGTGACAGCTCTTTCTGTCACCACTCTAACAGTTATTTCTGGCTGCGGTGCAACTGGAAAACCTTCATGTTGGAAAGAGCGTTGCGTTACTGTGTTTTCTAGCGCCACTCTTAAAGTGATTGATGATCAGTGTCTGATTTGGAAGCCTGTGAACTAGAAGGAACGATCTATATACTATATTTATCTTAAAGGGAAATTCACGTCTCACACACTTTGTTTGTCAGGTTTTTTTTTTTTAAAGTTCAGTGTCATTTTCTACTGACATAACATTTTACAATTCATTTATCACCCCACACACTTTCCCTCACTGCACACCAAATCTCAGGGTCTGGAGTTTAGCTTTCAGTGAGCTGGCAGCGCCTTGTTGTGTAAGGCGGCGTGTTGTCACCCTTCACTGCCAAGTGGAAGGTTGAGTTCTTCGTTTCATCTCTGGACAGTAGATACGAAGGTTATCAGCCGAAGCTGGGTCAGGGTCGTGACCTTCACAGCGGGGGAAGTAGCAGCTGAGTTTATGGCTTGTTTAGATGACCCTGAGACGGAGAGAAGGCCAGTGTGATAAAGGCGAAAACATGCTGTTACAACGGGGTCAGAGCAGGTTGCAACACCGTGAGATGCAGGTTTGAATGTGTTCTTGTTGCTTGCAAGTTGTCTAATTAAAGACTGAAATACAGATCAAGTGAAGCTGCAACGTTTATTTGATTTAATTCGATCAAACATTTAACTGGCAACAGTTTTGATTATCAACATAATTGCCAAATACTTTCTGATTCCTGGCCTTTTCTTCTTCTAATCTGTTCAGGTTCGGTGACACTGTGAAGAGTCTGTAGTCAGATTTTCCATAAAAAGTCTGTGTGTGAGTTTCATCTGTTTAAACTGGGAACAGCCAGAACCTGAATCTCTGTAAATATTGCAACAAACACGTACACACACGGCCGAGCGCTTCAACCTCTTAAACACTGAAGGGACACAGTGTGCGTTCCCTTTTTCGGTAACATAAATGTATAACGATAAATAAATCAACCTTCCACATTGTGCCAAGTCACAGCTTTCAACAATTTTTTTTTTTTTTTCATTGTTAACACAATATTTCCAGGCACTGACTCAGAATCAGATTTCTGACTGTGTGTTCGTGCTGCAGCTCCATATGCGGCTCGACAGGGTTGATGGAGCTCAGCTGCTGCCAAGATCAGTTTTGATTGGCTCTGGAGTCGAGTTTGAACCGGCCTGAACACACTCGAAGACCAAGACAGAGCTAAAACAGAGTGAATATTAGACTTACATACATCACATGCGACATTAACACGACTCCAGATGAAGAATCTGTAACTGCTGGAAAACTAACTCATATTCACTTGTTTCCACATCATTCAACGGAAGTTAAATTACGTCTAGAAGATCAAATCATTTTGTTTTGCTCTGGAAAAGGCCAATGAATGAGCTTTTTATGAGTCTTATTAACTTTAATTTACAAACCCTAATTCGTTTATAATTGAGCTTTGTGAGCATAAATAAACAACTAATTCTTTATTCGTGCTAAAACTTAATTATAAGTGTGATTGCCTGTTAAATGGCTATGGCTCAAGTCCAGACATGCAGCGTGTCACCTCCCAGCTCGCTCTCTGCTGCTTTCTTTTTCTATTTTGAACTGTAAATAGGCAACAAAAAAGGAATGAAAGAAAATGGTTAAAAACAATAAGAACAAAAACACAACTCTCCATCTTAAGTTGTTTCTGAATGACACAGTGTGATGTGCGTTGGCAGGCTGCTGACATCAGGTCCTTGCAGGCTTGTCTCAGAACAGTTTTTATGGACTGGTATTTCAGGCAGAGTGGGGTCACACACCTCCGGCAGGTTTCATCGTCACAGCTCTGCCACATTCCTCTGGAGAGAGCAGAGCGGGCAGAGCTGCCGTGAGATGCTCAGAGCCGTCACTTGTCATTTTTTCCCCCTTTTTCTTTGTGTTTTCTCAAACAGAAAAGGCTGAGCACCGTGAATTCAGCTTTACAAACACACATGCAGCCAATAGACTCATACTGTCCACAGCAGTGATGAGTGATGAATGTTGAGTGTAGAGATCTGAGAGTGAAGACTGAGTGCGAGTGTTCGTTTTATTATTATTATATTATTATTATTATTAAAGTCGTATTACAGTCATGGACTTGGTTGGTTGCACTGGGCAGTTACACAGTGTAAATGTGCATCATGGTATAAATGTTGCCCATTGTGATGCTTGTCCCTCTTCCCGTCAGGGTGGCGGCTCTGGGCCTGGCGGCGGGCGTCCTGCTGGTCCTCCTGCTCTTCTGTCTCTACCGCGTCCTCTGCCCGCGTAACTACGGACAGAACGGTGTGGCCCACGGGCGCCGGCGCCGAGGGGACCTGCCCTGCGACGATTACGGCTACTCGCCGCCCGTCAGCGAGATCTCGCCGCTGCTGTTGAGGGGCCACAGCATGGTGAGAATGGAAACACATAACACACCGCACACCCGGATCAGACTGGTCAGAATGACAGCTGTCCGTCATCAAACAACCTGCAGTGGAGACTTTGGCTGATTTAAAGCCTCTATGAATAGAATTTGAACATTTCAGACTTTGTTATTTCCAATCAGTGGGTTCAGTCACAGGGTGCTGGCACTAAACAAAAGAATTATCACATGTAGGTTGTAAAAATGTCTTTGTTTTCATCAGATCAAGTCAGTTTTGGTTCTTTCTGTCCCGCAGGACATCGAGTGTTTGGCCAGCGACGGGATGCTGCTGGCGAGCTGCTGCCTGGCCGGACAGATCCGTGTCTGGGACGCTCAGACTGGGGACTGTCTGACCGTCATCCCGAACCACGGGTGCGACAGTTTGTCCATAATTTATCAAACCTTTTTTTAAAATCTCCGTTGTTGACCGAAGCAAAAAGTGATTTCCGTTGCCGTCTGCTCCACACCCACTGATTTTATTATTTTATACAATTCATGTTTTCAGAGCTAAATAATTAAAAATAACGATCTCTTTGATAACCCAACCAAGACCAGTGTCTTTTTCTATCTAATTTAGAAAATTCAGATAATGATAAAAAGGCTATTTGCTCGTTTACAGAAACCCACAACATAAAGAAACATTTTTGACGAGGATCCCTTTACATTATTATTTTATTCTTATGAAAGAATTGTGACAAAGATATGAACATTTTATATTTCATAAATAAACCTGTGCTCTCTTGTGGTTAAACCATGTGATGGTGACGTCAGTAGATATTTCTGTTCCCCATCAGCTCACATATATTGATGAATAATATCAGACAGATCCATTTATCTCTGTAACTCTTATGATAAGTAATATTTGATGAAGCCTTGTAACTAACACTAACTGAGTACTGTGTCTCGGTTTCAGGCTGAGGCGGAGCAGCAGCAGCAGCGGTGGCTGCTGGGAGCAGCGGGATGGCTGGGATAGCATGAGCGGCGCCGCAGACCCCGAGGGTTTAGGCTCTGAGGGCTGCGACCGCTCCATCGGCGGTGAAGGCCTATCGGAGGACGAGGGCTACCCGCTGAGACGCCGCACCGCTCCCGCCCGGCCCACCCTGTTCACCGACCAGCCCGATCTCACCCCGCTCATCGACACCAATTTCACCTGTCAGCCGCCTTCGCACCTCTCCACGCCACCCAGGACAGGGTTTGACTTTGGAGGTCTGGTGGAGCGCGCCTACATGGAGCACGAGCCCCCCTCGCCCTCTGCCTACCCCTCTCCTTCCTCAGCCTCTTCCTCGCCACCCTCAGGAGCTAAACTCCAAAGAAGACCCAGCTTAGGGGACGCCGCCGGCCCCTTAACCCAGGAAAGGGCCTCCTCAGCTGGGACGCAGGCGACGGCGGACTGGGAAAGCTCAGTCTGGGCCATGGAGCTGAGAGGAAATCTGATAGCTGCTGGGAGGAGCAGCGGTAAACTGGAGGTGTGTAAAATAATGTTTGTAAGTTTACATTTGGATGCCTGAAGTGTTTGTTTGTACACAAAGCAAAAAATGGATGATGATGATGATATTTTGTTTTGTCTTGTGTCCACTGTGCGTCTGGGGACAGATCTAACATTGTGATGTCATTAGCTAAAATGAATACAATTAATTACTGTCCACTTTAAAACGGGTCTAAATGTGGTTTCAGCTGTGGGATGCCGTGGAGGGGTCGTTACGTTGCAGTAATGAAGACGGCGTCTCGGGGATCACGGCTCTGGCCTTCCTCAACAACAGGTTAAACACACACACACACACACACACACACACACACACACACACACACACACACACACACTAAAACACTTGGGTTGTTTGTGTGTTTGATGGAGATCTGAATGAGTTTTTGAAATGCTGGGTTTGGAGTTTCCGACTTTACTGCTGCTGTTCGTCGACATTTCATCACAATTTTTAAATTGAATTTTTCTTCATATATCACAAGCAGATTACATTAAAACTGTCTGGGGTATCAGCCAGTTGCCTATAAGTGAATATAAACCTAATTACAGCTCATGTGTACACCTGAAGTGAGACGTAACATGAATCCCTACACTGATGGTCTCTGGATATAAGCTCGGTCTCGCTGCACCGTGAAACCTGTCGTGTACTTGGTCCTGAGACGCCATGTTTCTCCTCTTCCTCCTCAGAATCGTAGCGGCTCGACTGAACGGGTCTCTAGATTTCTTCACTGTTGAGATAAACAAACCTCTGGGTCTGCTGCAGTACAGAGGTGAGACTCAACATCACATCTGTGTACAGATGTTTCACTGCCAAGTAGTGTTTTTATTTTGACCAGTGAGACTCTCTCAGACACTGAAAGTCTTATACGTTTCACACACCACACCCTTTTACATTTCCACTTAAATAAAGATTAAATAGGAGAAGAAATTGGTCTCAAGATTCCCCCGATACTTTATTGATAAAACTGCGTGTCCTCCTCCTGCAGGTGCCCCCGGGCGGGGCAGCATGCCTCCGTCTCCCTGTTACAGCAGCGAGGATGTGATCAGCCTCCAGCTCACGCGCTCCATACAGTGCGCTCACCAGAAGCCGATCACGGTGCTGCGAGCGGCCGCCGGGAGGGTCGTCACCGGCAGCCAGGACCACACAGTCCGGGTAACAGATGTGTTTCCTGTTTTTTACCCAGAGTTCCTGAGAAGGAAAAAAGCATCAGAGTCCTTGATCGTGTAGATTTAGTTTCTTTAGATTTACAACAGTTTAATCACATTCCAAATATATGACAAGCTGATTAATAACATCAAACATGACTAGCTAAAGACGTATATGTATAAAACCTTACAGCTCCTGTCTCTGTGATTGTTTGTCAGGTTTATCGTCTGGAGGACTCGTGCTGCCTCTTCACCCTGCAGGGTCACTCTGGAGGGATCACAGCCATCTACATAGACCAGGTCAGTCTGACACCCTCCCTACAAACACACGTAACACGTATAATAAAATGCATCTGTCTCGGTGAAGCCTGTAGTGTCCTGCGGTCATGATTTCCTGTCTCTCTCTCAGACGATGGTTCTGGCGAGCGGCGGGCAGGACGGCGCCATCTGCCTGTGGGACGTCCTGACTGGGAGCCGCGTCAGCCATGTTTACGGTCACCGTGGCGACGTCACCTCGCTGGTCTGCACCACCTCTTGTGTCATCAGCTCAGGACTGGATGACCTCATCTGTATCTGGGACCGCAGCACAGGGATCAAGCTCTACTCTATACAGCAGGTTCTGTACATGGGTGGTCTGCTCTCATGTCTGATCCTTATATATATGATTCCCCACCTTTTTCTGTGACCTTTTAATACAGACTGTTGACTTTATGCCCCGCCCATTCGTCTAATACGTCTAATATCTAAAATATACGGTAAAAAATGAAGCAAAGATTAGAGAGAAATGTACAAACTATTTTGGTAGCAGAATGTTAATTTCCTACCCTGGCCATAGTCTTGCAAACCTTTATTTATCTAAAGGCCAGTCATATTCTACAGTGTTGTTATTGTCAAATAATCCCATGTGAGGCCCGACACCTACTGGTTCTCACTGAAGACATACATGTTCAACAGTCGCCCACAGATGTATACTTCTGGAAAAAAAGCTTTGAGAGTGAATATTCGGTGGGGACTATTTTCAGCTGCAGATGAATACATGTTCTGTGCTCTAGTGGGTGTTTCCAGCAGCAGGACGGTGTATGTGGGATTCAGTCCAAATAAACTACAGTGCGTGTGTTCATGGCGATGAAGGAACATGTGTCCCAGGTTAACAGTGAGGCTCACTGATGTGTTTTTGGAAACTGCATCACAGAGGAACAAGAAATACATAAACTAGTGTAGGATACATACATTTTTGACTCTAGTCTCTTCATGGGATTTGTTGACAAGAAGAAAAACACAGGATATTGCCAGATTTATCCTTGAATGAACCTAATCTACTCATCTAAAATCTATTAATGAACCTAATCTACCTTAATCTACTGTCTCCTTGGGTTTTTCTTGGGACTTCCTGGTTTATTTATTTGATCACCTCCATATTCAAGTGGAATAATTCTGAATTCTCACAGCTTTACGGGAATGTACTTAAGTTTCCTAAAACGATTAGTTGATTAATTTATACACTGAGAAACACAAATGAATGCTGTCAGTATTTGATCAATAATTTAAGTCATTCATTCAGCAAAATGCCAAACGTACACTGGCTCCAGCTCCTGAGACGTGAAAACTTGATGTTTTTTCTTTTATATAATTGGAAACTTTGGTTTGTACGTCGGATGGAAAACGCAAACGCGTCGTCTTTAGCTCTGGGAGCTTGTGATGGAACGTGTAAATTCGAAATATAATAAAATAGAATAATCTCTATACTGTCCCTGGTGAGTTGGTCGACCTAACCTCTTCCTCTCTCCTCAACAGGAAGTGGGATGCGGGGCCAGTCTGGGAGTGATCTCCGAGTCCCTCCTGGTGACGGGGGGCCAGGGCTGCGTCTCCTTCTGGGACCTGAACTTCGGGGACCTGCTGCAGACGGTCTACCTGGGCCAGAGCAGCGACGGGCAGGGCGTCCGGCAGCTGCTGGTGCTCGACAACGCCGCCATCGTCTGCGACTTCGGCAGCGAGCTGAGCCTGGTGTACGTGCCCTCGGTGCTGGAGAAACTAGACTGAGGGAGGGATGGACGGCAAAGGTCGATGATGATGATGATGGTGGGAACACTCACTGAAAAAAAAAAACATGCATCAGAACATCCTTTTCCTCTTCATCATTTCTACTTTCCCACTTTCTTTTGCTTTTTTTTTTTGTTGTTGTTGTTGTTTCTGACACCGGGACGAGACACGATCATTACACCGGTTTCTTTGTGCACATGAGGCTTTTTTTTTTTTTTTTATAAGGGTGAGATGATTTTAGTGCACGCCTGGATGCAATGAGGAAGGAAAATCTGAACACTGTGCAACCTGCTGCATTTTATCGGACGGGGACCGGCCCTCGACACTGATGAGCTGACATTTAACGAGGGTCATGAGGTCCGTTCAAGAAAAGCTGGATGTTTCTCACCAGTCACCAGTTTGTGCTTTTCTTTTCTTTTCTTTTTTCTTTTTTGGTGTGTGTGTGTGTGTGTGCAGGCGTGTTTGTTTTTGTGGCTCTGCCCTCTATGCTGCTGATACGGGTGGGGCTTCACAGTAACCCCCCCACCCGCCCAGAGAGGAAGATAAAACTGTCTCCTTATTTTTTAATATTCCTGCTGCCTCGTTCGCTCGAGAGCAGCGACGGCGAGCTCGACGGGTTTACAAGCCTGTTGGGATGAGCTGAGCAGTTATACATAAATGTGTGTGTGTGTGTGTGTGTGTGTGTGTCTTGGAGATTGAATGATTGAATGAATGAATGAATTTAGGCCCTTTTTTTATGGCAAAACACTGCTGAGAACAAAAAAACTGATTGGTTATGAGTGAGATGTGTGTGAGGGAGAAGTGATGATTACTGTATAAAGTGAACCTCCAGCGGGGGCTGTTTTTATATGTATAAATCTATTATTTATTAGCGGTACATTTTTGAATAACAGTTTGTTTATGAATGGCTAATCCTGGCTCTTAAACGAGAATTTAATAATGCGGAGATAAATGTAAAGATGGTGATTGTCTGGGTTGGGGCACTGGTTATCAAATGATTATTCGTAATATTGAACTGGAAACACTGAAGTGTTTGTTTTTGTGAGGTAGGGGGCTGAAGGGGGAGAGATTCCTCCTTTGATCCCAGCCTCGGCCTCTGATTCTGGGGTTACTGATGCTGTACGAGGGGCCCCCGTGTGGCCCCTCTCTCCCCCGTGTGCTACACCTTCATCAGGCTACCTCCATTTTACAAACTGCTTGAATTTTTTGGACGACAATAGCGACGTCACCCTGCACAGGCGTCGTGTTTACATTGGCTACCGTATTTTCTTTTTTTTTTATAAATTGTGCCCTTTAGAGATTCTTTTAAAAATAACGGTTATCTACAACTGGTTCAACTTTTAACAGTTTCCATTTTTGCTACAAACGGTGACAAAAACTTACTTCACAACGTCCAACATCGGATCTCACAGTGCGTTTTCTAGTCATTACCATGTTGTTGATGCAGACTTGAGGAGCTGTCTTAAAAACCTGTTCACCTCTTTCTGCGGGGGGTCGGTGAAGATGTGGAGGAAGGCAAGTCAGTTTATCCACTGTACCCACATAAAGACTTGGTGTCTCTTTAAGTGTAACATATAATATGCTCCGTGGCCCGGTTCTGTTAGACAGTGTTCAGAGAGAGAGGAGGGGGGGGTATCATTTGACAAATTAACTACTGGATTGGATTAGAACAGCAATCATTAGTGGATTAATTGATCTACAGGGAACCCAACTATTTTGATAATCAGTTCATCCTGCAGGTCATTTTTCAAATGTGACAATTTGCTGCTTCTCCTTGTCTTACATGGTATTTCAAATGTTTTTGGACTGCTGTGCTTTAGTAAATTGTGATGGAAATTTTCCGCTGTTTTCGGATGTTTTAATAGATCAAACAGATTAGAACCCAACCGATGCTGAATTTTCAGGCCGGATACCGATTTCAGGGAGTAAAAAAAGTTCCTACACGTGTGTGTATGGCGTGTCGTCAGGATAAGGAAGCAGTGCTCGACCAGTTGAAGCTAAAGATAGTCTCTTATATAAACATATGTGCTGATACTGATATATCTGTGACAGTGAGTGTTAAACCCCTGTAACTTGTGGAAATATTTTCTATCAATTAGAAGATTGCTAACTGACATCCTCTAATTTGCTAATTCAGTTAGCGAGTTTCATAAAAAAGGTTCGTCAGGAGCCGGTTTCACAAAGACAGACTATAGTTTAGATGTAACAAATAGTCAGATTTCAAGTAGATGTCTAAATTCATCTGTTGCACAAAGCAGTTTAGACCTAGACCATCTTAAGCTGGACTGTAGTACAATGAATTCTGGGTAAATAAACAAGTAAAAAAAAAAAAAAAACGGCAGCTGAGCTCTGTTTACCCCAACAGAAAGTGTTTGTCTTCTGGAAGAATTCAACAATTACAAGGACGTTTTACTTGAAGAGTGAAACAATAAAAAGAAAAATCTGATTTTGGTCTCTAAAAACTCTTTCCCTTCTCTTTGCTCTCTTCATAACGATGTTAGCAAACCACAAATTATGAGCCATGTTTTCCTTTATTTTGTCGTTGAGTGCTCCTGGTCAGTGGCGGTGTCATTGCTTGTTACCATGGTAACATTGGGGCCTGAGTTAGCCTGGGGGAAAAGCTGTCTAATGTTTTTTTTTTAAGTTTAAAATTAGTCTGTCTTTATTTTTGTGATGCGACCAATTTAAGACCGGACCAACACAACAGACCAGTCTGAAATATCTTTGTGAAACTGGCCCCAGATGAGATAAAAATGAACTACTCATGGTGTAATCCAAACTGCACGTCGTTAGATCTTATTTTAGTCGGTGCCTGAACTTCACCTCCTCCCTCTGGTAACCTGCTGAGAGAGTGTAATCCTCCAGCTTTAAGACTTCTCCCTGTTTGACACCAACAACATCCAGAATGTATTTTCTCCAAATCATCCACCATCTACTGTATCTGCGTCTGTTGAATGTAGTCCCCAGAAGGTGTGACCAACAAACCTGTTCAAAAAAAAAAAAACAAAACAAAAAACAGCGACTAAATCCTTCACAGTATCGCATCGCAACACTAATTCAATGCACTGTTAACCCTCTCTGACGCATATGCTCACACACACTTGGCACAAATGCGAACATCAGCTTACGCACAGGAAACGTGGACGTACAACAAGTAGACATGAAAACCAAGTTCACACTGATGAGGGTCACAGGTCTGGTTTCACAGGGATGCAGCATCGACTAGTTTCTGTTCTGCACAAAACAAGCAGCTGAAAACGACAACTGTTGACCTGCAGTGTCAGTATTCACATTGTATACGTTTAGAGATACCGTTCATTCAGCAGGAAGCAGACCTGTGATCTCCCTGGCTCTGTAACCGTGTTAATGTTTTAGCTTTGTGTTTTCTGTTGTTAACGGTAGTCGAGAGAATTTTAGAAACGGAAAAATGTGTAGCTTTTAGATTTTGCCTTTTCAAACTTCTTGTTTTCTAGCAATGTGAATTTGAGTTCAAGCTAAAGTTAGACACTTTGGGGAAAAAATGTTTTTATCTACTTCCCGGGAGAGAGTTAAACGAGGAGATCAAAACCACGCTGTGATACAAAGCTAACGGTTCCAGGTAGCAGCTGGTAGGTTAGCTTAGCACAAAGACCAGAAACAGGAGGACACAGCTAGCCTCTGTCTTTGCCTCATGTATAAGTATTCATTCAGCTCACAGAGGTGACAACTGGTTTCTCTAAAAGATAATTGACTGATCTAATGTTCTTAAAGTGTTTTCAGAATCCTCAAAGACTCTTCTAATCATCTGGATGAAAAAATATTAAGTCTGCTGCTCGACAATAAAGATTTTTAACTCCCAAGTTACAATCCTGTGTCCTGGCCAAGCAGCCAATGAGCAGCCATCTTTGTTTTGGTCAGGAAACGGCGGCACAGAGTTAAAAATCTTTTCTTTTCTTTTTTTTTTTTATCACAGCAGCAGACTGAATATTTTTTCATCCAGATGATGAGAAGTGTCTTTGAGGATTCAAGAGATGACTTCTGAACAACTGTAAGAGCTTTTAAAATGACGTTGACCAAATGACCAAACATCACTGGTTAGTTATCCTTTACAGAAACCCG
The DNA here is from genome assembly GCF_002814215.2 of Seriola lalandi dorsalis. Lineage (NCBI taxonomy): Eukaryota > Metazoa > Chordata > Actinopteri > Carangiformes > Carangidae > Seriola > Seriola lalandi. Next base: position 29,164 of record NW_019525486.1, on the reverse strand, counting down.
GACATGAATATATGCAGATACATGAGAGGCACTAACTGGGGATAGTAAACAGCTAGCTCGGCACTGTTGAACGAACTCTAATTAACCTAACAGAGCTTTCATTTGTTTAATTAATACAAAACCTGAAGTGTAATATTTTATTTTTATGTTTTACAGGGGTTATATAATGGACTTTTTCTTGGTCTGACAAGTTGCCAGGCAACTGTAACGTTATTAGTCGCAGCCAGGAATTAGCCAAGCACAAAACTGCAAATTCTCATTTTTACATTTGAGAGTTTATTCAAATTAAAGCAGCATGTTAGCATTTAGCATAGCTACTCTAGCTGTTTTCCTGTTTGTAGTTTTTGTTATTCACTTACCAGCAGGTGTTACACTATTTTCTGTTAAAGTCTGACTGCATGGATGTTACTCTGGTGGTTGGAATTACTGACATCAGTCAAAGTACATGACAATATTTAGTTTCCAGGCGCAGTAGGTTTCTGACACAGGTCTTCAGAACTTGTGACTGTTATTCTGCTCTGCTGCTATTGACCTATACCTGGACACTGCTGCATTCAGTACTTACCAGGTACGTGAGATTTCTCTCACCTTCGTGAAAGACTGAGTAACACCACACAGCTCTGTCAGGGGTCAACAGAAGCACAGCAGAACGAAGGTCAAAGTCTTCAGAACTTGTGACCCTAATGTGCCTGGAAATTGTTGGTCTTCCTTCCCACCAGGTTCGCACACTGAATATGCAACAACCACGTGTACAGAGTAACATCCATGTAGCAGCGTCCATGAATATGGTGTCACACTGGCTACAACTTCATATGACGCAAGAGTGCTGTCAGTCTTCTCACCCGCTGAACTCTGTCTGCTAGAAAGTGAATAAAATAATTTCCCTAAATGTTAAACTATTCCTTTAAAGGAAGGAGGGAGGGTCGGTGTAGCAATTTCAATTGAATCTTAGCTTCTTATGAATGTTTTGGTTCATTGCATATGGACTTGGCCTTGTAACAATCCATATCCAACAGTACTTTGTGAGGTCATGAATACGGTTTGCCCAGTTTATTGAAGTAAACCATGCTTGTTGTTGCTGTTCAGGATCAAACATACCTTTTCATCCTGTTGCTTTCACTCGTGCAGCTCTCACTGCACCATATCAGGAGTCTGTGGTTGCAGCCTTGACCTCCGTTTCTCCTTTTGAGTTGTTAAAGCAGGGAAGAAAAAAAAAGGAACGATTGTGTGGCAGCATCTTCATAATAAAAAGGCAGAAATCAGATATTTGAACACATGGTGGTCCACATCTGATCCTCCACCAGCTGCCTGAACAAGGAGAAATCATAGTCCGTGTTATTTCTCACGGTTTAGACCTCGGTCAGGAAAATCAGAGCTGTGACCAAAACAATAAATAAATCTATAACTCCCCATGTCTGCTCCTTTCCCCCCCTCCAGCCTCCTCCCTTCATTGGCAGGCTACAATCTACGCAGGCTGTAGTAGTGGAGGTAACTTATTTACTATTTTGTAACACAAAAAAGCGCAAGACTTTGTACTAATTTTCAAATAAAGAGGCTTTGATACCACACAGTTGTCTGTCTACTGGATTTATTTGATCTTTTTTACAATAATGAATGATTAGTGACATTTTTTTATTTTTGGAATACTAACTTTATTTAAGATATTTACAGTGTTACAGACGAAGAAAAATAATCAAACTTGTTAAGACGTGCTGATTTGTATGATGCTCGGTGTTACCATGACGACTGAGTACACGCACTGATTGAATTGGGGGGGTGTGTGGTTTTTTTTTTGTGTCTTAAAAAATAGCTCCACCCAGCTCCTTCAGCCTGTCTGCTTCAGCTCCACTCATCCGTTATTGCAGACATTAAAACGATCGCAGACCAGCGCAGAAGGGAGCAGCCGAACATCGTCACTACCTGGTGATGCCTTGACGAGGCTGTGATAATGGAGTGCATGCTGGGAGTTTTTTTGTTGTTGTTGTCGTGCCCAGATCTGGTGCTAGAAGTGCAGAACAAGTTCCATCCATCACATACATGTAAAGAAAAGCAGCAGAAAAGCGACAGGAGGAATGAACGGATACGAGACGAGTGCATAGTGATCTGGTCCCAGAAGCCGCCGGTGATGGAAGGAGAAGCGAGTGTGTTTGTGTTTCAGTGGAAATTCACCAAACTTCAAAATTGAACCCCTACCATCTGCCACCAGGCACATCTTGGTAATCTACACCGCTAACACGTCACCAGCTTTCCCAGGATTCAGCGTGTTTTTTTTCTTAAAAGCGAGATTAGAAAGCTACAGGCCTCCGCGACGCCTGGTGGTGGAGTGAGACAAAGGCAGCGTGCCGTGGACTCGTCTCAGTGCTTGTTGAGGCTCCAGAGTGGGTCCAGGCTACTGAGCGGGTCGTCACCTTTTTCCTCTCGAGTCCCGTGGAGACCCTGACCCTCTGCCGGCTGCAGGAAGCTCTGTTTGGTGACCCGCTGCTTCCCTTTCCCTCCTCCCTCCATGGAGAAGGCCTCGGGCGTCAGCGAAGCCAGCAGCTCCAGAGACGAAGGAGCAGGAGCAGAGGAAGCAGGAGGCGGGCTGATGCTCGGCGCAGCCTCTGGGACCGGCTGGTGGTTGGCTGCTGGAGGGGAAGGGGAGACGGCATCCAGGCCGTTGGGTGGGGGTGGAGAGTGGGCAGGGGAGGAGAGAGGCGGGCTGAAGGAGGAAGGAGGCTGGGCGTCTGTAGGGTGACAGGGGTCCTGGAGCGGCTGGATGTCGCCCAGAGAGTCGAGGTCAGGTAAGAAGGTGCCGACCTGCTCCTCCAGGCCACACTGGGCCTCCATGGCCGGGTCTGTGGCGCTGGGCGGCCGGATGCTGAGCTTGGCGATGGTGGCTTGGATGGAGCTGATTGGCATGTCGCCGCCGAGGACGATATCCTGCTGGGACTCCTGTCTCAAGTAAGGCTGCAGGGAGACGGCGCAGAGAAGAGAGAAATGTTCAGATTAAAAAAAAACAAGACAGAAGAGACACTCAGGGAAATGAACTACTACTGAAGTGACAGCAGTACCTCATCAGACCAGAACTCGTAGAATTCCTTTGGAACAATCAGGTGAGCAGAACGGAAGCAAATACATTCAACATCAAAGCTCAGATGGAAACGGTTAAAGAGACTGGAGCTACCAGGGAACAAAGATTCAAACACTACACTATGGTCATTCTACTGCTCCATTCTGTTTCTACTTCTTCCTAACAGTCGACATTTTCAATTACATGTGTAAAGTATAACATCAAAGGGTTAAAGGTTAACACAAATTACAAAAAACATTTTAGTTTCTGGATTTAGGTGACTATGATTTGAAATGATCGTCTACAATGTAATGTTTTGTTGGTGGTGCTCATAACATTGGAATATTTGTGTGGAAAAAAATCAATAGCCACATCTGTTCCAGATGTTTTGTTAGCTTGAATTAAGGGTAAAATATTTGATATATAAAATAAATAAAAGTGTCAAAATGAATTGATAATGAAATTTGTTCCAGTTCCATTTACCTGTAATTAACAACATGCATGTCCAGACTATTAATAACAACAAACTGTCCAGCTTCCATTACTGACTTTTCATTCTACCAGCACCTGAACATAAGCACAGGAAGGTAAGTACATGATATCTCCTGACTTTACAAGATCACATGGAACATTTCACTGGATCACTGGGACACTGAGGGTCAGTTCAGTTCTCAAACAACACTTTGTGGTGAGTTTTCAGAGTACACACTTGCAGCAGACGCTGGCGAGTCCAAACCCCAGTGTCACTAAAGCTATTTAACTGTCTAGTGCACCTGGAATGAGTTCTGGACCAGAAGAGTGACAAACCTTTGTGGCTGCAGAGTTGGTGTTCTTGCTGCAGGTGGCAGTAGTGATGCCGTGGCGCTGCAGGACGTGCTCGGCGTGTTTCAACACGGCCTCATAGCAGAACTTCAGGTGGAGCTGGAGACGAGACGCGGAGGAGGAAGTTCAGTGACGACACATTCATCGCAGCAGGTGTTTCAGTTCATTATGTGTTTTATATGTAATGTTAATTTTATTGTGTGTGTTGTTATTTTTACAGCAAGACAACCGCAGGATTCATCTGTGACAGAGCAGCTGTGTTATCAGCACAAGGTGTCTCAACACACTGCAGTCACCTTATTAACACTATCTCTAAATTATTATTCATATCATGTGGGAAACGGGACATCTTGGAAATGCAAATCAAATTAAAAATGTAGGCGAGTGAGCCTCATCTGCTGAACATCTGGAGTATGAAAACTAACATGAATCACACATTACCCTCAAACACAACAGCAGATTTCTGTGTATCTGACCTTCTCCTGCAGCATGTTCTTCCTCTGTTGCCTCATCTTCTTCACCAGCAGTGGGAGGTCTGGGATCCCGTTTCCCGCCTCCAGCTCCTGCAGAGCGGCGTACAGCAGACAGAAGGCGCCGGTGCGTCCGACGCCCGAGCTGAGGCAGAAAAACGTACAGCCTGATTAATCACACTGACCCTGTAGCACCTACCGCATCACTGAGGAGGTAAGGTGAATATCAAGTAACAAAACCCACTGGTGCACTGAAATCTGCAAACTACATAATGTATGGAAGCGTTTGATTCTTATGAAAGCTTATGGACAGTGCAAGAATAAGATCTTATTGATTTACTAGATTTTAGGTATTTTTGCTTTGTTCAAGGTGTTTAGGTTCATTCTGGATCAAATCTTCTATATTATTGTATAAGAAATGTATTTGTAATTTTATAACTGTTTAATTCTGATTTGTGGCACATTTAGTGTCATTAGCCTCATGCTGTAACGTTGCTGTGAACACTTTGACTTTATTAACTAATTGACTTTATTCATTAAAAAAGGTAAAAGTCAAAAAGGTACAAAACAGTGTTACAAGAAATGAAGCTGAAATCTTCCCACCAATTACTCCTGTGTTGGCCACTGAGTTTAATGCAGGCGTTTCTGGGTTGAGACCAGTTGTCGGAGGAACTCGTATCATTGCGTTGCGTTGCGTTGTGAACGTGCTCTTGTTTCTGGTGAAGTAAACATTTCTGTTGGCAACCTCTCGTGATAGTCCACGACACTCACACACCACAGGGTGGCAGCGATGCACCACAGAGCTGTTTGCTGACTCCCTGGTCTTTTTTTTTTTCCTTTCTCTACATCGTGGTCTCTGCAGCACTGAAATCACAGCACGTGTTTCAGGAAGAGACTGTAATGAATCCAGTGGTGGAGCCGCTACCAGTCTGTAATCTGTAATGTTATTTTTATACAGGTTAAATAAAATTTCACTGCAACTATACCTTTACTGCACCTTCTTCTTTTATACTTTCTGCATGATAAAAAAAGCTGCAGAGCTGAATGACATTTGATCTGTTTTGACTTGTGACACATTGTTTAAGTGGTGAAACATTTAGTCACATTGGTTTTTCCTGGCTTTCAGAAGTATCTTCTACCTGTGACTCTACAGTAGTCTACAGTAATGTGGCAGTGATTGGGGCCTGGGGACGGATGGGTAGTTTTTAATGAGCCGCTCTGAGCAGCTCATTAAAACTAAAACCAAAGAAATGACTGAAACTAGTTGATTTGAATCTGTGTGAACTGAACTTTGACCCCAGCTCCTGTGAAGTGTGAACTTGAACAACACTGAACACCGGAGGATCAGCTGCAGGCTTAGTATTAAACTGTCTATAGATTACAGCAGTGAGACTGAAACCTCATTACAACTAATTATGGTACATTTGAATGGATTCATTTCTAGTGACTTGGAGTAAAACCAAACTTTTAATTATTTTTGCTGACAGGCCTTTATAACCTTCTTAATGACCCATCTGGATCCCTGCACCTCGCTCTTTTAGACTTATCGCCACAGCTTTGACCATATTATAAATGTGTTGTTAAACTTGACATCATTTGCGATATGCCAGTGCTATTAAATTGCATTAGAGACAGGGCACAAACTGACACATAAATCCCTAAGTTCACCACTTGCTCCTCAAGACGCTTGTAGAATAAACCAACCAGCTACTTGCACCTTAAACATCAATGGGCTGCAGGCTGGTTTTAACCTCTGTTTTAAATATATACTATGCCAGACTTCATGGCGCACACACACACACACACACTCACCTGCAGTGCACCACGACAGGTGTGTGTAAGGGCCTCTGGTGGAGGTAGTGTCCATGAACCTCCTGGATGAATCGCAGCAGGTTGCTCTTGCTGTCAGGAAGACCGCTGACGAGAAACATGGAGAAACGATGAGTCGAACCTCTTTGACCTCAAACATGATCAGAGTCGTTTGTTACTTCACAGGAACTAGTGACTTACAGCTCGGGCCAGGAGGTGAACTGGAGGTGGACGACGGTGCGCTTCAGGCTTTGGTCGCGGTACTGCAGGCTGATCATGCGCTCCACGTGCGTCGGCGTCGTCTTCTGCGTGGTCAGGCTGAGTGTGATTGGTCCCTGAGAGAGCTGCTGGCCGCGCTCTGTTGGGAAGTAGCGCAGAACTTTTCCCTGGAGAGAGAAGGAGAAGACAACATTAAAAACACAGAGAGGTAAATTAGATGAACTGTGGGTGGAGTGGGTTTCTGTAGGAGCTGTTATCAAACAATACTTGATAAAAACTAACTGGTTATCAATGTGTGATCCTCATACAAACCAAACAATTTTCAGTATTATGTCTGCATGTTTTTCACTGATGCAATAACACATTAGAGATGATGTAAGAAAATGTAAGAGAAAACAAATTCGAAGAAATCTAAGACTAAAAGTTTATAGAAATCCATGTGAATTTTCTATGTTAAATCACTGTGTAAACTAAACTAAAGTAAACTCAGTACCTTATCCAGCTCCGGCTCTGAAACCAGCATGACTATCAGTGACACCTTCTGCTCATACACCATCAGCCAGAAGTCTGCGGCCGTGCCGGTGAGCGGAGCCTGTGTGGCGATAAGGCGCGGGCAGTATGGCGACAGGTCCTCCACGTAGCTGGCGTTGATGTAGTCGTCTTTGCCCGATTGCAGTACCACGCGGTTGAGGTCGTAGGGCATGACATCCTGGTGACGGTTTTTCATGGTGTAGCAGCGGGCGATGGCGATGGAGAGCTGGCGGGCGTCCTTCTCCTGCTGGTCCTGCAGCTCTTTCCAGCGGGCGTCCAGCACCGACAGGCCACCCTCGGTCTCCGAGGGGTGCTCCAGGGAGTCGACTTGGGCTCTGTAACGTTCCAGTTCACTGTGAAGCCGGGCGACACGCTCCGGAGCTTGGTAAGGGTCGCCCTGGATCAAGAGAACTCCCTGTGAGCTCTTCTTTCGACGCTCGCCATCCTGCGGGTCGGCTTTAGTTGGCTGGAGGACGTTGGTGGGGGCCTTGGTGCCTCCTGGTTGGCTCTCTGGGCTCGACGAGAGGAGGTCGTCTGTGCTGGAGTTCTGCCGTTGAAAAAGCGACGTGGAGGGAGAGACAGTAGAGGGAGAGGGAAGAGTGGGTTGGGCTGTGCCTCCGGGGGTGGGGGTTGGTGTGGGTCTCTGCTGAGGGTTCAGCCCTAGAGAGGTAGAACCTGGAGAGGGGGACGGAGAGGGGGAAGGAGACGGGGAAGGAGGGACCGCGTTGGGTGCTTGAGCCGTTGAAGGACCTCCAGCTGAGGGCTGCATCATGTGCTGTGTTGGGGGGACGTGAGGACCATGTGGGCCCATGGAGGTGGGCTGCTGCGGGGCACTTGGAGGTATGTTTGGTCCTGGAGCTGAAGGGTACATAGTAGAGGGTTGAGGATGGGTCATGGGGAGAGGGGCCTGAGGCTGTTGGGGAGCCGCGGGCTGTGGTGCCAGGGGCTGCTGGGGCATCATTGGAGGCCCTCCTGGGTAGCACACTCCCCCAGAGTGAGGGGGCTGAGCCTGGGGTTGGCTGGGCATCCGCATGGGCTGCTGGGGCATGTTTGGTACAGGGGGCTGTCCAGGGTGGGGGTGGTGCTGCTGGGGTAAAGCACCGGGGGGCATTTGGGGCATAGGGCCCCTTGGCAGGTGGACCTGAGGACCAGGGACCATATGAGGTTGTGAGGCAGGAGGCACCTGTGGGTGCAGGGTGGGGTGAATGGGCTGGCTAGTGGGGGGCATGTAGTTCTGTGAGACTGGAGGCATTGGCTGACTTGTTGGGGGCATCTGTGCTCTGGGACCACCTGGTATCTGCATCTGTGGGTGGGGCGGAATCTGCTGGGCATTGGGGGGCAACATGTGTTGGTGAGGGAGTCCGGGGGGCATCTGTTGGCTGGGATGGGGCAGGTAGGGCTGAGATACAGGGGGAGCTGGCTGAGACGTTGAGGGCATTTGTGGGTGCGCAGCATGAGGGGGCATCTGGACCTGAGGGGGCCTTGGCATGGAGCCCGGCATCATCTGGGGGTGCTGCTGGGGCACAAAGCCCTGTGGAGTCTGATAGCCCTGGGGTATCCGAGGCTGAAAGCCATTTTGTTGGTGAGGCTGCAGCTGCCCAGGGAATGCCTGTTGGTACTGGGGAGGAACACCAGGCTGTGGGGGCATATATCCATGGGGGTAGGCTTGCTGGGGAGGGTGAGGGTGAGGGCCGGGAAGAGCCCTTGGTCCAGGCTGGTAACCCTGAGGGAGGGGCTGGGGGTACTGCTGGGGGTGCTTCTGCTGCTGAGGTTGGGGCGCAGCAGTTTGCCGTGGGCCTCGAATGGGCATCCCTGGTTGGGGCATAAACTGAGGATAGGCCCCCATCTGTGGGGGCACAGTGTAGCCCGCTGAGGCTGCAGGTGGGACAGGGTGGTGTGGTGTGGGGGCGTAGCTGGGGATGGGGGCCTGGATGCTGTCCACAGTGGTGGTTGAAGGCCGGACTGGTGTCGGGGCAACAGGGCCAGGTTGTGGAGCCTGAGGAGGGGGTGGCCGATAGCCTGACACCGCTGCCTGGGGTGGCATTTGTGGAGGCATCTGTGGAGTCATCTGAGGGAGGGGCCCTCGTGGCAGGGGCCCCTGTGCTGCTAGAGCCCCTGAAGTAGGAAACTGAGCTATCCGTGCCAGAAGTTCTGGAGGCGGCAGGTTGGCGGGGAAGCGAGGAAGACCAGCAGCTGGAGCACCGGGCCAAGGCAGAGAGCTGCTGCTGGCCAGGTTAGCACCAGGAGGGATGAAGGCTTCAGGACCGGGCATACGAGTGGTGGGGAGGGCTGACATGTCAGGGGGGAGGCTGCGGAGCTCCTCAGGTAGGTCACCCCCCAAGGCCAAGATGGCTGCACTGAGCTGGGCCAGCTCCGGGTCCTCCAGGCTGGAGCAGGCAGAGTCTGCATCTGGAGCCTTTGGCTTCAGGGAGGGTTTAGCCGCTGTGGGCCGTGCTGGGGGCTTTTTCTGGGTCTCTCTGAGGATGAGACAAACAATTAAGAGGTACAGTAAGAAAATCAGGGATTAAAACATAAGTTTCGTCATTTGTACCATTATTGGACCTTTATTATTTCATGTCCCCCTTACTTTTCCAGGACGGGCTTCCTCTCCTCTGCCCTCGTCTGACACAGGGCCTTGGCTCTCTCCAGCAGACGGGACGCTTTGGCCTCCAGGTCATCGTAGAACTCCTTCCCTTCCTGTGACTTCTTCATCAGGTCCTCGTAGGCCTCGTACGAGCCCACCAGTCCCTGGACCGTGCTGTTCCACTGCTGCTCGGTCTGACTCAGGCCCTTGCGAACTGAGGCGTACTGAACATTTGCCTCCGTCAGAGCCTTCAGGATGTTCTCCTGAGCCGCCAGGTTCTGGTCAATGTACACCTTCACCTGCTCGTACTTCTTCAGCTGGTCCTCAAATATACGCTGAAAGGAGATCTCACAGTTAATGCTTGGAAAGCTATTGAAAATTCATCCTCAAGATAACACAGAACAAACATTGACTGGTGCGGTTTAAGTGGGCAGATCCTCCTTTAATCACTGTAACAGGTTACCTTCATGTCGGCCCGCTCAGTGGTGACGAGGGTGGAGGTGATGTCGTCCTGCTGGATGAGGTCGCGGAGCTGTTTCTCCAAAGAGCTTCTCTGTTCCCTCATTTCCTGGACCTTCCCCAGGATCCGCTTCATACACTGCAGCCCTGCTACTTCCTCTACATGTCGTTACATTCACAAGTTAGAACAATATGAGATAAAATCAATGTTTTGTAAACATGTCATTTCTGGTTATTCTCAAAAGCCTTTTATTGATGTTTTCTGGCCCTTTGATTTGTTCTTATTCTTTTACTTATTTGATTTAAATATGATAATAACATCAAGCCTGAAAAACTTTCATTCATTCATCAAACACGCCCTCACCTTCACTGAGCTGGGGCCGGGGCAGGGCCTCTCTCAGACTCTCCAGCGGCCCCCCCAGCAGACGCAGGTTGCTGATGTGCAGGTTCATGGCCCGGTGGAGCTCCGTGTTGGTGAAACTGGCCTTTTCGTGGGCCTCCATGTACTTCTCCAGGTCCCTGCGGATCTCAGCCAGAGCCTGACCCTGCGCCGCTGGGTGCATCTCGCCAGCAGCGGGGCCGCCGACCTCCTGGAGGGCTCGCACGCCGGCCTCGTCTGCCTCCAGGACGTCCCTGATCTCCTTCAGTGAAGACTCCACATCAGTGAAGACGCCCGAGAGCACTGCACAGGCAGGGATGTGACGGGCATTATTTACAGACGCACACGGCAAAGTGCCACAGAGCCAAACACAAACAAAAAATGTCTATAAAACCAAAACTTTGAATGAGTGTATTCAACAGTCTGGAGCAGTAAATGTTTCATACACTTCTTACCCTGCATAGACTGGATGAGGCTCTTGACGGTGTCAGGTCGAACGCTGAGCGCAGCACATTTCTCCATCAGGACCGGAGGGATGTGACTGTACATGTCCAGGTTGTCCACAGACTCCGGCTCCAAGCCCAGAGAGTCCATGAACTGTCTGCAGGAGGAGACGAAACCAGTCAGCTCACACTGGTTCAGCTTCTGGTAAAATAAAAATCTATTCCCATCAGTCCTGTACTAGACACTTTTGGTATCAGTTTTAAGTTTTGCTGTACCAAGATGTCCAGTGATCTTCTTGTGAACCTGAGACTGGTGGAAGTCACCATTTGTAGACAAAACTGCTACAGGTAATCATCACTTAATTAATGGTATAAAATATCTTTACTTAGGTTTGCTTCTTATAAAAAGTGACAGGTCCATAATTTGCAATTTGTACAGCACATTGCAGCGTTTCAGTGGCACTAAGGTTACACTACGGATCCAGTTCCAAGGATCAAATGACATAAGCGCATTCGTCTTCATACCTAGGTAACAGCACAGGTTTGTGGCTACTGACATGTCCGACATGTCCTCAAACAGGACCTGACCATTACCTGAGATTCTTATAGATTAATAGTAAACTCTTTGGTTGGTAGGTTGGATTTTTTTTAAAAGCTTGCAATCTTAAATATATAAAGTCATAAATTTGATCTCAGCCCCACACACTCATGTACTCACTCTAGTGTCTCATTCTTGCTTTCTATCTTGACCATGACGTCCCTCAGCAGCTTGGCCTTCTCCTCACTGGAAGAACACAAACATAACTTTAACCGATAGACATTGATAAACTATCTTTAAGCATGAAAGGCTAAATGAACACAAACTTGTCTAATACGAACTCAGCATCCACTGAGAGTGCCTACCTGTACAGAGAAGAGGCTTCATGAGCAGCCATTGGCACCAACTTGGCAAACAGGTCTGGTCCAGTGACGCTGGGGTCGGTGGGGTTGACTGGTAGAGCTTTCACCAGTGGTGCACCTGGGGGGTTGGGGGGGGTGGGGCAGCACAGAGTTGTTGGTATTACTGGGACAGTAACAGACAAGCTTGATTTTATCGACAGAATTACACAGATCATCAGAACAGGAGCGATCACAATCGACAGCATGAGAAAGGAACAGCTGTTAGTTAGTGAGTTAGTTTATTTTTATAGCACAGCATGCAGCCAGTTTTAGTCAGCCTGTCTCACTGCAGTATTTTGAATGTGAGTAATCAGAAGTAATCAATTGAAGCGATAAGTCAACTGACTTTTTATTCTACAAATGATTCTACAACAATTTTGACAATCGATTATTTGTGTAATTCATTTCTTTAAGAAAAGAAAGAAATCACTGGCTTCAGCTTTTCAACTGTGAATATTTCCTGGTTTCCTTCATCTTCTATAATTTTACACTGACTATTTTTGGGATTTGGACAGAAATAACAATACAGTCACTTGAGTACATCAGCTTGGACTGGATATTGGTGATTTGCATTTTTTCAGTATTTTCAGACATTTTAAAACCAAATCAGTGGCTTATTATTCAAGAAAACTGTCTCACACACAAAGGGCTACACACATCACTCAGCAGACACATACTGCAACATGCAAATGCAGCTTTGCATAAACAAAGCGAGTGAATGCAGTAAAGCTTCTTGTTACCTTTGACTGAGGCCAGAGTCTCCAGAGAGGGAACCGTCTCATGATAGATGAAGTCGTTGTCCTTTTTGGCTGAATTAAACCTGGAGGTGAAAGTTTAAAGACAACATTTTTCACATACTGTACGTTTCTTCTATAAGACACCAGCGAAACTACATGAAAATACCAACAACTGTGACACAGGACTTTTTGCTCACTTTCCACCGATAACATCCATGGTGAATCTCAAGGCCTCTTGCACACTGTCAGGTTGACCCTGGTTGTACCAAGAAAAGGAAAAGGAGAGCTTATCAGTTTATAACACAAGTGGAAAACACACACCACGACTGGTTGTAGTGACATTAAAATGATTTCATCTTGTGTTACAGGGAAGTACGTGCTGTTGTACCTTGGCCAGCTTGATGGCTTCACTGAGTTTATCCATGGAGCTCTGCAGGTACGCCAACTGTTGGAAAAAGAAAGAAATGGAGCCGAGTGGAAAACTGGATTGAGCCAGACAGAGGTGAAACATTATTTTTGAGACATTTAGCTGAAGGAAAAGTAGTGTGCTATAACTGAAACAGTAAACTCAGTAACTGCTATCCTGTTCTGTAGCAGGAAGTTGAATGTGCGTATGTAATTTCTTCACCCTGAATTTAGTCTATAAGGTAACCTTAGTACTTCCAACATGCTGTGTAGTACTGTCAGAGAGAAAAACAGTTTGACATTTTAGGAAATATACTTATTCCCTTCCTTGTCAAGATTTAGAGGCTAAAACTGATGCCACTAGCTTAGCAAACAGACTGGCAACAACTATATTCTTTACCATTGGACAGAGCCAGAGCTTTAAGCTAAGCTAACTGCCTGCTCATTCTTGCTTTATAATTAGCGTACAGACGAGAAATCAAATAAGTCTCAGGTTTCCCTAAATGCCCACCTATTCCTTTAAAAATGGTGGAACCACTGGAGGTAAGAGCCTGAGAGGACAGAAAAGTCACCATCACCGAAAGTTAGAAGGAAGTTTATTTGTGGTGATTGAGACTTGATTTTTATTTGACACTGATTTGTAAAAGTGGTTCTGAATTGAATTATATTCAAGGAAAAATTGAATTTGTGTTAATTCTTCACAAATTCCTGGAGGAACTGTTCATTTCTATTTTGAATTATGCGGCAACCAATAGTGAAAAACACACAGATCAAAGCCACAGCAACCTGATAGCAGATGTAATAAAAATCCTGAGTGTGAAATCTGGTCCTACCCGCTCTCCGTACTTCTGCTGCTCCTCAGCCTGTTTTCCCATATGGAGCTGTTGAGAGAAAAACAAGTCAGAGAAAGGAGGAAATGTGTTTTGTGTCTGTGTGTGCATCTGAGTAATCAAATTCCAACACACACACACAATCATACATGCACGGAATTACCACACGCACACAGACACACACAGTTGGGTGTGTGCGTGTGTCTGAGTGCCTCTCTGCCATTAGACTCACATGTGCAATAGCAGCAAAGTAGTAGATTTTCATCTGAACCAGTTTCTTCCAGTCCTTCTGGATCTTTCCCAGCATGGAGGCTGTCTCCGAGTTCTCCAGAGCCCTGCAGGCCTCTTTGTAGTAATCCACCACCTGCAGCGCCACAGCCACACTTATACCTTCTAATATTTGAATTATTGATTGATATGATGTTATTAAATGTGATGGAAATATAATGATAAGACACTGACCTGAGCGCTGATGCGTGCAACCAGGAAACTCTTCCTGTTGTCCAACATGGACTTTTCCAGAAGACACTCCTGAGCCTGGCCCTGGGAAGTAGACACTGGTTGATTTTCCAATGAGCGAGCGAGCAAGCATGCGTGCGTGCGTGCGTGCGTGCGTGCGTGTGTGTACTGTATCTACATACAGTATGTGTAACCTACCAGCATAAGGTTGATGTTGAGGTTAAGGATCTGGTGGCTCATGTCCACACTGAAGTTGTGGCTGAAATGATCTCTCAGGTAGGAGAATGCCCCGGCAGAGCACTGGAAGTGGGTACACGACACCTTCATCCCCTGAAACCAAGGCAGATAGTCAGTGGGACTACGTATATCACATACGGTACATGATTGTGTTTGTTTTGTATATACATGTGTGTCTTACCTCCTCAGACACCCTGTTATCCATGGCTCCCAACATGGAGTGCAGGGCCCCTACAGAGAATCCAGAGACAGAGGCTCAGTTAACACTTTTTCACTTTTTCAAGTGAAACAAGGCAAGAGTCTGAGTGGTCTCACCCATCACCCAGTCTTTTTACAGGATATCCTGCAAAGATAAATACGTTTATCTGCTTTGATGAGCGCCTATATGTTGCTCTAGGTGACATCACTCACCAAGATTGTAGAGGATGCAGGCTTGCTCATAGCTGATGTCATCATGTGTGACTGTTTTTCCAGAGAAAATTTCAGTCCTGCACAAAAACAAAAATTTAAAAAGGGCATATTACAGAGCATCTGTGATTATTAGATATTTTACTGTGTTGTTATTTTGTCCACCTCTCTACATTATCATTTAGGGCACTGAACTGACATTTTTATCCAGATGAAACCGCAGTGACTGGAATTCTAAAATAAGCTCCAACCCTCTGGAGTGTAGGCAAACAATAGATCAGACTGCAGGAGGACTGGCGTGTGTGTGAATGCTCAGTCCTGCCTCTGTTATCTACCTCTGTGTGTGTGTGTGTATGTGTGTGTGTGTGTGTGTGTGTGTGTGTGTGTGTGTTACTACCATGAGATGGGTACAGCAGCCTCCTGGCTCGCTCCCATGGGAACTCGGCTCTGGAGGTAATGCAGCTGGCCGAAGTACTTCCTCAGTGTACTGCATCCCTCGAAATCCCTCGTCACATTCACTGCGCTCTGTGGAACAGACACAGACTCTGTGCTTGATCGGCTGCTCTTCACCACTGAAGCTACACAAATCACCACATCTGGAAACACACCGTGACCCGACTCATCTGTACGTCGTGTAATGTTAAGAACTGATTATTTTCTTGATGAGCTCATTTTTAGTCGTCATGTGGACTCGAGTCTTCACTGGGATCAGATCTTGGATGGATGTGCAAACTGACACCAACAGATATCCCTCAGCTGTTAGACAGCAACATTTGACTCCATTAGTGTGTCCCACAGGAAACCGACAGAGTAAAGACAAACCACAAACTCTTATGATTACATCCTCATCTCTGATGAGCTCAGCTGCATCTTATTTGAGAGCAGGTTCTGTAGTTGTGAAGCTGGATTCTGATTTACTTAGGGTGGATATTATATATGTGATAAACTCTGTATAGTTCTATAGATCTTTGCATGATTTCTTCACAGTTTGAGGCCCTTGTTTCCTGTGAAACAGTTTGTGTCAACTGTTAAATTCCCACTTTCGTCGTCCTGACTTTTCCTCACTATAAGTAAATCAACAAATAACTGAAAAAGCATTTTGAAAGTGTTCACATTTCCTCTTACACAGGTGGACTTGTAGCTGTTACACATGAGAATGAACCGAGCCTCTTGTTTGTCGTTTCTTAGTGGATGTTAGACAGTGGAATAACTTCAACTACATTCACAAGCAGCTTTAAAGGAATTCCACATAATGACAAACAGGTCGGAAAATATTTCTGCTGAATCTGGAGACGTTTTGGACATGGCCTACCTGCCGCATTGTCTCCAGTTTCTTCAGCTGTTCATTGTAGTTGTCCGGATTCTCTCCATAGTTCTTCAAGATGAACTAGCCGAGAGGAGACAGCAAGAACAAGCAGGTTAACATGGTGCATTTTAAAAAATCCTGTTCCTTACTTGCTCATGCTGAAAAAAGGCTGTTTAGGTAAAAACAAAATCCAGACTGGCAAAATATGTTTTAATATGTTTGGCTTTAATAGAATCATATTTAAAAACATACATCATGCAGGATGACTGCCTAGAAAATATAGGTTTTGGGGGCGCCTCGGTGGCTCACCAGGTAGAGCACGTACCACATGGATTTAATCCCAACCGCAGCCCTTTGCTGCATATCATCCCCCCTCTCTGACTTTCCTGCCTATCTCTCACTGTCCTGCTGGAATAAAGGCAAAATGTCCAAAATTTTTAACATTTCCCTTCAAATGTCTTTATGATTGAAAACAAGCGACTTAATGTGAGGTCAGGAGGTAAACAGCCCTGCAGACATACTGATTCTCTTACTAGTCCATCTCTTTCTGTTTTATAATGAAATCATGGAGGCAGGAAGGTCACAGGGCTTCAGGAGAGATGCTCAATGACACAGCAACAGGACAGGCATTGTCCCGCTTTGACTTCCACAAGACAAATATGAGCTGTTCTACCTTTTGTCTGAGGTAAACACATGAAACTGTAGCCAATTTAGAGACAGTCTTAAATGATTAACTGAGTGAAATTAGCCAATAAGGAACGCAACATTATTTTCTCACATATTATACTTTAACTTGTTCCAAAATCTGAATTAATTTAAAATTATACCACCACCATGTCAGTTAGCAATATTTTTCACACAAGACAGACAGCATTTTTGAATGAAGGTGCTGATGTAGACAGTCCATTGCAAAATACAGAGTATTACTGACAGAAATTACAGTAACCAAAGAGGGCAAAGATCTGTTTTTATCTGCTCCAGGAAGGAGCTGGAAAATAGATCACCAGATTAAAAATTTTAAAACACAAGAAGCATTTGAAACATAATTTTCTTTCTTGCAAATATCAGACACGTGAGCTTGAAAATAGGTGATGTTTTTAATTACGTGAGAAATCACTATGCATCACAATGAGCAATGACTTTGTGTTTTGAAATTCAACAGTGACTTTCATTGTTTTGGTCATTCTTTAAGCAAAAATACTAAACATCCATTCCTCATTCCAGCTTAAATATGTTATGTTTTTCTTTCTTGTACATAAAAGTAAACAAAATATTAATAATATATAGTTTTTGATTGTTGGTGAGACAAAACAAGACATCTGAGGACGCCACCTTGGGCTGTGGGAAATTCTAACAGGCACTTTTTTCTGAGATTTTATGGAAATGAAAGTAATTATTAGTTGCAGCCCTACATATCATGGCTTATACTTCTTTTGTGCACCCTTCAAACACACATGAAGGAATTTTCTCTATGGAACAATTTGAAAGCAGTCAATAAAGAGTCATAAATTTTATGTTCACTTTATTGTCCCCAATGTATTGGTTGCGTATGGTTATGTATCTATTAAAACCTGTTCATCACCAGCAGTATTGTAACAGGTGTAACTTAGTGACTGCGTTGTATATTTCCCAATGAATGTAAATAACAGAATAATAAAATATGTTATAGATAACATATCCTTTATATATTTGTATGTATATCCGTTGTCTTGTCTCCTTTGGCATGTGAAGAAGCTGCTGCGTTCAGGTGCATGTGACAATGAGATCACTGTTTATTATGTTCACGTCGGCAGTCTGACCGGGCCGTGAGGAGCGAGGCGCCTAATTTTTAACAGTGCGTATCTATGACTTCAGCGCAGAGTAGTTTGGTTCATTTCTAGGAGTTAGCCACTTGGTTTAGAGCTAATTACGAACTTCGACTTGGGGTTCTAGCTTATTATTTAGCTAGCAGGATGCTAACATTAGCAAACAAAAGGCGGTGGTCAGGGGGATTTGCCAGTCAGATCCTAGCTACCCGTTCTGGAAAATTCTATCCCAGACCAGTGACAGCTACTGGCTAGTTTGACCGGTGGCTAACGTTAGCTTCTTGATTAGGTTATCCACTCGTCCATAATCCCTGCGTGGTTGACTTTCGACCTCAGCCCTGTTGCTCCATTCCCCACCCAGCTCACCTGCCTGACGGACGGGCTGAACTGGAACTCTCCTGCCTCCTTCAAATCCAGCCAGATCATCGGCATCCGGGGGACCGCCTCCATCGCGGCCGACTTTAGACGGCGCTATCAGCCGTTACGATGTCCAAACCTCGTCGGTAGTTTGGTGGACGTTAACGGTTTTCCAGAAGAAAGCTTTCCTCCCAAACAACTGTGTCATGTATCCATTTACACTTCAACCGGAAGTAAGACGCGTAAGTGACGTAGCCCCCAATACGTGGCGCGCGGATTTGTTGGAAATGTAGTCAGTAGTGCAACTAGACTTGCTTTCTATTTTCTTCGAAAAGCAAAACGTATATTAAGCTATTCGTTAAAAATGAAGTTGATATTATCACGTCTATTGCTGTTCCTATCTTCATTCTGTAGAAAGCATATAGTTCTCCCGCTATAATACTGTAATAAGGGTAATAAGAGTAATTTATTTTATACAACAGTTAGTTCCGACCAAGTAATTTGATTGGACAAGAGAAACTCCATGAGTGCTGATTGAGAGTAGGCCTATAGCAGCACTGGGACTTTTAACTACATGTATCACTGCGCTTTACAGGTGTTCTATTAACCGTTAATTAGCGTTATGTTAACGGTCATTATCTATCTTGGATTGTAAAAAAAAAACTTTGCAACGTAAAGATGAATATATTTCCAGAAATAGCATTTGAATGAAATGATGTATGGTCGTCAGAGGAGGATTATGGGAATGAAACAGGCGTGGATAATATGACATCTTCAGGTGAGGTGATAGGTGATATTGCTTAAATAGACAGATCGTGTTTTCTTTTGGACACCTGAATGATAGAATGTATAATCAAATCACTTAACTCAGATTTCAAAGTCTTTTATTAAATTACACATCTACACAACATGAGAACTCACATTCTTATGGACACACAGAGTAAAACCAGCAAACATGAAGCAAGAGTCCAGAAAAACATCAGTTGCAATGAAACATAATAATAATAATCATATAACAATCATAAACATACAGTTCATTCGTTTCAGAGCAATTCTGACTGAATAAAATATAATAATAATCATTATTATGATTATTATTATTATTATTATTATTATTATCATTGTCATTATTATTATTATCCTACCTGTCCTCACCCAATGGCGGATAATTTATTTTTAAAAGTTATGATCATTTGTTACAAGAATATTTTCAGTAATATTTTATCGTATTAACAGGAATAATATCAGAATATTTAAGAACTTTAACATATATTTTTCAGAAAGATCTGATGTATTAATGGTTTGTTTTCAGGAATAATATCACAAGAATATTATTATAGAAATTTACAGAAATGTTTTCAGACACACTGCAGTGATTTGATGTAAAAGTTAGTGTGTCTTTAGTTATAGCTGGGGCAGGGGGGCTGAAGGGGGTATTTGCTCAGGGCACCATACAAGCTAGAACCGCCACTGGCCATATCAGCTTGTGCTCAGTTGAAATTTCTCACCTTGTTTGACCATGTTGTGTTTCTCTGTGTTGTTTCTCCTCCCAGTCAGCAGATGTCACTGGAGCATCTCAGGAAGCGGCTGCTGCTGGAGGCGGCGCAGACCAGACAGAATGATGATGTCAGAGCCCTGATGGCCAATGGGGCTCCGCTCACAACAGACTGGGTGAGGTTGATATGGGTTAATTACAAAATAATCTTCAAGCTAATCCATGATAAAATGAGCGTGAACGCTCATCTGCTACTAAGAACCAGAGATTGTCAGCCATTATTTTCATGTTGGACCATGGAGGTATAATACAGGCATGTGTTGGACATGGTGCAGCGGCAGTGCGACAGTAAAGCTGAGGCCTCATATATTGAGCTAGAAAGATAAGACAAAGTAAAAGAAATCCTGAGCAGACACTTGAAGGAAAAAGCAACACTCAGATACTCAGTTTTTACTGTAAACTGTTTATTTGCACATCTACTGTATATTTTTATCACACTAAATATATATAATACACATTATACTGTATATATACCGTATATACAGTATATACGGTAGGCTGCTGTCATTATACAGTATATACGGTATATATACTGTGCCACATGTCTGAAACCTATTGAACTATAGTCTGGGGCTGCAACTAACAATTTTTTCATTTATCTATGAATCTGACAGTTTTTGATCAACTGATCGTTTAGTCTATAAAATATCAGAAAATAATAATTATATATATATATTAGAATTTTCCTAAAATAGGTGATGTCATCAAATCCCAAAAAATTTTCATTCACTTAAGACTAATAAAACCTCACAACTTAAAAATGACTTCAATGATTAATCATTAATCAATTACCAAAATATCCACCCATCCATCCATTGACTAACTGATCAATCAGCTTATTGTTTCAGCTGCACTATAAATATATTTTACACAGGCACTCAGATTCCAGTAGTTGCAGAACATAATTTGTTTTCATAAACATCTGTTGCACTCATGAGCTGTTTTTAAAACTACCAAGCATCAGTGTCTTTACTTATTTTAAAAAAAATCATAATCCTTATTTCTAATACATTGATTTGGCATCCAAGCTGATAAAATAAGTGTTTTACATACTCTTTAATCATTAAAATAATCAAAGAACCATCGTTTTAAATAATTCATAATTATTTTAAACATACAAGCTTACATTAAATAACTACACTGACGCTTCCTCTGAGTCTTATCATATCTATATATAACGTTCATTTATAATTTACTGCTCGCAGGCACACTGCACGCCACGAATGTAGTTTTATTGAATGTCCTCTTCCCCCTGATGCTCCCTGACGCCACCTGTCTCGCCTGCATAACGACAGATGACAGATTGAAGTGTGTCAAAATGAATCATATTCAGAGTCGCGGTCTGTCTGTAGAATATATCACATTTGAAAACATTTACATAGAGGAGTAGTCACAGTGTTAAAGGGCACAGGATTTAGTGGATTTATGCCATGTTCTCAATCATGATGTCTGCATTTTTAAATAAGCAGAGAAATTGCAGCTTTCATCTTGTTAATTTATTAAAACAACCGCATCGCAGATCATTCATATGTATGAATTCTAAATCAAGCGTGAATGATGGTTTGATTTGTCTCTCTCTCTTCCTGAGTAAAGACTACAGTGTGAATATAAAAGAGGATAATTTAGATTCCTGTTCCCGCAACACTGGTGGATTACCTGTCTCGTGTGCCGCAGTGTATGAGATAGAGAACTCCCGCATCACGTCCTGCTTGTAGTCACTGAAAAACTGTTTGTGTTTACAGTTTGTCTGGCACAGTGTGAGCGCTGCATTAGAGGAGACTCAGAGATGTGGAGGTTGTTATGTCATGTGATGACAGAAATCACTGCAGTGAAAGAGAAGTTTGGGGCCTAAATGTATCTGACAAAGGTGAGTACTTCAAGACTCCTGTTACAACTTCTGAGTCTGATAGGCGTTTACCAGACAGAGGGCTCCGTCAGAAGAGGCTTTCAAATTGCATTATACAGAGGTGAGCTTGACTCATACAATGCTCTTTTAATGCTCCTTGGTATCCATGACTAACGCAGCAGCAGCCTGAAAAGTCAGAGAAATTATAGCACAAGTCTGTTTCTAACTGTAACATGAACGAACTAGAAATTCCTCCTTCTTCATCAACCACAATCAGTTTCACCGTGGAGCCTTTGCTGTGTTTAACTCAGCAGCTGCGAGGTGGGATTGCAAATAACTGTGTAAATACCAACCGTGGAGTTGTTGGCACTGTATGAAAAAAAAAAAAAAACTTAATGTCAAGTGAAATCTCCCTGGATAAAGATAACAAAAAATCCTCTTACAGCTTTAATCACCTCCAGCTGCTCCTTTTTTGTAGAACTTCTCTCTCCTCTTTTCCTCCAGCTGGGCTGTCATCACCCCACCTCAGAGGCGCTGCTGCGTGCCGGTGTCGGTGGACAGGACCCCTCGCCATGTGGCCGCAGGGAGGGAGGGTCATTAAAGGCTGCTGTCATTAAATATAATAAGGTAATTATAAATAATAAAAAAGCAAGTACTTCATGTTTTTTATTTTTTACAAGCATGAAGAGTTTTCTGATGAAACACTAGAAGATCTCTACTAGAATACTAGAACTTAATCCCACAGGTGTTTGATGGGGTTTGAGGTCAGGACCCTGTGCAGTCCAGTTCTTTGACATCAAACTGGGAAAACCATTTCTTTATAGACCTGGCTTCATGCACTGGGACATTGCTGCTACAGAGTTAAAAGGCAAGGGAAGTTTATTTGTGTAGCACATTTCCCTAACGCTAACAAGGCAATTCAAATTGCTTTATATAAAACATAAAAGACAAGAACACTGTTGTCTAAAATATCATTGTATGGAGCCCCTGTGTCCACATACCTCTGATCTCTCCTACCTGCCTAGTCACAGACATCTGTTCTCATCACTTCCCGTTCGTCTCCCTCTCTCTCTTGTGTTCTTTCCTCTTCTCTGCACCGGGGGGCGCTGTGCATCTGTGCAGAGCGGCGCCAACATCAACGCCAAAAGATATGCTAAAGATGACGCCGCTGCACCGGGCAGCTCAGCACGGCCACAGGGAGGTGGCCGAGCTCCTGCTGAGGTACGGCGCAGACGTCCACCACTGCCTCAGCAAGTTCGACAAGACGCCCTTTCGACATCGCCATGGATACCAGCAACACTGAGCTGGTGATACTGCTACAGGTGGACAGACAGGAGGGTGGGGATGGTTGGGGGGGGGGGCATTTTGGGGAAAAAAAAGACAGAGCAGACATTCAGACAGAGTTGAGGAGGGGAAAACAGGAAGGGAGAAAGACAGTGAATGAGATGTGAGGAGTCAGACAGAGGGGACAGAGAAAAATAGATGGCGATGAGAGAAAGGCAAGAGAAAGAGACATAATGGGGAGAGGGAGAAAGAATATGATGTAGGCGGAGAGAGATAGAAAGGGGAGAAAGCTTATTACGGGGTCGAGGGAGAGATAAAGACAGACAACTGTAAGGGACAGGAAGGGTGAGGCAGAAAAACAGACAAGTAGAGTCAGGTCATCTGCTTCTGCCGGCTTCTCAAACACATAACACTTTGATGCAAGGTTATTAAAAAGATAACAGGAGACGTTCGGGGTGGAGAAAAAAAAAGAAATATAAAATGACCAAGCACATTTCAGCCAAGGCAGGTAAAAATGAGGAAGCCGAGGAGGAGAGAGATGGACAGATAGATGAAGGTGGGAAAGACAAGGAGATGTAGATGGATAAATGAGGGGCTTATGAGAGAAGGGGAGAGAGCGGGAGATGTACAGAGATGGGGGAGAGAAAAACAGAAAGGAGGGGGACGGTGGAAGAGAGACGGGGGAGATGAGGAGATTAACAAAGGCGGACAGAAGGGGAGTAAAGTAAAAAATAGATATAAGAAGACAAAAGTGTGAGATTGCAGACGCAGATGTGTTTGCACGCCCTCCCCTGTGATTTAAAAAAGAAATACGTTTGATGTTTTCTAAGTGCGACTAGCAAAGCTCCAGTCGGACTCTCACCGGCGTTGCTATGGTTGCAGTGGCCATGCAGCCTCCCTCTGTCAGACAGCCATGTTGCAAACAGTTCTTAACCAGAACACCCGCATTTAGACACCATTTCACACAAGATGGGATTAGACCTTGTCTTTGGAAACATAAAGGATCCACACTAATAATCAGAATAACAGAGCTGTGGTTAAGGACACAGTGCTGAGCATAAATAAATGAGATTATAAAAAAGCCCACATGCTCTGCTACTGAGGCCTTACATAACAGAGGTGTGTGTGGGCCTTTAGGTGCTACGTTGGAGGTTCTAGTTAGTGTTAGATAACTTATCTCCTTGGACAGCTGGCGAGGATACAGATAGCAGGGCCTCAAGCATAAGTAGCAGGTTGACCCGTGTAAAGATGGCCGCAAACAGAGGGGCACTGATACGTGTTTATGAGGCATAAACACCCACCTTGGCCATGAGTTAGAATACTCCTCTGAGGCAAGTGTTCGAGAAGGATGAATCACCATAAGGACACCATGATATGTATTCATTGTCTGGATTTAACTTACTGTTAAGCTCTGGTGTAAAGCCTTTTTGCTAGAGGTGGATTTTTTTTTAGGTTGAAACACAGACATAAAGCAGCAAAAATGTTCATATCCTGTCAATAAAATGACAATAAAATGACACAGTTTCTCTCTCTCATCAAGATTTAAGGTCTGCTTTGGATGAAATCGCCACCAGCAGCGCAAGACACCAAACTGCACAGAAAATGAACCATTGGAGGATAAACAATAAAACAAACTATTAAGTTTTAAATCTAAGCCTACGCCTGTTGTGGCCATTATGTTTTATCCACCATTAACCATGTGATTACCTTTGGTCAGAAGACAGGGCAGCTTTTAAAATAGAAACAAAAAAAAGATTGTCATACCATCAATGAAACGATTCTCAAAATGTTTTCTCACTTTCAGACCGGTTTAACCTGCAGTTGTTCAGGGCGTCTGAAGAGCAAAAACTGTTGAGCTGTGACTCTTTTCTAATAGAATGACAGTAGTGGATAAAAGTGTCACTTCCAATTACTGGATGTCGATGCTATCCACTTAGTGTAAATCGAGTGATGTCAACTAAAGACACTGATACTGGATGAATGTTCAGTTATCTAGTGTGTAAACCTTTTATCTTCGTTTCAGACAGATGAAAATGGAAACAATTGGTTGGCTCCTATATTATACATCAGTGTGTTTCTGTGATTCATTTTATGCTTAACTAATTAATGCCTTACAAATGAATCTGAAATGTAATAAGAAACCAAAAATTGTATTATATACTGCTTTCTCCCTCAAAAGGGCAAGTAAATATCGATGAAAAAATAATGATTAAAAATTGTGACCAGATTTTTGGCAAAATGCCCTTGAATCAACCCCACTGGACTGTTCACAGTGATAGATGAGAAAGAGGGCATATACAAAAAGATTAACTCAAGACTTTTAAAGTTTAAAGTGGCTATAATCAGTATTTTTATATTAACAATAAATCACTTGACTACTAGCTGCAGTTCATGTCAGCTTTAGCATTTTAGCATCTTTCAACTTAAAAATAACTTTATTTATCTGTTTGGAACTTCATTTGTGTGAAAGTGTAAGTACAAACAAAACACATGGCTGGAAAATTAAAAAAAACAAAGTAGACAACAAACAAGTACAGTTAAGCTAGTGTAAAACAGTTTAAGTGTGCTTCAAATTGTCCATATATATGAATAGTAGTATGTGAAAGGGGTCAGTAAGGTCAAACCCCAGGCTAACACTCAGGCATTCATGAGTTTGATGGATGTATATGCACAATGCTTGACATGCTTGGTCCTGAATATGAATGTTTGTATCTGCAGCCTGAAGGTAGATGTCTGTATTGGTTGTGTAGTGTGTGTGTAGCATCTGAAGCTTTTTGTAGTCCTTTCATCTTAGTCCATCTGCTGTAAATGCTGCTTGATGAATCTTCCTCTAGTCCAATGATTTTGCTGCTCATTCTGATGATTTTGTTGAGAGGACTGAGGTGGATGTTAGTCAGTGCACCAGACCAGGCTGTTATGTTGTACCTGTAGAAAAATAATAGGACCAATTTGATGGATCAGCAGTTTATGGATAGTCCACAACTTTACTGTTTAGTTTTCCTCTTGCTGCGTTAGCAGCGTAATGTTGGAGTACTGTTATCTAACAATACAAGTCACCCATTTCTTCAGGCAAATCAGAAGGTGCCTTGGCTGCCGAGTCTGTGGAAACAACTGTTCAGCATGTGGTGGGCGGTGATAGTGGGCTGAGTGTCATCGCTATAGTGATGGACAACACGGCAACCTACAGCCTTATGCATCTCATCAATCTCACCCAAATGGCACCTGTTTCATAGAATGACTCAGCTATCATCTATATGGGGATATAGAGGTATAGCTTTATTGCAGATCAACTTCTGTAAGGGCATGTACATGTGTGTATACATGTCTTGCTGTGGTCAGCAACCTACCACTTTCCACCTTAACCAGTTCATCCCAGGTACATGCGTGTGCTCATAGCTTGTGATTAGGTATATTGTGTATCATCATTTCATGCAAACATAAACTTCATTTTTGATTTAAAACCTTTTCCCTCAGCCAGTGCCAAGTACTTCTAAGCTCCTGGCAACACCTGCCAGACAGAGCAGAGAAATGGCGAGTTGTTTTCCCTCCCAGAGACCAGGAGAGGCAGCCCAGGTGACAGTTCAAGGCAGCGATGGGGAAGAACACCTGCTGCCCTGGGAAGGAGAGTCTCCAGAGGTGAGATTCACTTCAATTATCACTGTTTCCTCTAATGAATATCAGATCTATATTAACACACACTGCTCTCTATGATTATCTTTCAGCTGTCTTCTTGGACTGAATTCGGGCCCTGCAAACTGGCCCAGTGTCAGCCACCTCGTGGAGGCCATTTTCAACCAGCTCTGCCGTCTTCACCCAGTGGCCACGTGGTCCGGAGGGACCATGAGGACTCGGTGGTCATTCATTCTCAAGGATTATGTGGCCGTTAGAGAGGCAGTGCTGTCCAACCTGAGGTTGATGGCTCAGACCAACATCCAGCTCTTGAATTAAATTGAGGACTCAGTGGTAAGAGTTTGTTATAAAGCTGTGTTGGTGTGTTGTAATCTGTACTGTGATTTATCTTTTAATGAAAGCTGAAAATCCTAAAACCGTCTGTTTGTCTGTGTGTTCCAGGTGCTGGCCAGACAAAGGGTCTATCATTGGTACAGGTGGGACAAGGACAGCCCCTTAACTCCAATGTCCCAGAGGAGAAGCCTGGGGCTTCCAGCAGGAGTCTGCGTCCTCCTCCTCCTTCCTCCAAATGAAGAACAGCATGGCCCCTCATCCAGTGCTGTTGGTCCTCCCCTCTTATGTTCGGCCACTTCCTCTAACTGGACTACCTGTACCCTGGACCAGAGCCTACAGGAAGAGGAAGGCGGCCCAAAGCTGCTGTGGCAGAGCAGGGGCCACTGCCTGGAGGAAAAACCCGCTGGCCGACACGCACTCTTTAGTGTGAACTGAAAATTGACAGTTAAGATTTTGAAGCAGTTGTCAGTGTAATACAGCTCATGTAAAGTAGTTTTATTCATAACTTAATTGTTGTCATCCAAAAGGTGTTTAATAAATAAACCCTCTGTAATTAAATGGTACTGAGTATGGTTTTTTTTTCGTATTTACCATATACCTCATGATGAATCTAACAGGTCACGTTCGTGAATTGTTTTCATTGTTATTAAAATTGGTAAGTACATAAGACAAATTAGGAAAGCACAAACTCTAGTATCTATCTCTAGAGCTTGTATTGTAACTGTTGAAGGACAGCCACATTCAAACATTTCTATCATTTTTGTTGTTGATTAAAGCAACATAGAAAGTCTTTGATTAATTACAAATTAAGGAAAAACTTCATTGTGTTGTGATTTCTGTTCTGTTCTGCTGCTACTGATAAAATTCATACCAGACATGCTCCATAAAAACCATCACCAAAGCAAAGCTTGATAAAAAATTTTATTTCACATACAACTGCATTCATTTCAACAATTTACACCACTGGAGACATGTACAAAAGAATGTAATGAATGGATGAATTCAATAATGTGTGAATTTTACAAATAACTAACTGACAAAATAAAAATAGAATACAGTTGTGAATGAAGGTACAGGTCAACTTCACTGTCTCAAGACAAGTTTTCAGAATAAAGAGAGGTGTATAAGTCTTACTTAGCATGCAATTAGCCTATAAGAATAATTTAACTGTTGTGACACAATCTGGTGGCCACAGCAAATTAATGGGTCATTGTCTTTTTTGTGACTTTTTATGCCTTACTATACGATGACTTTTTTAGGACTTTTTATGCGTTACTATACTATGACGTTTTTATGACTTTTTTTGCCTTACTATACTATGACTTTTTATGACTTTTTATGCCTTACTATACTATGACGTTTTTAGGACTTTTTATGCGTTACTATACTATGACGTTTTTATGACTTTTTTTGCCTTACTATACTATGACTTTTTATGTCTTACTATACTATGACGTTTTTACGCCTTACTATACTATGTCGTTTTAATGACTTTTTATGCCTTACTATACTATGACTTTTTTAGGACTTTTTTTGGCTTAATATACCATGACTTTTTATGCATTACTATACTATGTCGTTTTTATGACTTTTTATGCCTTACTATACTATGACTTTTTATGCCTTACTATACTACGTCGTTTTTATGACTTTTTATGCCTTACTATACTATGACGTTTTTAGGACTTTTTATGCGTTACTATACTATGACTTTTTTAGGACTTTTTATGCCTTACTATACTATGACTTTTTATGCCTTACTATACTATGACTTTTTTACGCCTTACTATACTATGTCGTTTTTATGACTTTTTATGCCTTACTATACTATGACTTTTTTAGGACTTTTTATGCGTTACTAAACTATGACTTTTTTAGGACTTTTTATGCCTTAATATACCATGACGTTTTATGCATTACTATACTATGTCGTTTTTATGACTTTTTATGCCTTACTATACTATGACTTTTTTATGACTTTTTATGCCTTACTATACTATGACTTTTTATGCCTTACTATACTATGACTTTTTTAGGACTTTTTATGCCTTACTATACTATGACTTTTTATGTCTTACTATACTATGACTTTTTGTGCCTTACTATACTATGTCGTTTTTATGACTTTTTATGCCTTACTATACTATGACTTTTTTATGACTTTTTATGCCTTACTATACTATGACTTTTTATGCCTTACTATACTATGACTTTTTTAGGACTTTTTATGCCTTACTATACTATGACTTTTTATGCCTTACTATACTA
>NW_019525485.1:5201097-5206256 GCF_002814215.2 Seriola lalandi dorsalis | reverse complement strand
ATGCCATACTATACTATGACGTTTTTTGACATTTTTATGCCTTAGTATACTATGACGTTTTTTGAAATTTTATGCCATACTATATTATGAGGTTTTTTTGTCATTTTTATGCCTTAGTATACTATGACATTTTTTGAAATTTTATGCCATACTATACTATGACGTTTTTTGCCATCTTTATGCCTTATTATACTATGATGTTTTTTGAAACTTTTATGCTCTACTAGAATATGACTTTTTTTGGCTTTTTTTTGGCATTTTTATGCTCTACTATAATATGTATTTTTTTGGCATTTTTATGCCTTACTATACTGTGACGTTTTGTGCCTGACTACACTATGACGTTTTTTGGCATTTTTATGCTCTACTAGAATATTACTTTTTTTGGCATTTTTATGCCTTAGTATACTATGACATTTTTTGAAATTTTATGCCATAGGGAATTTTGGGAATAACTTTGGAATTTTAACACCAAAAGTCATAACACCTCTTTTGGGATCAAGACCTACGTTTTGATGTATATATTACCGGGGTTTTCTCAAAGCTGCGGGACAAGTTACGCGCCGAAAGAATAATAAACCCGAAACAGAATATTAATAGATGCCTCGGGGCTCCGGCAAGAGGAGAGCAGTTTGAGTCCAGAGCTCTGTAAGCAATCTCAAACTGCTCTGCTTGGCTATACTTTTAATAAATTAGACGTGTTGAACTTTAAATCTGTGTCCTGTATACTTCATCAAACGAACACGCGAGTCCGGTTTTGCTGCGAAATAATAGCGGACTCGACAATTCAGTGACCCTGATGTGATGAAGGCAGGACGATAGATCGTACGATCAGTTGTTAAACGGAACATTTTTGTTACAGACGATACAGACAAGTGGAACACGGAAGAGAACGAGAGGCCTCTAACTGAACAGCGGTAAGCAGAAGCCTGTTTCGCCATAATTCTGCCCTTTGGCATTTACTAAAAATGTTGTTTGAAACTGTTGCTATCGTCTGTTGTATAGTAGATAAGCACGAGGATTGAGGAAGAGTCCCCGGGTGGTTAGCATGCTGTGCAGGTGCCTCCAGAGAGATTGCAATTGACGGAAGGGTCCCCGGTGACTGACAACTGAAGCGTGGTGCTGTCAAGGGAGATCGATAATAGGAACCCTTCAGGATCCATGATCCGATGAGAAGGGGATCTCCTTGGTGAGTGTAACTTGTTTTTCATAGAAAGACAGCAGAATTAGGCTATTGTTACATTTTAAGTATCCGACAAATTAAGAGAATATTTTCCTCTAGCAAATGTGGTTAGAGCCACTGTAGAGCGGAGGGCGGTAAATCGCTTACTACGAACCGTCTGCACAGATGGCGTGGTGTCCGTGCGATAGCCTTAGTTGGGGGGGGGTGTAATATTTTCAATGTAGGGATTAGAATTGGGAATTGAAAAATAAATAAAGCCATGGGTGAATGGGGTGGTAGATACAGCGGTGTCTCTGTGAGTTCTGAACGGGTGTCTGAGCTGTAAAAAACGTGTGGGGGTAACCTCGCGGTGCTAACAAACCACACGCCACACTGAAAAGGTGTGTGTAAGCTCATAAGGTCAGTTGCTCGGGTGTATGCCATATAAACTGACTGGCCTGTGAAGAAAACACAACAAGGGTCAGTTGCTCGGGTGTATGCCATACAAGCTGACTGGCCGCTGGGGAGGTATTAAACTAAAAAGCATTTCCCACACAGGTCAAAGAGGAAGGTGAGTAAGACTACAAGAAATCAGTGAAGTATTGCACACACTCACCAATGGAGGGAGAATTTGATAAGGAGTGTGAGGATGGAAGAGGCTGTGGACCTCAAACGATGATAACTGTTGTGCAGCAACAACAGGCACAGCAATGGAGTCAGGTGAAGAAGCGGGTAATCAGTGGGGAGGCTAGTGAAACTAGACTGAAATGGATTAAAAAATGTGATGAGTTATGGACAGAGGTCCAGGAAAGGTTGACTCTGTGTCCTCTTTAGGCTAGAAGCAGAAGCTAAGGAGGATTTGCTAAAGCATGAACAACAAAAAAGGAGTACCATTCGCCTGAGCCGATAGCAACGAAAAGACCAGTAGCTCTATCTTTAATGCCGCCCGGTCCTGAAACCAGAGAGATATGCAGACCATCAGATGCCTTTGTTGGTTCCCCCTAGTGGTCATGCTGTGTATGAACCATCTTCTTTCACTGACATGAGCTGTTTGATAGAAAAAATGCCTCCGCCCACCTCAGGGGGAGGGCCATGGATGAGACAGTTATGTCAGCTCACCATGGGGCACACCCTAGCTATGGGAGAATATGAGGTTCAGCATGTGGAAGCGATTAGTGGAACATAGGGTGTGCTGTCATTTCTCATAAGACGTAGAGGTCAATGGTCAGACATGATAGGTGCATGCCCTGGAGCAGATGCTTTACAGACTGCCCTGTTTAGAAATAAAGCTGTTAGGTCAGCGTTGGAGGCAAATCCTGACATCCCTGGGTGTGACAGTGGGAAAAACATGTTGCCCATTATATGAAGGCGTACAACCTCAAAACTAATGCAGAGAAAGCTGAAATAAACAGTAATCAAAACCAGTTGGTAAAACTACAATTTAATTCTGATTTAAAAAAAAAAAAAAAGCAGTCAAAACAGATGGTACAGTGTTCCAGTGAGGCTGTAAGCATCGGTCAAGAGATTGTATGGCACGAGCACAGAGAGGGAGGCGTTAGTCAATAAGGAGTCAAACTTTGTGTTTTGCAACTGCCATTTTTACCTGCTCCCACAAATGAGTCTGTATCTTAACAGGAGGTTCCTGCGAGGTAGAGGACAGTTTCCCAACATTTATCCTCTGGAGTATTGATGGGACCCAGAGACACTGATGCCTGTAGGTTTTGCAGATCCCTACATGGCCCTCAATGTAAATTGCACTGACCTGCGTTTTCTGGTGGATACTGGAGCTAGATATTTCACTATTATTGGTGATATGACATGTCTGCAGAAGCATGCACACACCTTACACTTGTTGTGCATGCAGATCATCAGGCAAAGGACCTTGTTCTGGGGTTGAAATGTGTGGGACGTGGAGAGAAGGTTTCATAAAAATGTCATAGTATCTTGTAAAACAAAAGAGAGAAACTGTAACATGCTTATTGAGAGACTTTAGTAACGGGAGCTAGTCAGTGGTTTTAGCTTGGCAGTTGTTCAATTAGGGATATGTCTTTTTCTCTTGGTGCGTTTGGGACCAGCAGATAAAGTTGTTGATGGGAATACGGTGTTGTAACTTGAGTGTAGGGGATTGCGGTTGAAATGGGATGTGCGATTTGTCTGCTGAATGAAGGTGTTGTGTCTTTGTTTTTGTTGTTTTGTTTATGGCTATTGTGTCGCTGCTTAGTGGGCAGACACACGTTGATGTGGGTATGTTTTTCTAGTGGAGTTTGGGAGTATGAATGTGCTGTTTGTAAATGTGTTTTTGGAAAGCAAGGGGAACACAGATGTGAATCTATGTCTTTGCTCAGAGCTTCATTGTTGTGCTTTTGGAGTCATCTTAGAGGTCTGCCTTTTGTGTTTTGTACAAATGAATAATTGTTGTTGTCAAATAGTTTGAGTAGCTTTTAATGTTTTGGACATGAAGAAAAACAACAGAGACAATTGAGGTGTTTGCAAAGGGTTTATTTCTTGTTGCTCCTGTGTTTGTGTTGATGCAGGAGGATTCAATTAGGAGTCTCAATGAGGTGCAGCTGCTGCGACGCGATTGGCCGTTCACAAGTGTGAGCAATCAGCAGTGTGGTACTTGAGGAGTAGTGAACCACCGGTGAGTCAGTCCCTCGTGTAGCCCTCGTGTGAGAAGACCGATGTGGGTAAAGACCTGCATGACTCAACTGAGCGAGGAAACCGGGTAAGAACACATGGGTGCATGACTGTAAAACTGTGTAGAGATGTTATAGTATTTTCAGGCCAAAAAAGTGAAAACATGGAGATACAGCTTTTGTGTTTTGTACAAAGTAATAGTTGTTGCTGGAAAGTCTCAGAGTGATTTTGTTTGTTTGTGTTGATGCAGGAGGATCCAATTAGGGGAGTCAACGAGGCGCAGCCCTGCGGAGGCTCGGCCGCTGTGACGCGATTGGCCGTTCACAAGTGTGAGCAATCAGCAGTGTGGTACTTGAGGAGTAGTGAACCACCGGTGAGTCAGTCCCTCGTGTAGCCCTCGTGTGAGAAGACCTGCGACTCTACTGAGCGAGGAAACCGGGTAAGAACACATGGGTGCATGACTGTAAAACTGTGTAGAGATGTTATAGTATTTTCAGGCCAAAAAAGTGAAAACATGGAGATACAGCTTTTGTGTTTTGTACAAAGTAATAGTTGTTGCTGGAAAGTCTCAGAGTGATTTTGTTTGTTTGTGTTGATGCAGGAGGATCCAATTAGGGGAGTCAATGAGGCGCAGCCTTGGCTGTTCACAGGTGTGAGCAATCAGCAGTGTGGTAAGGCCTTTTTCCTGCACTTTTCCCTCATTGTCTCTCACTCTCTGCCAGGCTGAGCGCTACCCTCATTGTGTGTCTCTCTCTGCTGTGTAGGGCAGCTGAAGTACCCACAAACAATGGCTTGGAAAGCAAAAACCTGCGAGTCCACTGAGCAGGGGACGCCGTGGGACACTCTGCAA
This sequence comes from Seriola lalandi dorsalis, assembly GCF_002814215.2. Lineage (NCBI taxonomy): Eukaryota > Metazoa > Chordata > Actinopteri > Carangiformes > Carangidae > Seriola > Seriola lalandi. The sequence continues at coordinate 5,201,607 of NW_019525485.1, read as the reverse complement.
CCACTCCAGTAAGTCACTGCACATGTATGCACTTCTGCCAGTCCTTCCACCACCCTCATTGTCTCTCTCTGCCATGTGCAGGATGTCTACCAAGAACACAAAGAATGAAGACACCAGGTCCTGTTAGAGTGGTGGTAAAAGTTTATTGAAGTATTTGTTTGACAAGTAGTAGCTAGCGTGACTCTTTGTGCAAGACAGAAAAAATAAACTCAGCTTTTGTGCTGTACATTTTGGAAAAGAAGTGTGTGTGACTTTTTTTAACCCCTTACCTCACAAGACAGACTGGGATTGAGAACTGAGTCCAATTTATGTGTGCAGAAAGAAACAAAACTAAAATGCACTGTGTCTTGCAATGGGTGTTTGTTTTTAAAAGAGGTTGGTAATTTGGTTTTGAAGTAAGTAAGTAAGTAAGTAAGTAAGTAAGTAAGTAAGTAAGTAAGTAAGTAAGTAAGTAAGTAAGTAAGTAAGTAAGTAAGTAAGTAAGTAAGTAAGTAAGTAAGTAAGTAAGTA
>NW_019525485.1:5199801-5200385 GCF_002814215.2 Seriola lalandi dorsalis | reverse complement strand
AAAACTTAAAACTTAAAACTTAAAACTTAAAACTTAAAACTTAAAACTTAAAACTTAAAACTTAAAACTTAAAACTTAAAACTTAAAACTTAAAACTTAAAACTTAATTTTGTGAAAGGACAACACATGAGCCTTTTCACCCGGTCATTTCTTTTATTGTAACCACACACAAACTGCATATCCAAAAATTTGCCAGCCGCCCCCTATGCAGTCCCTGAGGAAGAAAAGAAATAACAGATTAATGAAGGAACAGTGACATTTCAATTAAGCACAATCAAAGAATTATGTTTCTTCCCCAACAACAAAAGTTCAACTATACTACATTAACCATCAAAACAGCCATTAGCAATCAAAGAATCACGTTTCTCCCTCAACGACAAAAGTTCAACTATACCACATTAATCATCAATCAAAGAATTACGTTTCTTCCCCAACGACAAAAGTTCAACTATACTACATTAATCATCAAAACAGCCATTAGCAATCAAAGAACCACGTTTCTACCTCAACAACAAAAGTTCAACTATACCACATTAATCATCAAAACAGCCACTAGCAATCAAAGAATCACGTTTCTACCTCAA
>NW_019525485.1:5176675-5196551 GCF_002814215.2 Seriola lalandi dorsalis | reverse complement strand
GACAAAAGTTCAACTATACTACATTAACCATCAAAACAGCCATTAGCAATCAAAGAATCACGTTTCTTCCCCAACGACAAAAGTTCAACTATACTACATTAATCATCAAAACAGCCATTAGCAATCAAAGAATCACGTTTCTCCCTCAACGACAAAAGTTCAACTATACCACATTAATCATCAATCAAAGAATTACGTTTCTTCCCCAACGACAAAAGTTCAACTATACTACATTAACCATCAAAACAGCCATTAGCAATCAAAGAATCACGTTTCTTCCCCAACGACAAAAGTTCAACTATACCACATTAATCATCAATCAAAGAATTACGTTTCTTCCCCAACGACAAAAGTTCAACTATACTACATTAATCATCAAAACAGCCATTAGCAATCAAAGAATCACGTTTCTCCCTCAACGACAAAAGTTCAACTATACCACATTAATCATCAAAACAGCCATTAGCAATCAAAGAATTACGTTTCTTCCCCAACGACAAAAGTTCAACTATACTACATTAACCATCAAAACAGCCACTAGCAATCAAAGAACCACGTTTCTTCCTCAACGACAAAAGTTCTACCATACCGCATTAATCATCAAAACAGCCACTAGCAATCAAAGAACCACGGTTCTTCCTCAACGACAAAAGTTCTACCGTACCGCATTAATCATCAAAACAGCCACTAGCAATCAAAGAATTACGTTTCTGAGGAACATCTGTCAGAAGGCCTCAAAACATTCCCTTCCACAGAGATATACCTAGACCACAAATGGACACTGCAGGGGACCAACTAAATTATGAGACCAAAGTCAATTACATTTCCACAAGTGCCTATGAAGACAGGAACACTGTTCACGCAATTTACCAGAGTTCTGCATAAAAGCAGAAGGAATACAGGCAAATATTAAACCTCCTACTGTCACTCAAAAAGCTTCAAATAAAGACACAGTGAAGACAGAACATGAGAGCTACACTCTCTGCTTAACCTCATCACACGTACCTTGTCGATGAGTCGTGATGCAGTGGTTGGGGTCATGCCCTAGAAGAAACAAGCAGAGGGAAAACTTACAACACACTTCACTGAACTTCAAATACATATTTCATTCTAAGTGCTGTGCACACACACTCTCTTATCCACTGGCATCAGTCACAAGCCATTAAAGAAGTTCATTGTAAAGACAAACAGGTCAGCTCCAGAGGATCAACCAATGGGCAACTGGAGAATACAGGCAAAATCTCCAGTCTATAACAACAACACCAAAAGGACTGATTCTCACTAAGATGCGAAACATGCACCAGGGGATAAAACAGTTGTGATTAATTCATACGTTGCTGAGGAGTTAGCTCTAAGCTGCTAGCCACGAACTCCACCAGAGCTGAATCACTGACAGAATCCGTCACCGTGGCAACCTGGGTTCCAGCCAAGGGTCTCCAGCTACAGCACAACTCATAGTAGGCCAGTCCTGACCCTCTGCTCTTGACTGTGTCGATGTCAAAATATACTAATATTTAATTACCTTGTATCATCAGCTGTATAGCCATAACATCACACTGGTCATTGCATTTACTCTGTAGATAGTAGTTTAGTTAATAAACACCTTTATTTACACCCAGCTGTTGTGTTCTTTTGACATAGAGATCGGGAAATCACAGCTTCTGATATGAGAGGACTGGTGCCCCGTTTCAACAAGAGTGAATTTTAAATTATGGCATTAACACTACAATAAATACACATAACTGTTTGTTTGCATGGGAAGTGAGGTGCTTACTCTACACTCATGCAGAGACACATATTTACAGCTGCCCATTCATGATCACTGGAGACACATGTCAACACCAGCTCTGAAAAGGATCTGTACTTTCATAAAACAGGAACACAGCTGCAGTGTGCAAAAGTAGTACCCTCTACTTCTTTTTACTGTGAAGTAGCCTTAAAGAAATGCTCACACAATAACTTAAGTCTAGATCCTATAGTACCTTGTGAAGGTGAAACATACTTGCAAACTGCTTCAACAAAAACAGAGTACACAGCACATATCTGACATTTGTCTACACACCATGGGCTCATCGGTGTTCTTCTGAAACTGGACCGGAGTCTCCATGGGGTCGCAGACAACCCAGCCTGTTAACACTACAGCAGGACAACATTTTTGGCAACCACAAGCTAGATAATATATATAGGTAGGAACCTTTCATTGAGAGGAAGGTGGATTGAGATATGTGAACAATAATTGCCTGTGTCCTATTAAAATTTTAGGCTTAGCCACTATATCAGTCTTTACATAAACCTGGGATACATTTTTAACCTCTCTAAATCCAAGCCACTTACGCACGTGACCGATGTCATCTCTTTTGCTTTTTTTCTTCTCTCTCACTTCTCCCACCAATTACTGCCCACAACTCAGACTACAAGAAAGGGAATGTCCCCTCCTGTCACCTAGTAGTCAGCCTTCTCCCAAGGGTCTGGAAAGTGACCTCGGTAAGGAGCGGTCCTTTTCCACTGGCAGCATTTGCCAAATAATCGCGGCCGGACCTACAGGCTTTTGACTTACAAGAACAACTGTCAAAAAACACAGACGCACGCCGATTTTGTCGGAGAAAAGTCAAACGATCATCAAGTAAGGCACATCTGAAGCCCTTCCTGCCAGCAACACAGTTAACTTGTGTTGCGAGATGCCTCGTAGCCAATTTTCCCCCAGTGGCAGCTGGTGAAAAATATTCTAGGTGGGGCTGTATGTGCCAGAAGCTTTCAGTAACTATACCAATAAAAGAACCCAAACCAAAAGATACCACTGTTTTAGGGATAAACAATAATAATTTAATTGCCCTTTAGAAATCAACAGCTTTACAGATAATGATATGAGGCGTATATTAGTGATTACTCTTAATACAAAATTAAAGTTCTTGAGAGACATTTACAGTTGGATGATGATTAAGAAAAACTGTGTCATAGGAACATAACATGTAGCAATTGGATTAAATACATTAGTGAATACTCATAGTACAAAATTACAATATAATGTTTACAGGTGAGTGGTCTTATTTGTACATGAACTTTGTTTCATCTGCCCTTTTTATATCCTCCACAATGCAATCTCAAAGAACCGTCAGCACACAGTCCAAAAGTTGGTCTTCAGGGGGTTGTCGGACAATGCTGTCTCATCGTGGCCTCGCAATGCCAACTCAAAAGCTCCACAGAATTTCACACACTCAATGATCCTCGATCCAGCTCTTCATTGTGTTTTCTGACCGCAATCCTGCGTTGTTCATGTGCACCTTCGAGCATTCGTGTTTTTTAATCCGCTCTGATAAATGTTTTAGGTCTCTAACTCCTGTTACAGTCCATGTAATATCTGCCCCCGGCATTTTAAAAAGTAAACACGGGAAGCAGAATACTGCATTTGCAAAACTACATCCAGTTAGCCAAGCCTTCATGTCATACCAGTTCAGAGAGAAGCTCCTCTGGTGAGTTTTACCTTTCTCCTGTATCTGCTGTGTTAAATTCAGACCGGGCTTCTCAGGTCCAAATTCTTTAACACAAAGTTCTCCTTTCGAAGTGGTTTAGCAAGAGCGATTTTACAGAATTTACGGGTAGCTGAAGCTCTGCGTGTTCTTGTTCTTGTCCACTTGACGACGCCGTCTCGATTTCCGACACTTGTTTCTGGTTGCTTAACAAATTTGATGACATCAAAAGTGGCTTGTTAAAAAGATAACTTTTGTTATAGACCTTATGGATGATCATGGTAAATTTTTTACAACTAAATGCCTTCAGGGGGGAATTCAGCAGAATATGCAAAGCAATACCTCTTGCTCTGACACACTTAATACAAAACACACTCTCTCAATGAAGAATACAAACGGTCATGCCAGACTTAAAAATTAACCAAATGCTTATTAGAGACAAAAAATGTAACAACCAATTCATCGGAAATGCTTTTAAGTGTAAAATTTTTCATGACTATACAAGAAATGCAAAACTCAGAATAAGCGATAATCCATCCATCATAGATAAATATTGTAAATGGCCAATTGCCCCAAAGGAACTACAATACAAAACCATAAACAATTATTATCCTGTAGCAGAAATGCTTAAAAAAAGATTTGGTTTTGAGGTTGACCCCTGCACTTTCTGTCTCAAAGAACCAGAAACCATTGAACATCTTTTCTACTCTTGCAAAGTTACCGAACAATTTTGGCTAAGCATAAAAATGGAGAATATCACACCATTTGATACACAACAAATTTTAATTTACAAAAACAACCTAACTAAAGAAAGTCTCTGATATGGTTAATATAATCATAAATATGGGAAAATATCATATCCATACAAGTAAATGGAGGAATCAGAAACCCTCACTGACATGTTTTAAAAGTGAAATTAAGATTTGTTGTTTTTGGCAGACACATAGAACCGATACAAGACCTGTGTCAAGGTACCTGATGCTTTGATTAATTAGTTAATAGAGATCTGCTTTTTTTTTTAATCCTGACTGCTGGGAGGTGAAAAAAATTAGCCTGTGTTATTAATTTGTTGTCATGTCATAGTTTATTTTTCTGCCTTGCTTTTTGAACAGAGTTTGAAAATGTTTTACATAAGAATGCAAAATGAAGATTCCTATGTTGAATTGTAAAATTGAAATGTTCAATAAAGTTTGAAAAAACAAAAAACAAATTTGATGACGCTAAATTACCCGTTTTTTTTGGCTGAGCTGCTGCAGTGCTGGGGCAACTTTTCTAGCGCCCCAGGAGAGAGGGGAAGTGACCGTGGACACAAATTACCCCATAAATAATGGTTTATATTATATATATGGCTCGTTCTTTATAATTTTAAACGATTATTTTTGGAAAAAATAAAAATAAATAAAAACATTTAAAAATCACTTTCCATCAGGGAGGGCGGCGCCCTATTGACCAGCCTGTGCACCGACAAAGGGAGAGCTGAGTCTAAACCATGGTTTCTGCCCTACTTTTTCACCAATCAGATAATTACAAAAATATATACAAAGCTCTGTGTAACTGGATAGACACTCTTCTCTGGGACGTTGGCCACAGCTAACTGCTTGCAGACTGTGGTTTTCAGATCAGAGGAGATCCACGTACATGCTGATTTTGATTCTTTAATAGCAAATAAATATTGGTTTGAGTGGAGATCTCTAATTTCAAATAAACGAATGCGGTGGCCTGATGTGGTGCGACCTGTTCCCCTTCCCTCACCGGTCTCTGAGGCGAAGAACCGTCCGGCAGTTTTACGTATAACAGTCACTTCTTGAATAAATATATTTTAATGGTGAGAAACAAATCATCACGGACGCAATCTTGACCAAAATCGGCACATTTTACACGTCACGCTTACTACAAAGTAAAGCCCTCGTGATCGTTTCTTCTGACAAGTTGTGATATCCGTCACTTGCAGCATCGATTTCTTATTAAAAATGCTCTAAAAACAACTCAAACTAAATATTTTTGTCCAATCGCCATTTTTAACTGAATGACTGGTTTTCCCTTTAACATCACAATTAACTGTCGACGATCCTAGGTTTAACGCCACATTATCTTCACTGTTTGATGCTGTTGTCGTTTGTATTAGATTGATAGACACAGTCGGTGGCGCATTGAATGGCAACACATGAAATGTATAAGTAGAGGGAGAAGCACACAGTTTTTGACCGTCGCCGTTTAGAGCCCAATGTTTACGCCTTTTTGTTTATTTTCATGCAAGTTATTGGTACAACCTATGTGAGTGAATATCAAAGGCTGTTTCGTTACACGGTAAATAAATAAATACATCGTAATCGTAAGCACAAGTCGGATGCTTTGATTTATCATATGGAGCCACCTCATGACAACCACGCATCCCAGTAGCAGCCCCTCACTGTGGCTTAGGTTTATTTTGTTGAACCCAAGTCACTACATTATTTAAAAAAAAAAAAAAGTATGACTCTTGAAAAGCTGTCATGAGCTATCCTGATATTTATAAATATAACCCATACACATATCACAAAGATACATCATGCTACAACGGTGAAACAGGAGCCGTACTCACGCGGGCTCGGAATCCTCGTCTGAGTCCCTTGAAACCCGCTTGTTTTCTTCGTCCTCGCAGCTCGTACTATCTGCTGCTTTCTTACTAACAGCTCTATTCGGTCTATATCATATTTGTGTCGTGATAAATATGTTTTACAACTCAAACTTTTGATGTTTCGTGTGCCCGTCATCCGCGCTCTGCTCCTTGTAAACAAATGCCGGTAACTTCCGTGCAGTTAGTGTTACGTGACTACGTGTCGGTCAGCTGACATTGACGTCATCGTGGCTGCTCAGAGAAGCGTGGAGTTAGCTGGGGTTTTTTTTTTGTTTGTTTGTTTTTAAATGATTTAGCTCCTTACCTGCCGTATCTCCCGAACTCAGACAGATCCTCCCCGTGACCGACTCATACAGCCGGTCAATATGTTCACTCAGTGTTTTACCCGACGTGAGAGACGTGTATAAACACGGGAGATATTAATGGAAAACTACTTATGGGTTCAAAGGTAAAATATAGGTCAAGTTAAATGGTTCACAGTGAGCGGCGGCCTACGATACGTAGGAATCAAAAAAATAGTCAGAAATACGACCTAATATTATCAGTCGTGATCATTCTCGCATGTTTATATTGCGCATTTATTCTTATATCCATACATACACGATATATGCGTGACTTGGCTGGAATAATTCCTGGAACAATGAGGCTTTCTGTTGCAAAATTATATTCACTTTTCACTCCTTTTTTTTAAAAATTGCTTTATAGTTATAAACTGCACAGGACACATAAGATCATATCGGTTTAATCGTTCAACGCATTTACTCAAAGTTACCGTAACATACAATCGGTTTATGTATTTTCGACCATCGTTTTTAAGTTATTGTCTTTTTATGTTATTTGGAAGATATAGCAGTCCAGAACAGGACAGGAAAAAGTACCCCCCCCCCCCACACACACACACACAACTTGCCAGACTAACTGTATTTTCATTCTTTCCTTTTGACCATTTGATATCATAGATTTCATTTATTGGCTGAATGTTGGTCTGTGTTGCTTTTACTGCTGACTTTTAATAGATAAATAAAAACGGTTGTCTTGACTTGACTGGATTTTCATTATCTTTACACTTGTTCCTACATCTGTATTACTACAGTAATAATCACAAATGATTTTGGAGCACATGACGTGCCACATTAAACGAAAAGTAAGTGACCCGATCACGAGCGGTCAGTTGTAGGTACCTCACTTCAGACCTGCATTTAAAATGCGGGCCAAAGAGATGCAAAACAACCAGGGAGAAACAAAACTGTACTACAAATAGACAGCCTGAGGGGGAAGCTAACGAAATAACAAATGAAACTCCTCATTTAACATTACATTCACCTCTATTTCATGTTTCATTATCATCATAAATACGGTATATACTATTTAGCAATTTGTTTTTCTTTTACTAAAGTATACAAAAATAAAGTTTATAGTCACTGAATAATTCGAATTTTGTTTTGAAGTCATATTGTCATATCAATAAAGTTAGTTTGAATCGGAGAGATTCTGACCAATCGGAGTTTGAGATGTCACACTTCCCTTTACGTCCGTCACCTCTCCCTTGTACGGATGCACTCGGCTAGCACGGCTGTCTGTGTTACCCCCGCACATTTATACCTTCAGGCTTTTTATGAGCACTGGCACGTAAAAGGTAAGTAAGTGCTGCGATTAACCGCTGGTGTGTTTTACTACGCAGCAGCTTCAAAACTTTTTCCTGGCCCTTATGTGAAGCTACAGAAACCTAGCCGACACTACGTAACCGGACAGTTAGTTAGCTATTCAATTCTGCTCAGGAATCGGAGGGGAGACTCTTACTTAAGGTTGCAACATAACTTAACCTTTTTATTGTAATTACAGCGGCTCTTGTCTTAATTAAAACTCCACGTGTTCTGCTTTCAGACATTTACCATGGCTTCTCGAGAAGGTCCGAGAGCAGCAGGTACAGACGGCAGTGACTTTCAGCACCGGGAGCGCGTCGCTTCACACTACCAGATGAGGTCTGTGTGTGTGTCATTTTACAAAGAGGAAGTCTCAGAGCCTCCTCCATGAAGAAATATAATTACTCATGTTGAATCGGCTTTCTGTGTGCGCAGTTTGTCTTTATTACAATAGTCCTAGATCTGAGATAATGCAGGTTAAATGATCTGCTTTTCAAGTTATGCTGCCATCGATTCCTGTATAACATTACAACTACTACTAGAACCCGTGAGTAAAATAAACAGGTGACATTATGAGGCCATTTGTTACAGTTGTTAGACTTTGAAGACTATTTTATTTCATTTCTATTAATTATTTGTCTCCTTTGAGCTTGAAGATGGTCTAGTAGAAACAGACATTCTTCTAATAATGACTTCCTGTCCCGATCCAGTGATAAACTGTTCTTGATTCGTTCTAATCTAGACTAGTACAGGGGGCTGTTACTTACCTGCAGACAAAGGCTCAGCCTCCTCAGAAATCCCAATTTAAGCCCTTGTGGTACCCGTTTAATAAGAACAACTTCTGGGTCGTGAAAAAAAAAAATCCTTCAGGAAGCCCGCTGCAATGGACTGTTTTACCACTTATCTCCTGGGAACGGGTTTCAGGACATCTGGATTAAAATTCATATTAACGTTTACAATGGCAGACTGGATGGATTATTGTGGGAAACCTTTACAAGTTACATATTAACGTTTATAATTGCAAGTGACTGCCTAACTCTCAAAGCACTTTCAATTGTTCATTTTATTTGCAGCTCGTTAACCCTCGATAAACGGTGCCGCGATACATTTGAGAGCTATATGCTGCCCGAGTGGAAGTAAAATTTGGTTTGAAAAATGAACGCATCAGTGACTTGAATTGTTTTGGGTTTTTTTTTTTTTCTTGAAACGACGGAATCCCTGATCGCCCGCCCCTCTGTCAGTGTCGCCTTGAAGTCTGAGATCCGCAAACTCAACATTGTCCATCTTCTCATCTGGATCCTGATGGCAGCTCAGGTAATTGCAAACCACAATTATGACAAAACCTTGAAAAAAAGCATTTATTTTATTCGCAGATGGTCGTAACTCTCTAACGTCTCTTGTTTCTCAGGTAACGGTGAGCCAGCTGAACCTGGTGTCCCACAAGGTGGTGGCCTCCCCTTACCAGTGGGAGTACCCTTACCTCCTGAGCATAATTCCCACAGTCTTCAGCTTCTCGGCGTTGCCTCGCAACAACATCAGCTACCTGGTAATCTCCATGATCGGAGCCGGGCTCTTCTGCGTGGCCCCGCTTATCTACGGCAGCATGGAGATGTTCCCCGTGGCGCAGCAGCTCTATCGTCACGGCAAAGCTTACCGCTTTATCTTCGGCTTCTCGGCCGTTTCCGTCATGTACCTGGCCGTCGTCATCGCCGTCCAGGTGCACGGCTGGCAGATCTACTACAGCAAGAAGTTGCTGGACCAGTGGTTCGCCACCACGCAGGACAAGAAGAAGAAATGATGAAAAGCACGTGCGGCACTGAGATCTGGGCAAAGAGGATCTCAGAGCCCCGGAGCTTTTTGGAGACCGGGAGAAAAGACTCCCGAAAATAATGTCATCTGTCAACTTTTTCTACATTTATATTTGACAGCTGTTTGTTTGCTGAAAATTAGTCTACGAACAGCCGGCGTCTGGCATTTCGTTGACATAAACTGTAAATGTTTTCCGTGTGTCTGTACAACATTATTGTAGGTACTGATGGTGTAAACACGGGGATAACTGGACGACACTGTATTAACGTGTAAGTTGATGTTTGGAAACAAATTAAAATAAATACATTTGAACGTCGGATCGATTATTGACCAAAGTGCTTCGGTCGTTTTGTCGGTGATCGCCGGTATGATTAACCGAGGCGTTCGGATTTGCCAGAACCTGAACTAAAATCTGTCAAAACCGATTTTTACACGTGTGGGAAAAACATCAAAATCAAGTTAAACTTTTCATTGTGAAGAGACTATTTATTGAGTTGAAAATCACACACACAGTTAATGCACGGCTTGCGGTATATTTAACAATGAAATGTAGTGAAACGGCGTGGCCGGAATATATCGAGACTTTCCACAAGATCTACATTATTTTGGACTCGGCCTACACAGAATTTACATTTGAAAGATATGTACAAAATGTGCAATATTGAAACCTCTTAAAACAAACATTTTGATGACATAACATCACACTCAAACCTGTTCGCAGTAAAATTATGTCAACGTGACTTACGTTATTTTACATGTCAAGAAAATACATGTACAGGTATTTTCTATTCCAAACACATGACTGTATGGACACCGCAGTAAAAAGAAACAACCTATAATATGTGAACTCTGCATATTTTTAAATAGCCCAAATGATCCCATAAGGTATTAAGGTATTAACAGTGAACCGCGATTCCTCCCGACACCTGATTGATGATTGCGAGCTTTATCTAGAAAACATTTACTTACTCTACAGCAAAACACAAGTCATAGCTTCCCTTTCTTTTGAGCACTACATGGTAATGAACAATGTGGCATGTTTCACTGAAACAACCTGCATCTGCCTTGTTTTGGCAAATAATATTTAGATAGAGTGGACTGTCTGACTGACAGTGTTTCTGAGCTTCATTTAAGCACAAACACGTTTTCCTTTCAGGATCATCCGCACCTGAAAAAAAGACAAAAGTCTAATTTACCTGTTCCTCTTTTTTTTTTGTTTTTTTTTTTTACCGGAAGTGTTATAATTGATCACGCTGCCTTACATTTAATTTCTCCCAATCTAACGGGGTTCCCCACAAGAATGTTATCGCACGACAAAGTTCGTTCCTCATTACAGTGAGTTTTCAAACGTCTCGCATTTCTGTCAGTAAATTACATAACGTGACACACAGTTTTAGCTGTAGTCGTGATTTCACACCTTACCTTTTCACCAATGGGTCCTTCAGGCACCAGCTGAGAGGGAAGCTCATTTTCAAAGTTTTTGGACCCGGGGTCGGCTCCTTTTCTCATCAGCAGCTTCACCGCTTCCACTTGAGTTTGGCGGTTTTGCAAACAACTGACGATGTGCAGGGCGGTGTTTCCGCTGAATGTCTGAAACATATAGATGCAAAAGTACACATTACACGCAGTTTGAGCTTCAGCATTTTGCAAATCTAAGTCTGTAGCTAATTCAATCCCAAGTGTTCCTAGTATCAGTTCAGCATTTTCTTTGTTTTCTACAGGTTAACCGGTTTGTCGATGACTCGTCTGCTTTAGAGTGAAAAGAAAAACCGACGTTAGAATATCGTCGTCCCAAACGAAGACTAACCTTAACATTTACAATGGTCATCGCGGACGGCCGGTCGAGGAAAAGTTGCAACAGCTCCACATTCGCCTCCTCAGAAGCCATGTGAAGACAAGTCCGTCCGCTTTTCAGATCCTGCGGCAATGAAACGAAAAACACCGCATGAAAACAAGGTCATTTTTGTAGTCACCAAGTTGGGCGATGCTGACGACGCAACACTGCACCTAATACAGAGTTTTAACTGTTGTATTTACTTGACCGCGTGGCTTGTAACGGTTACCTTGGTCCCGTGGGAGGCGCCCATGAGCAGCACAGTCTTAACACATTCGACAAGCGTCTGTCTCCTCCGCACCAGCTCCGCCGCCATGTACGTACAAGGATTTTCCAGACACCGCTGCTCTTTAACGACCGCATTGTGAGACAGGACCGCTACATGGAGTGGGGTTAAACCTCCAGAGAGAGAACAGTATTATTCAATCGCAGAGATATTTTATATCAGCATTCCCAAGTTTTCATAAAAATAAAACCTCCTCACCGTCGTAATTGAAAACGTCGATGTCGATCGGTCGCCCGCTCGCAGTTAGGGTCCTCCAGATGCTCTGTGGAAATAAGTAATAAAAAGAAATCGATCATTTAGAAAATGTGCTAGAATAACTACAACTATACATTTTCTAATTGCAACATAGGCAGGAGCTTCATTGTCACAGACTTACAAGGGACGGAGCGAGATGTCGTGTAAAGAACCCTCAAGTGTCCCCGACCGGACAGCGCAGGATGTAAGAGAACTACTTTGAAGCTTTGAGGTCTCGGGTTTGATCCTCGGGCGCTACAGTGAGTTTTGAAGGCTGGCGCGCAAAGAAAAAGCTCAATCTTTTAATGGATAATAATATCTGAGACAGTGGGTTCAATTCTTAATGCAATGTGAGTTTTTTCTCACATCCAGATGAAAGAATGGCACTGTTAGAAAGGGCCTTTATATGTCTCTGGTCAGAAATTCTAATAGCTCAGGCTCCCATCCGTCCTCTACCCTTCCCTCTCCTCCCCTCCTCTATCCTGCCCTGCCCTGCCCTTCTCGACACTGCCTCCTCCTGGGAGGCCCCTCCTCAGACTCTCACTTTTTTTCTTTAATGACATATTATACTATGACATTTTTATGATTTACTACACTAAAGGCATTTTTTATAACATACTATACTATTCATTTTTTTATAACAGGACTTCAAAATTGACTGACTCTCCAAACAATCGAACCCAGGGTACTGGCCGGCCTTCTAACGGCCTGAGCTATTTGGTCAAACAAATGAATGTTATTTCTTACAGTCATACAGACTTTTTGCTTTGGGTGTTGGATTTTAAAATTGACAAAGTCTCATAAACGCTGAGACTGAACCTCTGACCGTGAAGATGTCGAATCCAGTCTTTTAAATTTGACTTGTGTTGCTGCGTTAACGCTGAATTCTTACCTGAAGACTGAGAAAGTGGCCTTTCTCGACACACACGTGCAAAGGAGATCGGCCCCAGAAGTCACGAGTGTTGACTTGTGCTCCGTTCGCCAGCAGGTCGTGCGCAATCAAGTGTTGATTGGTGGTGGCTGCAATGTGAAGCGCCGTCTGTGTACAGAGAGTATGAAACTCAGCATAAATAAGCTCTTAGTACTAATTCAGTGAGATAAACACATACGACCGTGTGTACCTGTCCGTTGTGCTCTTTCGTGTCCAGAGAGCCAGAGCTGGCCATTTTTGCAGCAAGCACATACGCCAGAGCCCGTCGACCTTGTGCCACTGCGATGTGCAGAAACCTGGCAGTTGGAAAAGAAAATGGCCAATTACTTTTGCTTATTTCTTGAAGCTAACAATAGCATTTTTTACCTATCACATTTAGCTAAGGTGTTCTTGATTGCCTTGTAAAGGCGCCTATAAATAAAATTTATTATTATTTTTAATAAATATAGACCTATTTCAACATCCCGGATGTTACAATCGCAGGTATCTTTCGCTCTGCTGAAAATCCACTCTGACTCTCTTGAAAGCATGTCATAAGCTATTAGATTAGATTAGATTAGATTAGATTAGATTCAACTTTATTGTCATTGCACAGAGTACACGTACTAAGACAACGAAATGCAGTTAGTATCTAACCAGAAGTGCAAAAGAGCAGTTAAAGTGCAAGTGTGTGCTGTACAGGTATGTAAAGTATATGATATTATGATATTTATAAATAGAAAGATACAGCAGCCCTGCTCAACCGTCCTCGCACGGATCACGACGGCTCGAATCCTCATCTGAGTCACAATATCAAGCTTAAATTCTATTTCATTTTTTGACCGAAGCGTATGTCACATCTGGTTAGTTCATGAGCTGTGGGAAAGTTGAAAACCCAAAGATTCTCTCAGTCTTCATAGCCTCCGACTATGATAAATGGTTCATTTTTGGCGATTCTCTTTAAAATGGTGGTTTTTTGATCCCGTGCGTGCGCTTGGGGTTTCCCTATGCCCTGGTATGTGGACATGGGTCTGACTATGGGAGACTATGTTTTTTGTCTTTTCATTGGTCAGCAGGATTACACATAATAATGAGCCGATTTTCACCCAACTTGTTGGAGGGATGAAGTGTGGGCCAGGGAAAAGCCCATTAAATTTTGGGAGAGGTCCTGATCATTTACTATGAATTTGATTTTTTTTCCCATAGGCTTTGGCGGAGTTCTGCGCTCTCCGGGTGTCCTTCTAGTTTGACAAGCACCGTACTGGTTATTATAAATTTACAAAAAAAATCAGCAACGCGCCAAATTGTAATCCTATTTTGCTGTTTATGTCTGTCCTCGCCATGTACACCTTTGCGACGACTGTATTTGGGAATCGTTGGTCTAAATACCGACTTTGTTCACCCGTACGTACGTGTCACCATCTGCGTCTTGCTTGTTCAGCAGCTCAGGGGAAACTCCTCCGACTCTCTTTGCCTCCTGTTGTATTTGCCAGTGAAATAAAGACATTTTGACCTCCGTGGTCGGGGCCGCTTGTCCCTGCGGAGCTGGATGTTGCATTTGTTGTGGGGTAATGTGACCATTTTGAGAAGAAGCGGGATGGAAATTTGGGGTAAATTTGGGGCTCGCTGGTGCACGAGGGCTCAGTATGTGAGGACTCGCATCACTGTCAAAGGGTTCGAGTTTTGCACATTTAAATTCATGCTCCGTGTTGGTGCCCTCCTGTGAGAAGTTCCATTCCTAAAAGAGAATCATTTCCAAACTGTTATTGTTGTTCAAATTGTGAATAATGTAATTTGGCTATCTTTTGTAACATACACACCCACATTTGGTGCTGCCTTTGAACGATTTGCATACCAATCTTGAGAAGATCTACTTTGTTGCTACTTCTTCCTCGTACTCAAAGTTTCTCTATCCTCGTAAACATAACTTGTGTAATATAATAATATACTATAATAATAATAATAATATAAGACTCCCACGTATATATATTTTTTACAAACAGGTGAATAATGGAGTTGATTGCAACATTTACAAGGAAACCCTGTCGTAAATCTTATCTAACATATCTTGAACTTTTCTTATAATGGTCATGACCATGTTGAAATACCTGTTCGTTAACCTGTCGTTTCATCTTTAGCAGCTCTTTCACAGTGTTCTTCTTCTGCATAGCTTGGATGTATCCTGGTGGCCTGGGATCAGTGATGAGAAAGCCTAGGGAAAAAACAGCTATCATATAATGACAAATATAATGTAGTAGAGTAGAAATACAAAGCAGTGGTGAAAAGCACTGTACTTTAATACAATTTTGAGGTACTTGTTCTTTACTTCCATTTTATGCTACTTTTAGTTCACTCTTGAAAGTGATGTGTTAAAGTCGGAGTAAAATGTGTTTAACACGTCATTATCAACATGTCAGGTAACCTTGTATAATTAATTGTGTAAAAAAATGTTAATCATGATTGTCTAACAACTTTATGTTATTGGGCTCATTTTCTACTGAAAGTACAAGGTTGGTTAGATAAAAGCACTGGGCCGTGATGCAAAGAATTGGCCTGCTCTCGAATGTCAACAGTAAGCAAGTGGACTTCCTTGTCCACCTGTTGTGTCAAGACACAACAAGTGGACTCACATGTTCGGGGACAAGAAAATAAGAGACTCTGTGTGTGTGTGTGTGTGTGTGTGTGTGTGTGTGTGTGTGTGTGTGTGTGTGTGTGTATAGAATCTCATACCTTTGAATTTGGAGCATATCTGTTCACCGTAATTAAAGACTGACCTTTATAATCTTGGCTGAAGTCGGTGGCCGTTGACAGAATCTGGTTTCCTCTGTTCTCGCTCACTCTTGGATCCAACATGTTGAAGGAGTTATGCATCAACACACCACACCGCTTGGAGCCAAACCTTCTCTTCTCTCACACACCTGGAATGTAAACTGAATGTCAAAACAGTGCAATCGACAAAGTGTGATTGACGGGGTGTAATTACAAAGCATGTATGACGGGATCACCTGCCTGCACCTTCCTGCCTGTCACAGCAAGAAATGAGGGAAAAACTGCCAGACAAAATGTCCCACACCTGGCTCAACTTCCTGGTTGACACGTTACTGAGGAGAGCCTGATGTCACTTTCAAAGTAAAGGTATTACAGTAAACCCAGCTCAATATAGTTTGCTCACTTTTGGAAATTTCAGGCTGAGAACAGGATCCTTTGAGGAAAATATATTTAAGGTAAATCCTTATCTGCAGATCTTGATAATAAAAAATAGTGTGCGAGAAAAGTCAGTGCAACCAGTCAGTTTAACATCCGAACAAGCTGCTAAAGGTCGGTTAATATGCAAATGACCTCAATGCTCTGCATACATAAGAAAAGCTTCTGAACAATAAGGCCTTTATAAGTGGATAAGTACCTAAACTGCATGGCAAATTTCACATATCAACCCTGAGTATGGCAAGGAAAACACTGAGTTATATGTAATTAAACAAATATTTCCTGCTAAGTATATAATAAAGAAAACACTGTTCTGCCTTTTCTTTTGTAACATTTTTGACACTAAGCTTGTGGAAAAAACAAACAAAAAAACCCCCCAGAAAATCCCTATTTTGTAGTTTTAGATGTCTGTTAAAGACTTACTGATCAAGCTGCGCAGCACAACTGGAACATCTGCGGGATGGAGCCCGTGTCTCAGAGCTGAAACATACAGCAGGTTTGAGAGCAAGTACTGAATAACTTGTACTGCAGTTGGCACAAACCACTCCCTTGTCAACGGCTCATATTTCTTGAGATTTAAACAAAGGCAAGCAGCGCTTCAAAAAATACAGCCTGGGTTTGTCATAAACACAGTGGGAATAAGATTTTTTTTTTTTTTTTTAAAGCCACTTAACAGATTAATAGATTTGTAGAAAGCAAAGTTCTGTTTATGGTTACAGATTAACCCCCACGGTCCAAGAAACAATTAATGAAAAATAATAATAATAATAAAACAAAGAAAAAAAGTTTGTTGTCAGCCACTTTTAAAGGTGATCAGATGGGTATAAATGATATTTTTGGTTTGCGACATACAAAACCAAAGTGCAACAGGAAAATTCAAGACAAAGCGAGTTCATTTTTGTTGACATTTATTCTCCCGTAACACCTGTATCCGTACGCAAGAACCGACGACATACACGCAGTTTCGTCATTTTGAAGCCATCGCATTTCCAACCCAGTAATGCCTGTTCTACATTTCCTCCTTGCTCTTCATAAATAAGCCACAAACTTTTTAAAGGTCAGAATATCTGGAACATCAAACTTGGGCTTAAATGTCCCTTTAATGTACTAAGAAGCTCAACGGGATTGTACGCAGCAAGATGACATTTCCATTCATTTCAATCCATTGAAATAAATATCCACTGGTAAATTGTCTTTATATCCCAAAAGAACACCGAGTTATTTCATACCTCTCGTGGACTGTATAATTCAATAAATAAATGCTTAATTATCCAGAGCAAACGTTAAACCATTTCTTAAAACACCCATTACAACTCCATCAAACAGAAGCGCTGGCTTTCTTTCGGTTTCTGATCCACACAGTAGACAAACATGACGAATGTTGGGCAATATAATAAATACTGACATTCATTTACACACTTCTACTTCCTCAAGGTTATCTCTTCCAACCTTGACTATACACTAAAGGGAACTAGATAAAGAGCTCTATGGTTTCATAAAGCTCCCTCTGAATTAAATAATTTACTCTCAACATTTTAGTGCAATGAAACTGCTTCATGAGTCATCTGTGAGGGTGCATATGAAACACTTGCATTTGATTTGTTCAACATAAGATTTTTGCATGTGACTTGTGAATTGAATAACCAATGAATTCATAAAAGTGAATCTTAACCTTGTTTTTTTTTGTTGGTTTGGCTTTTTTTAAAATAAAAACTAATAATCAGGTCCAGAAAACACACAAAACATAACAGAGAGATTCACAAGAGGAGCAACAAGGCCCAGTCTGACAACCGTGACAGGCCTTAAAAAAAAAAAAAAAAAAAAAAAAAAAAAACCTTCAGACCGACATCTTGTCTACAAGATAAATTAAACATTAACCAACTGATTAAGATTTTATCCCCTAACTGTGTTCTTAGTTTCCTGGCTTCCGTCAAATTCAGAAATAAACCTATTTACATTTGCCCGTTTAATCCTAGAATGCCTTCATATATTGTGTGAACACAGAAATCCAAAATTGTGTGCCAGTTGCTTATCATTGCCCTTCATCGCATGTTTGCCCGTTACGCAACATACACATTGAATTTTTACAAACATTCGTGTATGTAAAAGAATGTCAATTTCATCAAAAAGCAAACTTGTCAGTTCATTAACCCCTGTTCCTTCCTTCCCTTGTTTTCTAACTTTATGTGTCTTAATCCCAACTGTTACAAAATAAATAAATATATATATATGTATATGTATATGTATATGTATATATATATATATATATATATATATATATATATATATATATAGACTCTTGTTAGTACACCGCTCCCATGAGACAAAGCAAAAACATCACAAAATGACTGTTGGAAGAACATTCAAGTGATAACAGTGACATATCGAATTACAACAAGTAATGCAAATTAGACAGTGAGTTTCATTAAACACCACTGTGGAAAGATAACAACCTGAACTACCGTCATGAGAGTTTCTACATAAATAAGCTCAGAGTTCATACTGTATCACCAGTGAAAAAAAAAAAAAAAACAACAAAAAAAAACACTGCATGCGCACTCCTGCTAAAATTCATGTCCAATGTAACAATGTGCTCTTGTCTGCTGTAAAGAAAAATAGATAAAAAAAAAAAAACGATGAGAACGATAAAGAAAAGTCAGTTCAAATTTGTCCTGCTTTTCCAGTCAGTGGTAAGATTCATCATCAACGTCCTTCTTCTGGAATGCCTTTTGGAAAAACAGTGCAATAGAGTACAGGTGGTCCAGCGTGAAGAGCGATCGTTTCCACTTTCCATTTGATGGCTCCGGGAGTCTGAGCCTAGGTGTGGCCTAATTTTGACAGAAAAGTATCACAGACAGACAAGCTTTGTCATATTTCACCTTTGCTTGTATTAATCGTGTGTGGTTTGTTTATACTTGGAAGCGCAGCTGACATCAAGCCAGCTCAGTGGCGAGACAAATGGTTGTGATTCTAAGATGTTTATACTATGGCTGTAAAAGTTTTATTTTTTTGAAAAACAATATCGATACTGACCTGCTATGTATTTTGCACCGATTAACATCAACATGCTGCCCATGATGTAGAAGCCCAGTGGGACGCTGCTGAAGATACTAGTTTCACCTTTTGGTCAAGACAGAAAAACAATCACTCTGAACAATAAAGTCAAAAAATCAAAAAGTCAGAAGTGTGCACTCTGTGTAGTCGCCTTCAGAAAGATATGAAGGCTAACTGACAGGGTCAGTTTGGGCACTGAAACACAATACGATCTTTACTAGCTTAACTAGAAAACTAAAAAAAAATCTTAATTTGTCATCACTGAACCGTGTCAAAGAGAAAATGTTTTTTCAAAATCTGCCTCGACTGATTTTGAGAAAATTAACATTTCGTGTCATTTTATTTTGATAAGTTTATTTTTTTTCTTCATTAAAAATCAGGTTTTATCTCAAAATCCCTGAGCTTGTGTGTCGATATTAAGTGAAGAATTCAGTTTTGAGCGTGGGGGAAGCAGGAAGATTACAAAATGTCTTATACCGACAGATTAAGCCTCAATCATGTTATGGTACACTCCCCTCCGTAAGTATTGGAGCAGTGAGGCCAGTTCCTTTATTTTTGCTGTAGACTGAAAACATTTGGGTTTGACACCAAAAGATGAATATGAGACAAGAGATCAACATTTCAGCTTTTATTTCCTGGTATTTACATCTGGATCTGATACACAACTTAGAAGATAGCACCTTTTATTTTGAACACACCCATTTTTCATGTGAGCAAAAGTATTGGAACATGTGACTGACAGGTATGTATTGTTGCCCAGGTGTGTCCTATTACAATGATTATTCAAACAATAAATAGCACTGAATGTCTACGCTCAG
>NW_019525485.1:5167340-5176637 GCF_002814215.2 Seriola lalandi dorsalis | reverse complement strand
AGAAGAAAGAAACCACTGGTGTACTAAGTAACAGACATCGAATGGGTAGACCGAGGAAAACAGCAGCAGTTGACGACAGAAACATTGTGAGAGCTGTAAAGAAAGATCCTAAAACAACTGTTAGTGACATCAGCAACAACCTCCAGAGGGCAGGAGTGAAGGAATCAGAATCTACTGTTCACAGAAGACTTCGTGAACAACAGAACAGAGGCTAGACCGGAAGATGCAAACGACTCATTAGCAAGAGGAATAGGAAGGCCAGGCTGGAATTTGCCAAAAAAGTACAGAGACGGGCCTGAAAACTTCTGGGACAAAGTTTTATGGACTGATGAGGTAAAGATGAACCTTTACCAAAGTGATGGAAAGGCTAAAGTTTGGAGAAAGAAAGGATCTGCTCATGATCCCAAACATACAAGCTCATCTGTGAAACACGGTGGAGGTATAGTCATGGCTTGGGCTTGCATGGCTTCTTCTGGGACGGGCTCATTAATCTTCATTGATGATGTAACACATGATGGCAGCAGCAAAATGAACTCAGAAGTCTACAGAAACATTTTGTCTGCCAATTTAAAGAAAGATGCAACCAAACTGATTGGGAGATCATTCATCATGCAGCAAGATAATGACCCAAAGTGCACTGCAAAAACAACAAAGGAGTTCATCAGGGGCAAGAAGTGGAAGGTTTTAGACTGGCCAAGTCAATCTCCAGACTTAAACCCTATAGAGCATTTTACCTGCTAAAGAAGAGACTGAAGGGAGTAACCCCCCAAAATAAACAATAACTGAAAGAGGCTGCGGTGAAAGCCCGGAAAAGCATCGCAAAAGAAGAATGCAAAAGTTTGGTGATGTCAGTGGGTCACAGGCTTGATGCAGTTATTGCAAGCAAAGGATTTGCAAATAAATATTAAGTCTTATACACTTTAATCTATTTTAAGTCTATCTGTTCCAATACTTTTGCTCACCTAAGAATTTGGTGTTCCTTTACAAATAATGCTATCTTCTAAGTTGTGTATCAGATCCAGATGTAAATACCTGGAAATAAAGGTTGAAATGTTGATCTCTTGTCTCATATTCATCTTTTGATGTCAAACCCAAATGTTTTCAGTCTACAGCAAAAATAAAGGAATTGGCCTCACTGTTCCAATACTTTTGGAGGGGAGTGTACATCCTACAGCCAAATGGTTTTAAAAGATTTAAAAGAGCCACAGCAAAGGGACAATAACACAAAGTGGGAATTTGGAGCTAATGAAACTGTAACATTGGAAGATATCCCACAGTTTTGGCTGTTCTCAGCCTGATCGTGGCTCAAGTGTGAGTGTAGTCGTGCCTACCGTTTCCATTTCCAACAGGTTCCGTCGTCTCCCAGTTCATGGATTTTTGAACCGCCTTCTTCCACCGTGCGTACCGAAACTCGCTCTCTGCCGAACACATAGGCAGGAAATGTTTAACTCTACTGTTTTAAGCAGTAGCTACTGAAGACATCGTCCCATCTTTCCAGGCGTGTGGAGAGCAGCACCGGCTCACTGTACCTTCAGGGTTGATCTGAGGCTCAAACTTCTCTGATGTAACTTCACTCAGGTCCTCGGGGTTCAGACTCCACACGCTCACGCCCTCCGCCGCCCCGGCTGCCATCGCTGCACCGAGTGCTGTGGTCTCGGGCATAGACGGCTTCACTGAAAACAAAACGATGCAATTTTAATCAGATATGACGAGATATAACTCATCAGTAACGGTCATATAGCAATACGCTGCTTTACGCTCTACTTTTCTTCATATCACTTAGTAGTAGCAATAACACCAAAACAGTTTTTTGATGCACTGTATGGACAGTGTTGACATTTGCATTTTAGACACAGTCTGGAAATATTCAGTAAAACAGTTAAATTACATACTGGAATAAATACTGGCACATAATCAATCGGTTTTTTTAAACTGTCCAAATGATGTGTGGTTAGTCTCTACAAGGCCAGCAGAGGTCAGTAATTAATACCCTGTGTACCAATACAACAGTTTGACACATCGGGACTGCCATGCCGATGTTTTATGTATAAATAAATAAATAAATAAATAAATGTGTACACAGTTTTGCATGAGTGACCTGCTGCTTGAGGATCCAGTCTGGTGACTGCCACAGTTTGTTGCAACCATGTGCCCGTTACAAGTTTCTATTTGGCATGACACTTGGCATGTGTGCGCCAGTTCTGTTAATTGCACCCACGTTTCCCTCATTTGTGTCTTTTCGTTACATCTTAGTTTCTCCCACTGAAGCCGGAAAAGACACAAGGAGAGAGGAAATAAGATTTTTTGATCACAATGGCGCTGCTGGATGTATTTAAACTCTGTACAGATGAGTTGAACCTATAGCCATGAACCATGTCGACTGGGATGAAGTAATGTCATCATTTTTTTGCATTAATTGATATTCATTAGTACTGCTTGTAATTAGAATGTCTTATAGTTTGAAGAAAATATTTATCAGCCTAAATGTTTTAGGGAAAGTGCGTTAAATGTCTCACATTAAACTAGTCTCCATCTAACACATGCGTGCCTGGAAATGACAATACATACTTACTATAATATTATTCATGATATATATTAAAAGGGAAAATAAACTGTCATGAAAAGAAAAATCTTTCTGGTAAATGATGACGAGGAACGATCAAATAAGAGAAATGTCATGTGCCCGCTTGTTCCCTTTTGACTCACACGTGACTAAATACCTGAAAACATGATAAGAAATAAATGGAAACCTTACCGACGGGGATACAGAGAATGTCAGCCTGCAGCTGCATCAGCAGCCTGTTGGACGTCATTCCTCCGTCCACCTGGAGCTGAGTTAGCGGGATGCCGCTGTCCTGATTCATGGCGTCCAGTATCTGTACCCAAACAAACGTCCCCAGTTATCACACACATAGCCGCGTCAATTCACACACACAAGAAACAGATAAAAATAAACACGTCTTGACGGGGAATATTCACATTTACCTCTCGTGTTTGGAAACAGACGGCTTCCAGCGCAGCAAATGCGAGGTGGCTCTTATTAGTAAACTGAGTTAAACCACATATGATCCTGTGACACAGAGAAAAAATAATAGTGAGTGAAGCAGAGAGTACCAATTATTTCAGCGGGTTGTGTGAGTAATTTTAGACATGTTTACTAAACTACAGAGAAGCTCTTGGTCTTACCCTCTTGCACTAGGCTCCCAGTAAGGTGCATAGAGACCTGAAAACGCAGGAACAAAGTAGCAACCGTAGGATGTACCGACTGATGCGGCCAACTTCTCTGCACAGGGAAAGAAACACAAAAGAAACATGGACGTCCTTTTAATGATTTATACTTCTTTGTTGTGCACAATAGCTATCCAACTTTGTTTTTATCCAAGAAATTAAATGACACAGCAGTCCTGCAGAAGGTGACCGCCGCAACGATTTTTCTGAACACAAACAAACAGGATGTACCGAGCTCTTCCGACGATCCGATGATGCCGAGGTTATCCTGCAGCCAACGAACCACAGCTCCTGCGATGGCCACGGAGCCCTGGCAAGAAGTAGCAGAATTTTAAAACAAAAAACAAATCACTTGAATTGACTGACTCGCATCCTCTGTTGCCTGTCAACTGCTTTGAGGTCGACAAAAGGAAAATCGTGCAGCTGAATCTATAAATTCTCAGATTGTGAACTTTGTTTCTTCCTTACATATTATAATTAATATTCCTGTCAAAAGTGTATTAACATTCTGTACCTCCAGCGCATAACAGGCAGGTTTGTCCCGACCAAGTTTGTACGCCACGGTGGTCAGAAGGCCGTGGTCAGACATTACAGGCTGAAAAACAACAGAAACAGTAGTGTGTGCAATGTGTGCAGGGGTGTCAATATTTATATGAGTGTTTCAAATACAAATCTTAATTATTGTACCTTGGCTCCAGTGTTTCGCAGGAGAAAGCAGCCAGTTCCATACCTGACCATGAGAACACATGAGAAATCTAACTTTTTGTTGAATTTCTAACAAAAAGGAAAACCCACATGACCTCAAAGACAATCTAAAAAAAAAAATCCACACACAAAGCCTCTTACGTGTTTTTAGCTTGCCCGTCCTGAAAACACATCTGTCCAACCAGTGCGGCTGACTGATCCCCGAGACACTGTTTTTAAAGTAAATAGATGCATTTATCACATAATAAAAAGGTCACATGATGTACATGGAGACAATGTTAGCAAAGTAGAAAAAAAGAGAAACTTACCCCTGAAATGGGAATACCTGAAAGAGCTCCTGATTTCTGTCAAAAGAAGATTCGTTGTTTTACAAGTGAACCGTGTGCTTTAGTAGTAGTAGTTCTGTTCTATTGTATTTCTGGTTGTACCACCACATCATGAGTATTATCGAAACTTGAAATTATACACTTGTGTATAATTCAAGTGGGCATTTATTGGTCAAATAACGAATCAACAGCGATATTTTCACAAAAAAATATAAATACAATCAGTCACCAGCGGAGAAACATTCATTACAAGTCACAACACTGAAAACAAAAGGGACTTCCTCATTATTTGACTACATGAAGCCAAATAACAAAACTATGCTGATTTTTATTCTACCACTGCTCTTTTTTTTTTTTTTTTTTTCCCCCCCATAAGGCAATACTGTAACAGTGGAAACACAGTGAGGGAAAACAAGGGCAAGTGTGAACCTGTCTAAATGAAAATGTCTTCACTCCTATGTGTCGTTTTGGTGAGATGTGTAAAGACAGAAGATAAAAGTTGGTTAAATATAACTGTGCCAAAGAGTGAAGAGATTTGATGGAAGATGGTCTGTCAGGGAAAACTGTGGGCGTCAGTGACGACCGGCCGAGTATCATGCCACAACAGAAGCAATGAGGGAGAGGGACCATCCAGCACATTTACAATAGAGTGTATGTGTGTGTGTCCTTGTGTTAGTGCGAGTGTGTGTGTCTGCTGGGTTCAAAACCACAAAACAGAAGCTGGTGAATTTGGTCTTCGGTACAGTCGGGCCTGTGTCAAAGCCAGACTAATTTTTTTTTACTGTCTCTTTGCTGTGCAGACAGACAAACCTGCAATTGGCAGCTTGGGGGCACCAAAACAAGCTGTGATCACAGCATTGACTTATGGTTATTACGGTGATCGTGTCAGCAAACGGTTGCTTATTTAAACATCCAGCAGACACAGAGCAACACTCTCTGAAAACATTGTCCTCTTACTGTCAAACTGCTGTTGTCCATATGAGAGCATGGAGGGGCTGATATAAATCTTGGTATTTTCATACAAGTCATCTTCTGTTATGATCCTTTGCTCAAGGCAATAAGTTCAAGGAGCTGCAGGGAGTGTTTTGAGAGTCTTTCCTCTCAGGCTATATACACCGATTTGTTGACAGAAGTTGTTATGGGGTGTATGCGGCCTGAAAGGAATAACCGCAGACACTACGCAGGCCTGGAACAGTATTCTCACCTTGAGAGCTAATTTTGGACACTAAGATTTGCGACAGGGCAGCCTTTCATTTGAGTTTTATTTGCTGCTGCTGCTGCTGCTAGAGATGCATGCCTGATTGCACAAGAAGAAAAAGATGTAGAAACTGCTTCGGGTCAGTTATACAATGTTCAACTGCTCCGACTACCCACAGCTAATTGGTGTCGATACGAATTCTGGTGGTGTGACGAATTAGCTCGAATGTTTAAAACCTTGTGCTGGCGGTGCATTACAACGGCAAATGTATAACGTTAGTTAGAAGTTAGTTACAACTAAGCGGCGGTGAGTGTGTTGCGCTTCGGGTTTACAGCTTGGTTACTGCATCAAACGCTGTGCGTCTATACGTTTCTACATGCCTGTCCAATCTGTTCAATGTTCATTTCACTGATGGGATACACATCGTTTAGCAAAATAGGACAGCTGGTTGAAAATAGACCAAACTCTGAACTGTTTATATGACTTTCCAACAAGCAGTTATAAGGCAAAATGAATTGATTAATTCATTAATCAAAACAGCTCAGCTTCTAAAATATCCATAAGGGTCTTGGAAATGCACTGTGTGATGGCATTTCGCTGTGGCCACGGAGAAGCGGGGGCGGGTTACTTTGCATGATGAGGTAAAATAATGATGGCGAGTCTTACTTACCCGGCTAGAACATATTTTCTACCAGTGAGAAAAGAGAGACAATGGCACACAAAAAAAAAATGCCTAAAAGGATTTCTCAGTCAAACGTCATGCACTTAAAAAACAGTCTGGAAGCATACTAAGAAAGAAAATAAACACGCACAAACACAAACATCTATTATCTTATCAGTGGCCTGTTGCGTGAGACATTCCGCTCTTTAACACGACACTAGTCACATTAGACACAGAAATGAAATTATTGGAATAAGAAATTTAATATAAACACTTATTAGTGATAAATTGTTGGTAGACTAGACTTGGCAACAGACTGACTGACTTACCATTAGGCCATATATTTCTGAAGAGCTCCTCACTCTGGGCAAGATCTCCATGGGAATACCAAAATATCTGATGAGAATTAAAACAAAGAGCAACAGTCTGTGAATAATTAAGTCAATTCTGTATTCTATATTTTTAAATAAACTATATACATATATATTGCATGAATTTTCTAAGTAAAAGCACAGTCTATTTCAGTGATATTTTTAAAATAACTGGCAGCATGATGGAGTTAAAGACCAATGAAACACAGCTGCCGTACTTGCAAAGTTCTGGGTCCCAGTCCATAGTGTGAATGTTAAACAGCATAGTTCTGCTGGCGTTGGTCACATCTGTGCAGTGGACTCCGCCCGACTTGCCCCCCGTCAAACACTGTTGGACGGCCGTAAAAATACATTTTTTAAAAATCTATCAGATCCGCATTTGACACGCAAAATTTCGACAACACCGACGCAACTGTTGAGGCGGGGAGTCTGTGCTCTCTTACCCAAATGAGCCAGGAGTCGATGGTGCCGAACATGGCGCGGTGAGACACGACGGCTTTGTGGACCTCGTCCACGTTGTCCATCAGCCAGCGAAGTTTCACTGCGCTGAAGTAAGTGCTGATGGGGAGCCCTGTTTTATGCTGCGGGATGACAATGACGTGAGCAACTCTACTAGTGCTGCTACTAGCGATGTTATCAGAAATCTGCATTTGATTTTAAATTGAAACTTTCTGAAAACTGAGACTGCACGCTCAACCTTGACCTGCAAGTCAAGAGGAATTAACAGAACAGATGAGGATCTCACCTTCAAGTGGTTCTTATTCCTTCCTGGCGTTTTGTTAATTAGACGTTCAACTGTGGATTGAGTCCGCAGGTCCAGCCAAACTGAACAAAAACACTGCAGTTATTTCATAGCGACCCAAATCGTACAAATCCAACAACCCTGTCTGCTGCTTGATTGCATCAGTGAGTGAGTTTGCTGCCAGTTTCACCGCTACACAATAGGAGTTCCATCTGTGTTATATCATCAAAGAATGTCAGATCTGCGCCAGGATAAATGGATATGATCTTCAAAAAATGACAAGAAACAAAACTAAACCCTACCGATTGCATTGTAGAGGGGCTCCCCGGTCTCTTTGTCCCAAACAAGTGTGGTCTCTCTTTGGTTGGTCACTCCGATAGCTAGACAAATTCAAGCGACAATTTCCAAAGACTTTAGATCGTAAACGCCTCCTTGAAATAGATGGCAATTATGTCCGAGTGCGGCTTAAAGAGAGCAAGTGGTAGCATTTAAGCCCCGTGTTCACATACCTTTAATGTTTGAGATGTCTATGTTGAGCTGGGTGAGTTTTTCACACGTCCGCTCCATGCACTCGTACACCGACTGCAGAATTTCTTTGGGGTCCTCCTCCACCCATCTGAAAATTACACCAAAAAACACAATGATTAAGATCTATACATTTCTAAATTGCCTGTGCATATTTTAGGATCTAACAGGACAGGATCTAACTCATAACTGGATCACTTTAGTCTTTTCACTTACCCTTCTTTGGGGAAGCTCTGTTTGATTTCCACCTGATGATGGCTGAGGAGCTCTGCCGTTTTTGAATTAAACACCTTCAAAGAGAGGAAACATCACAAGAGAAAGAAAGTAGCTTCAGCAGTAACCTTACATGCATTTCTCTGCGGGATTTTAACAATACAGTTATACCAACACAAAATGAACACACATTCGGTCCTAAAGCATCACAAAATGAAATCAACAATCATTGAAAAAGTGAAATCAAAATATTTCACTCCATATTTCTATATTTAGTTCAGAGACAACAGAGCAAAAATGAACTTCAGCCATCTGTGACCAGGTGTTAAGTTTCTTTCAGTGTGAAGCAACTAATCCACAATAAACTGTTGGCTCACAATTATCAGCCACACCCAGAAAATAAAGCAGGCCCTTTGTATTTGTTAGAAAAGAAACATTGCATAAAAACTCATTTGAAACTTAAGACTGGATAAACACCTTCAAGAAAAGATTAAAGAGATGCCAAAATGAAACATTGCACCATTAAGCAAATTTCTCAAAAGCTGGGCCCTGGATTAACCAGACACAGAAACCCTTCACTAAACATTTACACGTGACATTTCAAGAACATTAAAGGAAAACAAAAATACAGTGTAAGTTCAATTATTTTGATGTTCAGTTTACCTATAATCATGTCAATTAATTGATTACTTATTTGGTCGATATGACGTCATAAAATTGTGAAAAAAGGCCATCAATGTTTTCAACACACATTTTAAATGAACTTGTTTTGCCCCAAAACCCAAAAATACTTCATTAACTGTAATGGAAGATTGATGAAACCAGCATAATATTCACATTAGAGAAGCGGGTAGAGGTACAAGCTAATCAGAGAAAACGTATCTCACGTGTGTATTTATATTGCTGTATAGCTATTTTAAATGACCTTCTGCGTGGATAAATTAAAACATGTCTCTAATGTAACAACAGTCAGAGTCCTCCTGCGGGACACTTACACGCAGCACGAATTAGAGCTACGCATTTAAAGCTTCTTATTAACATCCAACACACCGGTTAACACTGCGAGTGTACGGTAACACAGAGGCTGGAAAATACAGCCAAGGACATGGTTATGAGCCAAATATTAAATGTAACACGGCTAGCTCGCACCGAGGGGAGACTCTCTTACCAGAAACCGAGTGGAGCTCGTTCCCTGGTCGATGGCAGCAACCAGCGGCCCCAGCATTATCCGGTGTGAGGATGCGGCCATGGTGCCGTTCATGGGCAGCCCCGGAGCTTCGGCACCGCGCTGGCGAGGAAACCGATTACCACCACCAACACCGGCGAAA
>NW_019525485.1:5113528-5167181 GCF_002814215.2 Seriola lalandi dorsalis | reverse complement strand
TCCCATACCGGGAGTCGAACCCGGGCCGCCTGGGTGAAAACCAGGAATCCTAACCGCTAGACCATATGGGACACCGTCAACAATTTCAAAAAATATAAAGATAAATATGAATCATTGATGAGTTCATTAACGCGTATATATTCGTTTTATATTTGTGTTTCTCAAATATTGATATTGTTTATGGGAACAAATTCAAACATCATCGCATCTAAAAATAAATAAATAAATAATTTACAATCATTGTGAGGCAATACTTTTTTGTGCTTTTGGTTCTCAATAATTAGCAAGATTTGTATTTTATTGCTATTATTATATATTGTATTTTATGTATTTTATATTTCTACAAAGCATTTCTATATTACACCACCAGCGGGCAATAAAATATCAAAATAAACCGGTAGAGATCTTGCTCGACGTCCTTAATAACCAAGCTATCCTTTTCGATCGAGGTGCCCCACAACCTCTTAAAGGCTTTTTTTCCCACATTTCTTTATTTTTGCGGAGTTTTTTTCTTTTCCTTTTTCCATTTAATTTTAACCTGTAGTCTCGTTTGTTCTGCGCCGGGCGATGGCGTCATCAGTAACGGACGGTGTTGTCATTCTTGAAATGTGGGAAGCGGTTGTCTCTTTATTTGGTTCGTTTTAAATTCTCCGTCGCAGTTTAATCTACAAAGTCCTGACCAAAATGTAAGTAAATCGATACACCGGGGAATTTTATTTGTACGTTCAGAGCCAGTTACTTATTTGGCCCTGGGCAGGATTTGGGACAGTTAGCCACGTCAGTTGCCCATGCTAAAGATAACCTAACTCATTTATGTTTGTTATCCAGTAATAGTTGTTTTTGTGTATTTTCAGGGCCGACTACTGGAAGTCACAACCGAGGAAATTCTGTCAGTACTGCAAGTGCTGGATTGCAGACAATAAGCCTGTGAGTGGGTGGAAATATGCTTTGCATGTTGCTGAGGAAAGTTTCTACAAATATACTACTAATGTCTCTCCTGGTGTTTGTTTTCCTCTGCAGAGCATTGAATTCCACGAAAGAGGGAAGAATCACAAAGAAAATGTGGCTGCCAAAATTTCAGAGGTATTTACATTTACTTTTTTCTTTCTGTGTTTAAGCAGGGACTGAATATTCCGTCTTTCAGGGGTGAAATGCTGCCAACGAGATCGATAATATGCCTGCAGTTAATTGAGCAAAAACGTAGTTAGTAATGTGAGTTGAATTTCATAATCTGAATGAACCTTGCCCATGCAGATTCTCAGTCTGCTTGCTGATTCACAAGAACTCAGCACTCAGGCAGCAAGTAATGATTATTTTAATTACTGATTAATCTGGCAAATTATTTATTTGATTTTTTGATAAATCAATTAATCTTTTGTCCATGAAATACTACAAAAGAAAAGGAAAACATCCTCATGCATCAAAGTCCTCATATTTGAGATGTTAGAAAAAGCAAATATTTGCCTGTTCTTTTTTGAAAAATTACTATTCGGTTATTATATTATTAAAATAGTTGCTTAATTTTCTGTCAGTCAACTAATTGGCTAATTGTTGTTTCCCTAATTAACAATTCTATAACCAAAAATACAAATGTTCTGTATTCATCAATTGGGGTTCACAGTAACACACACAGGCATGAATACTAACAGCCAAGAAAAACTTGCCTGTCTTGGCACTGCTCTCAGGACTGGCAGGGGAGATAAAGTCCAGGCATAACACTCTGACTTGACAGCTCTCTTCTGATTGGCTAGTAGTAGTTGTCACTCATGCCCTCCTATCTTTCTTTCTGCAGATTAAAAAGAAGAGCATTGAAAAGGCGAAGCAGGAGGAACGTATGTCTAAAGAGTTTGCAGCGATGGAGGAGGCTGCGATGAAAGCATATCAGGAAGATCTGAAGAGGATGGAAAGGGAGGCAGCAGGTAACTGTTTGACATTTTAATGAAATAATGTGGAAGCTATGTGGGCAAAACTTTTGCTCTTTGATTACATTTAATTGTTATTGTGCTATGATCAGGTTTACCACCCCAAACAACTACTGCCGCTAAGCCACAACCTCAGGCAAAACCCCATCCCAGAAAACAGCAGAAGAAAGAGAAAGCAACCAAGAGGTTCACAAAGCAAACAGCAACGCGGGTTTGGGTTGAAGGACAAACAGATGATGGACAGACATACTATTACAACACAATAACTGGAGGTAAGGAAACCTGAAAATACAACTCTTCTTTAACATGACAGTTAACCCACAATAATTTTATATTTCAGTTCAAACAGACTCTTTTCGATGTGGTTGCGGTATTTTGTTGTCTATGTATTTTAACTACAGAATCTCAGTGGGAGCAACCAGGGGGTTTCCGGGGAGAAAGTTCAGCCTCTGCACACCCTGGACAGACTGAGGTTAATAATCAAATGTTTTTGTTTCTGTGCATTTTTAGTATATTTATTTTATTTCAAACTATATTGTATTATTCTGTTCATAGTATGCATTTATATGTTATATCATGTTTCTCTTTAGAGCTCTTCAGGCTGTCCTTGGATGGAAGCCGTCAGTCCTGATGGTTATACATATTACTATAACACAGAGACTGGAGGTGGAATACGTTTTTATGCATTTACACTTTCTTCTACTTATTTTCTGTGTGCTTTATTGCTGGATTTCATTACTAATTGCACGCTATGTCTTTCTCACCTCACAGAGTCCAGCTGGGAGAAACCAGCAGACTTTCCTTCAAATGAGGCATCTGGATCCGGGTCCTGCAGAGAAGAAGAGAGTCAAGAGGAGCCTTTAACCCCTCAGCCCGAGCCACTTTCAGGAGGAGAAGAGAGCCCCACTGGGGCCCAGGCATCTCAGGAGGCTGAGGTCCCTGAAGAAGCCAGTGAGCAGCCCAAAGTCCCAAAGATCAGCTTCAGGGTGAGAGAAGCGCATGAGTATTAGCAAAAAGAATTTTAACTTCTGCCGGTTCAGATTCTATGAAAAAAAAAAAAAAAAAATCGAGACCTCACAGTCCTCGTTTTTTTTGTTTTCAGAAAAGGAAAGCAGAGGCTGAGCCTTCAGAAAAAGAGGGAGAAGAGAAAGCAAGTGATGATACTCCCAAACAGGATGCTGAAGAGATGAAAAAAGAGGAGGAAGAGGTCCAAAGCACAACAGCTGAACCTGAGGAGAAGAAAGAGGAGGAGGCGACACAAGTGGTGACACAAGCCAAAAGGCCCAAAGCTGCCAATCCATATGGGGCCTGGGAACAGATCCAGGAAGAGGAGGATCCATTGTAAGTGAAGCGCTATTTGAACGGTTAATTAGGATACCGGTACACTACGGATTGCTCCTCTCATTTATTTCAGTAGCTACTGAAAAGGCACTGAGTGTTTCTTTTTTCTTTATTCTCCAGTGCCAATGTGGACCTACAGTTGCCCCAGGTGGAGGGAAGCACAGCCAGCGCTCCAGCTGACGTGCCGCCGGAACCCAAACCCAAGTTCAAGGAGCGCATCATCACCTCCCTTGGAGACGAAGGTGGACCTGCTTCATTCAGGAGGAACAAGACGCAGAACGGCAAATCCAGGAGCCTCCGACAGAGAGACAATGACGACTGACCCAAACGCGTCAAAGCTTCAAGCCAGAATGAGACTTTTACACCAATACAACTCTTTCTAGGAACGTGCTGACATTGAAATGCACCGTTTTGATCTTTGAAGTATGCGCAAATCTTTTTTTTTTTTTTTTTTTGTATTAACATTTTTAGGACAAATTGGCTGAAAAAACACATTTTTTCTAATCCCAAAAATGTCTACCATTGGACACAATACGTGCTGTTTTTCTGTACCGAGATCGGTCGCAATGAAGCTGTGCGACGCTTTTATAGTCTTCAGGTTGGTATTATCCCATTTACGCAATATTGTAGGCAGCCTGGCGTGATAATTTTGGTGAAGACATGTCTTAGTCTGGTAATCGCAAATGTATCCATACAGAGCAATTCAAAAAGTTTTTGTATTTTCCACATCTGTATTTTTTTACCAGTGTAAGTTATGAAAGGCTAGTGGAAACACCATTGCATTACTTGTCAGTTAAAGTGAATGAATGTCATACATTATGAGATGGGGAAAATGTGATCTCAATAAATGATGACTGTCTGGATACTGAGAAAATTATTTTTTTCAAAATTTAACTGATTGGAGGGAAAGCTTTTCAGCCACGCGTGAATAAAGAATCATCATAATTAATTAATACCAGTTAGAGTTAAATGTCCAGCCATCGTGAAGAAAACATTCATTTATAATAAGAGATGACCAGAGAAGAAAAAATTGGAGTTTGTTGTTCAGCTGGCACACATACACAGGGTGTGACATGCTCTTGGTGAGTGAGTGTAAAAAGCTGATATGTGGTTTTACCGCACCCTGACTGGCAAAGAACCATCGAGAATATTTACCCACAATAAACAGTACTGATGGCTGTTTACATTCAGTGTAGACAGTCAACTTTACTATCAAGTTTTTACCGTGAAAAGTAGTAATCATACTAAAATATTTATAATTTATACATAAATATTGCTCATCTGTAAAGCTGTAGCATTATTTAGGGAATTGCCATGGCACAAAATATATAATTTCATATTTTATAACAAAAATAAAAATCTATTATGAGCAATGGTTGCAGTTCCTCTTATGTATGTATGTATGCATCCTTTGCAATGTGACTATTGCATAAGTGTAAATTTCAATATGAATGATGATATAATATATTTTTCAGTCCTGGTATGCAGTCACAGTACCGTAGGATGTGTTGGAGAAAATCATCCACTACACCACATATTGCATGTTCAGTCCACCTGACAGGAAGCTGTTTTGTGCATCAGTCTGCAGATTGTCCAGACTCTGGTTGTCTCAGACTGCCGCTGCTGCTCTCCACCATCTCGAGAAGAGACTCCCTCTCTGCGTGTTCAAGTACGTCAGAGATCAGGTCATCGAGAGCCGCCCCTCCTCTCATGAACTCCTGAACACATGGACCAGAACATATGACACTGATTTTTACTAATGAGTTGAGAGATTTAAAAGTGGGTAATAAAAAAAATTTAAGAAACCAGAGATTCAACCGTACACAACAGTTTTGCCTGTTTTACAAGTTTGAAAATGACAAGAATGACAAACTTAAAATGTACGGGTTAACATTTCCTTATGGAGACACGTTGACTCTCTTAATATCTAACCTTAATGTCTCTTGTGACATATCCAGTCCTGTGGTCTGTGACACGATCCTGGCTGAAGTTGTAGGTGCGAATCCTCTCTGACTGAGAGCGTGTACCCACCTGTAGTTAGGAACGTGAGAATTAAGACATTGCAAAAATATCTGAATATTACATCAGTTTTCCTGGTAATAATGGTCACTCACCTGCTGCTTTCGTGCAGTATGCCTCTGCTCAGTATCTTTACCCATCATGCTCTGGTAGAGTCGGGCCCTCAGCACACGCATGGCGGTATCTCTGTTTTGCAGCTGAGAGCGAGTCTGCTGACTTTCAGCTGTTATGCCTGTTGGGAGGGTAAACTAACGGTGAACACAGAAGGCGACCAGGCCTCATATTTATATGACATAAAAGCAGAGCTGTCCGTAAATGTTTCTGGCATGTTTTACCGGTGGGGAGATGAACGACGCGCACTGCGCTGTCTGTTGTGTTGACACTCTGGCCCCCGGCACCTCGAGCTCTGAATGTGTCAATGCGAAGATCCTTTGGATCGATGTGGACATCAAACTACAAACACAGAACAAAAAGGACACAAGTGGAAAAAAAATACTTTTCTACCATGCTAATAAACGCAGACTTATGAGAACGCAGGTGGGAAAGAGACAAGAGTGTACCTCCACTGGCTGAGGCAGAATAATAACAGTCATGGTTCCTGTGTGGATACGCTGCATCCTGGAGGAGAGGCCCACCTCAGGGATCCTCTGCACCCGGTGTGTTCCTCCTTCATGCTTCAGGTGTCTGTACACATTGTCCCCGGTTATTCGTATCGCTGCATGGTGCAAACCCCCTGAGACACACGGTCAATCAATGTTAAACTTTTTATGCTCTTTGGACATTTTGACTTGTCACAGCAAAAAAAATGGGAGCTGGGTTAATAGCATTTATTCTGTTTTAGTGCAGCAGCTGAAAGACTGATTGGCTCAACATTTTTTCATGGTCATGTCCATGCACTACCATTTTAGACACCACTGAATTAATAAAGATTTATCTACAGTGTATATGTTGATCCTGCATAAAAAAAAACAATTGAAACTGAACACTCAAGAAGATGAATGATACAGAAATACAGTCAAAAACATGATTTACCATACTCAGCAGGTGTGTAGTTATAAACCTCAAAGTCCCAGTTCTTGTAAGACGCAAAACCCTGGTACATGTCAAACATTTCTCTGCTGAATTGCTGACAGATGTCACCTAAAACCACATTTAGGATAATAGAAAGTTTAAGAAAACGTATCGGCAAGCCGATTTTAAAAATGTAAAGAAACAGATTATTTTCTGTTTGCATTCTTTCATACCTCCTGTTGTTCGTCCTGATACGACCTCCAGCAAGACATTACTGGAGTCAAGAGGGTCAGTGGGCACAAGTGCTTTGATCAACTGGAAAGAAAGAAGGTTCCACTCATTAACTCTGAATTTTCTATTTATTTCAATATATGTTTGATCATTATTTTGTGTTCTTACATCTTTTCTCAAAGCCAAAATCTTGCTGGAGATTTGCCCTTCCTCCTCCTTTAACAACTGGGTGAGCTGTTCGTCTTCATCTTTGGTACCAGCTGAACCTGCAGTCAGGGGGAAACAGAACAAGGCATTTTGATGCTATCTGCAATTTAACATGGATACCATCTGACATTCTAACACTGTTTAGTTTTTAATTTCCTCTGTCATTACCAAAGAATTACTTTATGTCTTGACATTTGTTACTGACAGAAATACAATAATACTCACCATTCAGTAGTGAAAAGACTTCCTCGTGGTCTTTAAGGGCTTGTTCAATACTACCAAATATATTTGCCAGAGGCAGCAGCTCTGTGTGTTTCTTTATAAGCTGTTTTCTGTCAGACTCGTTGAGATAAACATGTTGTAACCTCTCGCTGAGGTCTCTGTACTCCCCCATGAGTTGCTGAAGGTACCTCTGGAGAGACTCGCTCTGATACAAGTCCCCCAGATCGCTGTGACTGAGACGTTTTGATTCTACTGTGCCCCAGTAGGGCACCTCTGTAATGTTAGCATATTTCAGACTGGTGTGTCCTGGCAGTGTCCTCCATCCTCCTCTTATTCCTGTACTGCTGTAAACTACACGGCTACACAGTGAGCACAGTCGAAACCAGCGATTGACGAGCATGTCACTACATTTACAGCGCAATGAGTAAAGAAAAACAATATCTACACGCGTTGTTGGAGTGTTTTCACTGCAACTGTAGCATGTAAGACAAACCGGAAGTAGTTTAGGAAAAGAGGTCGAGGAGACGAAAGAAGTGAATGCTGGGAGCTGTAGTTTCATTGTATAGTACTTTGGTCCAGCCATAGTTGAACTCTTACGTTATTTATTTATTTATTTATTTATTTATTTATTTATTTATTTATTTAATCAATAACCATGTTAAACTAGTAAATACCATCATAGTTATCGTACTCACTGGCGCTACAGTTTCACATATTGACATCAGTTCGCTAGCATTAGCATTGATTTTGTCATTAAAGTAACATTGGTACAGGTGTTGGCTAGTTTGTGCCGAACCTAACGCAGTCACACAAGCCTACAAACTGAGGTCAAAATGTCAAACTTTAGAGCCAGTGCCGACGGTAAGATGATAGTACCTAGTTAAATATACCTATTGACAAAAAACAATAAAGAGAATTGGTGCTTAAGTATTTAAGTAACTGTGCTGGTGAAAGTGATTTAACTGACTATGAAAAAATAACAAATGCACTAATGTCAACTTTGTTAGCCTATTATTAGCTAATATTAGCTTACTGAACTCACTATTTATTTTATTGTGCTAACTGTAGCTATAACCACATTAGCTATGGATTAGTAGATGCATATTGAAATCCCTAACATTTTGTGATGTGTTCAGGGGTGTCTGCCAAATCAAAAGATGACATTTGGAAATACTCTTACTGACTTATTAGTGAAAATGTGATTTCTAAGTGGTTACACTAACAGTCAGAAGGTTTTACAGAAACCTAACTACACTTTTATC
Source organism: Seriola lalandi dorsalis (assembly GCF_002814215.2). NCBI lineage: Eukaryota > Metazoa > Chordata > Actinopteri > Carangiformes > Carangidae > Seriola > Seriola lalandi. Next base: position 5,158,966 of record NW_019525485.1, on the reverse strand, counting down.
AATGTCCCTCAGGAACACAGATGAATCCTGGTTTTTCATTAACCAAGGCAGTGGAGGATGTCAGTAAACAAGGCTATACCCAGATTGAGGCCTTGAAAGAGAAAGAGAAGAAACTCAGCTCCCTGCAGGTTCACCTTCACACCTTAATTTAATACAGGCTGAAGTTAATGCTGCTTATAAACTAAATTATTTTCTCTGTTACGCACTTAAACACTTTCTTTCATTTTGCTAAATGAAGAAGTGTATACCTTAGCTATTACTGGTAGTAACAGTAACAGTATAAGCTGCTGTAATGGTAGAAGTAGTTGGTGGCCTAAAAAGATGGATGTATATTAAGAGCTGGCAATTAATTACTGCAACGCATTGGTGGGGAGTAGAACTTGTTATGCTTCCTTTTCCAGACAACTCTTTCAGATGTTGAGATGAAAGGTAAGAAGGCAGAGCAGCAGCTGAGATCTAGAGTGAGGGAGATCCTAGTGCTGGAGGGCGACATGGAGCACCTGGAGCAGCAGACTAAAGTCCTGCATGATCGCTGTGTATCCATCAGCAAAGAAAACGCAGAACTCCAGATTCGTACACGTGAGGAGGAGGAGAAAGCTTGCGTGGCTCGGGAGGGGTTCGACACCTATCGACAGAAGATGGAGGGTCACAGAGCAGCTGTTTTGCATGCAGCGAGCCAGACGGAGGTCCATAAGAAGCTGGAGGAGAAGAAAGCGCTGGTCAGGATGTTGACACGGAAAAAAGAGGAGCTGAAGAAAGATTTAGAGAATCCAAATGGAGACAGTGTGCATATGGCAAAGGTGAAGATAATGATCGGGAATTGTACTGAAATTTTAAACTTTATGTATTATATTTTTTGTTTTTGCTTTCCTTTGATTAGACATTTATTTTTTACTCTTGTACTCCTTCGTTTGTTTTTTTCCCCCCATAAACCTTCCACAGAGATCTGCAGTATCCGTAACCATTTTATTTTTCTGCATTTGTTTTTCTGCAGAGAGAGATTGATGCTCTGAAGGAGGAGATCTCTGTGAGGAGAAAGGCCATAGCTGAGAGGAGAGAGCGACTGCAAAAAGAGCATGCGACTCATACCCAGATAAAGAGAGACATAGAGGTACGGCAAAGAGAAGTTTATACTAGGCTTGCGACCAACGTCCCAGAGACACATGGTGATGTTTATCTGTTGTCCTGTTGTGTCCAACAGTCCAAAATCCAAAAGCATTAAGTGTAAAATAAATAAATTGAGACCCTGTTAGTCTCAATAAAAACTCATCAGACTTTATTTTGTTTGTGTTCCCACTGCCTCAGATCCAGAACAAACGCTATGAAGCCATTGTCAAGCGCCTCCACTGCCAACTGAGCAGGGCCCAGGCTGTCTACAGGTGAAAATAAACACAGACACCATCTATATTTATACAGCAATGAAGTGCTTGCATACACTTATGTATTATACACTAATGTTTTGCACAGGTGTTAATTCTAAATTTATTTACCAAAGGAAAGTAAAAACTAAAAATAGCAAAATGACATTTCCTTGGCCCTTTGTGACTAAAACAGCTCTAGAATTCAAAAATGAGGAATACATTTGGTTGTTTAAGATACATTTAAAACAGGAATTTTCAAATTTTCATATCAGTGGGAAGAAAATCATTGAAGAAGTTTTTTACCCCATCACTCCTCATGCAGCCTTTTCATTTGCTGCAATTTAACAGGAGGGTACTTGAAGGCAAATTACCCCAATGATGCAGTAATGTTCAACATTGTTACATTAAAAGCTCCCAAATTATGTCTGCTTTATTTCAGGCAAATGTCTGAAGACATCTACCACATGGAGAGACAGCTAGCTGAGCTCAAGAATCAGCAAGAGTCCTCAGCTTAAATGTAAGCCTGTGTTATTATTATGGGTCTATTTGTTAAAGGAAGAATTGTTGCTATTACTACATTTGAACAACTGGGGGCAGCAGTGTCAACTAAATGCTTAACTTTATCTGTTTAACTTGATCACAAAACCATCACCTGGACTGTTATAGAGTAGTTTTGATACCAGATGTTAACACGGCAGTTATTGCTGAACCTTTGCCTTTAAACACGCGTGTTGTGTCAGAGAGAAAACCATAAAAATATCAAAATATTTGCCTATTATCACATTATTCGATTTCCTCGATAACAGATGAGCATGCAGGAGTGTTTTGCTTTTAAGACCAAAGGGGCGATATGAGCGGGGGCGTGGGATGGGATTTTAGGTCAGGTGGTGACAGTGAAAACAGTGAGTGTCCACAACAGTGACCCGCGCAGAACAAAAGCCAAGTGTCCGCACTCTAACTGTCGATGTGATGGTGTTGTTTTGGTACACGCTGTTCCAGCTTCCGCTTCACTGGGTCGCTTGACGGTCTGCGAGGTGACAGTCCCACTGCCGGCTAACAAGGGCGTGACTGTGCTACTTCAGCCATAACTCAAAACTCATTAAACGATGAGAATGCCTTTTCAGAAACCTACTCCACATCAGAATGTATCGCATCAGTCTCTGAGAAAAGCTGTAATATATATCAAGATATAGACATAAGACTCTTCGCGTTGTTGGAACAGTTATATAAAGCCAAGAGAAGTCATGGAATTGCTCACGCAAGGCCTGGGAAAGCTGCAGATACATACACAATGTACAGATGAGCATTTAGATTAAGTGAAGATGACACTATAGCGAATTGGAAAGATGAAAAAATACTTATACAGCACCGTCTTGTTCACAATTTTTCTTTTATTCTACACAAACATAAGCTTTGAGCACAGAATTAGATAACATTGCATAGGTATGTTTTGTGTTTTTTGGTGTGTGTGCGTTTCTTCATAATTGTCAACCAATTAAGAACTAAATTACCAATTCCGAGACAAATACCTGCAACTATTTTATATTTAAAAACAATTACTTTATGAAATAATTGTATTGAGCAAGTAAACTGTGCAGTGACCCACAGTCTCTACAGCTTATAGAGTGAGAGGTAGTCTAGTACACTGTGTGGGAGGTAAGGGGCAATATGTAATGAATTACCCAAAAGTTAGGACTGTTTTCATTACTTACTCAACCACAAACTGTAGTTAAATGGGCCATTTCCTTAAAGGTGTGCTAGAGGGGAATATCCAGCCAGTCTGGGTGTCTGTTGTACTGCAGTGCTGCCCTGTGTGACTGACCTTATTAGCATGTTCTCAGCCTGACAGCCCTCTGCTCTATCCTGTTGACGCTTCCAAGCCCCAGGGCTCCTCCACTCAAACTGTCAAAACACACAAATTTACACACAACTATTTCAGACATAGAGTCGTGAGCAAATGTGCAACAAACTGCCCGAACCATCCTCTGTAGAGAAGACAGTCCAGAAATACACCGCAGCGTCACTGGCTGAGTGCACATATATTTTCCCTCCTCAGAGCGTACAAATTGTACAGTACAAGCACGTGCATGTACACCCACAGTGCCACTCCTAACGGTGTGACCTTTTAAAATACCCGCCGATTTCCACCCCACCTTTCTTTTTTAGCCTTGATTCCCTCTCCAGTGTTGCAGTGTGCCATAGTGGGGAGGTGTTAAAATGAAACTCAGTGTGTGTTATTTGTTTTTCGACCACATTGATGCAAATTATGGATTGTCAAGTGAACTGTGTTGCACTTGGGGAGCAGTTCTTTGCAGTGAGTTCCTTTGTAAGAAACTCTTTCAATAAATGCCATTCATTTCCTCCATCCCAGCTAATTTAGTCTAGCTAATTGGGGAATGAATTTAACACTGGCCTTTTACCACATGCTGGTTTTATTTATTTGGCTGTGACACATTTGTCTACTCCATTTTGGCATCAACCGTCATTTAAAAATATACTTGGCTGCTGAAATAGAGAACATAGAGGGGGAGTTTAGGGATTTACCAGCCAGTGGGAACTATAAACTGACGAACATTTAAATACTTTTTTTTCCTGTGAAAGACATAAAACAGTCGACTTTATTCAGATATTTCACTACATTTTAACCATGCTAAGAAGTATCTAATGTTAAAACTGTAGTTTATGGAAAACTGGCTTGCCTCCCTCCAAGAAACATCTTTTTCACCGTGTGATAAATGAATGTGCAAATAAATAAAAGCTGCTCGACGAGCTGCAGGATGGCTGAGTTCAATTATTTCTCTGGGCAACATTGTCGTCTTCAGCAGATGCCATGCGCTGTTTACTAATTTTGGCTCTCCAATAAAATTAGGTCCGTAGAGAAAGTAGTGGAGGGTGTGGAAAGAATATGCATGCAGTTAAAGTTCACTAAAAAGCATCAACAAATTTCAGTTTGTTTAGTTATGACTGTTATTGCCACATCTACTCAATCTCGTGCATGATTAAAGTGTGTCTGACTGGCATATTTCCAGCTGTTTGCAGCTCTGGCTAGCTGCCCATGTTTGTTAACGTTTAGGCAGAGACAGCTGACCTGGAGTGTATGAGAAATCGTTATACGCATGGCCTCGAACGTTGGCCTGTGTAATAAATTCCTGAACTACTGTTTACAGGAGAGTTTGGCAGCCTCTGCCGAAACATAGCGTTAGAGGTGTAAAAAAAAAAGCAGATGTATTGCAGGAGTGTCTCTATTTTGCTGGTTGTGTGGGTGTGTGAATTATCTAAATGCAAATATTCAAAGTGTGTGAATGCTTTAATGTGCACATGTGTGTGTTTGCATTGGCTGATTCCCAGTCACCTAATCCACGTTCAGTTTTTTTTTTTTTTAAATCTCACCTGCATAAAGAAAGTGTGTCAGTGTGTTTGTGCAGGTTCGTACCTGGACGTTATCTCTTCTGTGAGAACCATTTTGAAAACAAGTCAGTGTTAAGATAATCCTTCACCTACGAAAACATTACATCTTCTGTGAGTGTCGTCACTCATCCACGCTGGACAGATCACATTCCTCGCAGATGTGCCGTTTTTCACAGCAGAGTATCTGCCCACTGCTCCAAGAAGCAGCTTATTTATCTTTCTACATCAGCCCAGGTTCCAGTCATGAGATCCTGCAGCAGCATTGAGAGATCACTGGTGAAGGCTGCACCATTAAAAGTACAGACTCAAGGCAATTTTGGTTGCAAAAAGGGTTTAACGTTGCAGTGTAAATTTTGAAAGCTAGAGACATCAGCACTCTGCAAAGTGGTTTTTGAGTATGGAGCGCTCACTCACTCAACAGTGCAAAAATTAAAAAAAAAAAAAAAAAATCAATATTGTCTGGTGTCAGCTTCTCAGATATGTCTATTTGCTGCTTTTCTCTTTTTTGTCTCATTTAAAATTGAATGTCTTTGGATACAAGGAGCATTTTTGATTACATCACCTAGAGCTGTGGGAAACTGTCTTACATTTCATAGCAATCAATTGGTCGATCAAAAAATAATTGAAAGATTAACTGATGACAAAAATAACAGCCCTATACTAACTAAAGATTACTTTTATTATCCAAACTGCCTGTAATGACGGGCGCCATAACCATACCGCAATATTACTATTAGTATTTCTATATGTGAGCATATGAGTAACTGAAGTGCAACAGTGTAAATCAAACACAGGTGGGATTTTAATAATGACAGTCCGATATTTGTAGTTGCGTGGGTCAGGTGTTTGCAGGGAGGAGGCGCGAGGCTGCTCACCTCGCCGCTCACCTGTAATCGGGCGGGTGACGCACGTAACTTATGATTTAATGGTGTATGTTAATTGAAATTAAGAACTGGATGCTGTGTTGACCTAACGGTGGACAGTTGAATTGGATGCGATGTGATGCGCAACTTACCTTGGCCTGTCCTCTCCACCCACGGTGTTCGAGTAAAAGAGTCCCCCGAAGGCTCGCCCACTAATAAGTTCCGGGTGTGTGCACGTTTGCGACAAAAAGGGGCCTCATTAAGAAAGAGCTGAGATTGTTCTGAAAATTGTGATATGAAACATTTAGGTATTATGTTATGTGCAAGTACCCTTTAAAAGATGAATTTAAGAAAGTATCTAGAAATTGAGAAAATGCCCTTTGAGATGGTTTAATACTTTACAATATTTATCAAAATGACAACTCTGAATAGTTTTGTGCACATTTAAAAAACATTAATCATTTCTGGGCTTCAATACCCTTTTACCATCCACCAAAACCCCCAGCACAAGTCGTGTTCCCAGCCTGGGGCCTGACTCCCACCCAGCAGCTGGTGAGTGGCGCTTCAGCTCAACTGCCTTGTGTGTATGTAGACAATCGGCTGAGCTGATGTGTGCAAACACACACCAGAGTGAAGTTTTCCTCTGTGATGTCAGCAGCTCAGGCACCTGAGAAAAGTTGAGATGAGCTTTCGGAGAAGTACGCCTCCTCCCTCCTCTGCACGTCGTGGCAGCCAGGAGAGGATACAGGATTTATTTGCTCTTGATCTCAGACAGAGAAACAGTTTCAGAGGTTAAAGAAATATCAATTTCCAGAGAAACCTGCATTTCAATGCTGCCAGTAATTGTTTCACGGTGGCTTTAAGAGCTTTACAAACTGCCAGGCAACAGCTTGTAGTCAACTTGAGTATGGATTTACCTCCAGAGACTGGACAGAGTTTATTTACTTTCTTTTGTTTGCTCAAGTAATTACTGTCTCTGTAAAGTTATCCAGACAAAGCAGTAATCGTGAGACAGATCCCCGGTGTAGTTAACCAAATGAAAAAGAAGTGAGGAGGGGAGACCACTGTGACGCTGTTGGCCTCTAATTGCTCCTGTTGGTCCGTGTCAGACTAAACAACACATGGCCAGCTTTACAGTTTCCAGATAAAACCTGCTGACTTTTAAACCAACTTTAAACATCCTGCCTTATTTTAATTTTACTTTTATCTGTTCTGATAAACAATAGTAACAGTCAGCATGTGACTCATTTATGGTTGAGTTCATTGTCCTGGGTGAGTCAAGAGGGAATTTAATTAAGGTGTCGTGTTTCCAGAGGTTGAGTTGGGCCTTTTTCTTGGCACTAGCTGCAAACAGAAACCTGGTGTAGGTGTTCAGCGTTATCTCAGGGTGTGGCTGGCTGTCAGGAATGTTTTGATCCGCACAGTTTACTGTCACTGTGGGCCGAGAGAGCTTAAGAGCATGACGTGGCCGAAAGGTCTCACCTAACTCCAGCAAATAGCCCGGGCTAAAAATAGATTAAATAAACGAAACCTTCAATCCACAAACACGCCCGTAGTGGAGCCACACCCTACTATGTACCTGAGCAACCTAAACAAACACACAGGGATGCACACTTTAATGTCCTGGTATCTGTGACTTTTTTTTTTTTAAATCCATGTAATGTCACATTCAGTAGCTCTTTGTCCTAAAACAAGCTTGTATCATGTAATACAAGTGGGCGGCAAACGTGTTGTGTGCTTATAGAAACAAAGCCACTTGCCTCCCGACAGGAGTTGTTACATATAGCGATTTATTTACACTGAAATGAGTCATGAATCCAGTCAGTTTCACACCCACCCACCCGCTCACTCAGCAGTGAGTCATTTTTGTAAATGCTGCTCAGCGTCTTAAACCTTCCAGCACTAATCAGGGCGATGGAGAAACAACCAGTTTAATTTTTTAAGTTTTATTGGCTTAAAGTATAAAAATGTCAGTGTTATCTTATTATTTATTTTGCTACTGGATTATTATTACTGATACATTAACATATAAACAGCATTTTAATGATGTAGCTGGCAAGTGACTGAGTTGTGATGGAGGCCTTTTGCTTCTAGCTTGACTTTTTATAGGCCAAACAATCAATTCATTAACTGATCAAATTATTGGAAGCTTATTCGATAGTGAAGCTCTGTAACAATAGATTGTATTTTATGTGCTCAGTGTGTTTTTAAAATCTTCATTCGCACCTGGCTGCAGAATTGAAGTGTAGTGGAGAAAGAGTATGAAGTGGCATACATGGTAAATGCTCAGGTAAAATACAGGACTTGAGTCAACATATGAGACAACAACTGGCTCATGATGTAGGTAACATTCCTCATGCTTTAATCTAACGAAGAGTACACAGTGATCCAGATTAAAAAGCAGCTTGATCCAAATGTGTGACGTTATGCTTTTTTTTTCCAAAATGTCCCAGATTTGAGAACATGAATTCATATTAGCCTGGTGTGTCACATATTCGTACCAGCACACCTACTAATAAACAGTGTGTTGAATAAACAGTGTAATCGAGGACAATAGATGCTTCACATGCCTTATGCAGTGATGCAGGCCGCACCGTTAAAGTGTTGGCCTCGCTTGAAACTGCAGCACAAGAGATGAGGAGGCTGATTTTCTTCCTCCACATCCAGAAAGTAGGGCAGCTAGGGAGCGGCAGGGAGTCCCGGATCGTCCATTACGTCATAAGAACAAGTGTGCGTGCGAGCTGGAAGAGGGGGGCATGATGTGGCTTGCTTCCTCTCTGTATCCCAATCGCAGCCAGAACAGTGGGGGCAGTAAATTATGAATGAAATTGAGAAGGAAGCAATGGAGGGAAGCAACTGAAATTAAAGGATCTCTTCTTCTCTCTCACATGTAGAAACGTCCCGTACATACTGTTCCCTATTCATTTCCCCTCTCACAGGCACAGTTAAACCACAGCTGCAGTTTTATCACTCTGTAGTGGGGGTTTTTTTTTTCACAGGGCATTGAACATCGCCAATGAAAAACATGAACAACATCTTCCCTTTCATCCGCACTGTTCTGTTCCTAACATGTTCCTACATGTATGTGATTGAGAACAGAAAAACAAACCTTATATCATTTCTTAAACGGTTCAGTCACATCTTAGATTCATCCAGCCTCTGTATAAGAACAGACATTGTAAATGTCTCGAACTAATAAATTGGACAGTATGGCTGTATTTCTCTAATGGCACTTTAAAAAGAGGCTCCAGACTTAGATAAACACATCATGCAAACAAACCTTGCAGCCTTTTTTCAACTCCTTTCTGTGAAGAGGCCGCTTGTATGCCACTTAGCACTGTACACCAGGTGTGTGTGGGTGTTTAGACGCCAATATTTGCCTTTTTTCTTTTTCCTGCTGGTGAGTTGTTTTTTTTTTTTTTTTTTTAAAGGAGAGCATCAGGGATCTGGGCGGCTGCAGGTCCCACAAACCAACTGCATGAGCAAGACAAAAAGAATTTCAGTTTAGTCATTGTGTCATTGTGCTGAGGTGTTACATACCAGCATGTGTATTACGTAAGGCTTCACTTTATGTCAATCACTTAGCAGCTACAGAGAGAATAATCCTTAAAAACATGTCACATTGCAAGCTTTGCTATCACATCGCTGTCTTCTTATTAGGAGCCTCTTTGTGAGTCATGACAGCAGCTATGTCACATTAGCTTTGACATATTAAATACAGCCACAAAACACAATAGTAAGCGGGTAAAAAAACCTGAAAGCAGTGGGTTTGTTGCTTAAATCCCTTGAGATCTTCAGTATTTTACACTTTCTGCCCACACTGATGTATCGTGACTGCAGGTGAAACACTGACCTGCTTTAGTTTGCCATCTCTCAAAGCTTCCTCTGTGACTGGTGTGCATGCGTGTGTGTGTCTCTTTGTGCACATTTATCAGCCTGAGTTTGTGCGAGTTGCACTCAGCTTCAATTCCCACATTTCTAAAGTTACAAATGCAGTATTTATGCGTACACTGGATGAGGGAGACAAATTATTTCTATACTGAGAACATTTGGATGAGACAAGAGGAGATAGGAGTTAGTCTGGAGGCGCAGGGTGTTTCAAAAGTTGCACTGAGGTTTGTTTTAGAGGTATTAAAATGGTATAATGACAATGCAGTCAGTAAGAAAGCAAGTAAGTAAGTACATCAGTAAGTAAGTAAGTCAGTCAGTCAGTAAGTAAGCTAAAGAGCTCGAGCTCAAAATGAAGCTAACTAAGAGGGGGAAGAGGAGGACTCAAGATAAACAAGAGTTTCAACTAGCTTTCTAAATCTTAAATGAAAATAAAACCTCTCTGATTGCTCTGTCCATTAAAAAAAACAAACTAAACAGCACCCCTGTTCCTGCTTTAATGTGTACCTCGAACTAATACACTATTCAACAACCACCAAACATTCAACAAAAGCTCAAGCCCCATCGGGAAAACCTTAGCTAGCTAGCTGTGCGTATCAGCCACACTCGCGCACTTTAAGGCTGGCCAGGCTTTTGTAATCTCAGTCCCAAATGATGTCAGGTTGATTACGGGGATGGACCAGGTGCCGCTCCAATCAGAACTCAGCTAACGAAGACTGCGGGGACGCCTCCAGCAGCTACAGCCAATCATGGCTCAGGGACCACACATCCTACTTTGCATACAGGACACAGTTCACCATGTTGGTTAGACTTTACACATTTTTTTTTCGAAATTTCTAGAACAAATTGAATTTATGACTTTAGAGATGTTTTGTGGAGATAAAACGTTGGTTTATAAGAAATGCCAAGAGTTGAGGAAACGTTGGTCATGGTCAACACCAGATTCTATAGGCGTAGCCCTCTAATAAGCTTTTTTCCAATGATCTTATTATAGGAGTTTAAATGCAGATATAAACTGGCAGTTACTTTTAAATATTTCATAGTACACAGTTTTATGAGGGAAAAAAAAGATGGAATCAGGTATATAAGGGCTCATAAGCTCTTAAAAGAAGATCTCCACAGGGGGAATGTGTTCTGCTATATAATAACAGTAATTTCATGCTATATTCGTGCACTGCAGGCTTTCTGTGTCCCACGACTGACGCTCATATTTAATGCAGCTCTGCACCTGTTCTGTAGGAGGACCGCTGAGGACACAGTGTTACTGCACAACCACACTGGTGGAAATATCAAAAACAAGCATGTGTGTGTGTGTGTGTGTGTGTGTGTGTGTGTGTGTGTGTGTGTGTGTCTGTGTGTGTCTGTCGCTGAATACATACTAATCAGCTGTATTCCATATAAAGACTCTGCTGGAACACCTTGTACTTCTCAAAGCCTAAAACCCCTCAGTTAAAGAGAGGAGGGGTGGTGGGTTACTACACTGTGTAGCCCACAGTGGGGTTGACCCAAATAGCAGCTCAGCCTATGTATATATCTGTTACTGTATTGTATTGTAGTGATTATTTAACAGATCAGGAAGTAAATGTCTCTTGCTTGCTTCTGTTGTTGTTTTCCTCTTCTTTCGTGATGAAGAGTCAATGGAGGATGGATAGGTCAAGTAAACCTTGTTTAAATACATAAAGACAGGAAGTAAAGTAAGGAGAAACCTTGTACTGGGAACATAATCAAGCAGAGTGACACACTTACCCTTCTTCTTATTAGCACTGTTTTAAATTTCCACTTAAAATAAGCTTTTATTTTGTTCATTTTGCCATGCCATCTGCTTTAAACAGTGAAATACTGTGTACAGGCTTGCTGGCAAGTGATGTTCATGCAGCTTGTGCCCAAACCAAGACCTTCCACTTCCTTTAAAATGTTTGACTGCTGTGATCAGATCTTCCTACTGAACCAAGGAAGAAAGCAAAACTGGGATTTCTGTACCCGTCTCACAACCCGCTTTCTGATCATCAGTTCATCATAGTAAATTAGGATCAGCTGGGGTAAGTTTTGCATAGCTGAAGGTCACATGTCTTTAATTGGCTCAAATGAATTTAAAGTTATGTAACATAGTAATTGCAGGAATTATGATATCAACGGAAAGACTTTGTTTTTGATGTCATACTTGGACTGCATGTACCTCTGTGTGTGTGTGTGTGTGTGTGTGTGTGTGTGTGCCCTTGTGTGCCCGTGTGTGCTCTTCTCTTCTTCTTGCCTCAGCCTGCATTTTCTTCCTGCTGATGTTGGCTCCACGTGTCGCTGTCTGCTGCCTGGAGCCCGACTGAAAACGTGAGATGGACCCGCAGATTTAAGGAGGAAAGAATTTAAAGAAACACATCCAGGATTTTGAGAGGGTGCTGGTTTTATCTAATCATTCAAACGAAAGCTCAGAAACCAGACTATTTTCAGTAATTTCCCACACTGTGCAATTAACATTAAAAATAACAACGTTCAATTTAGATGTTAAGTTTCAAGTGGGATTCTTGATGTATCGTGTATTTAATTAAAATTCAAAAACAAAATTGCACTAGAATAATTTTTTGTTGTCCGCAGTCTTGCTTCAACCCAACACCTGTGGTCCTGTGCTCGAGATATCTTTAGAGCTGCTACAATTTATTATTTATAATACATTTTTATTTATAAAGTCACCTGCTATCACACTTTAAAGATTCAGGGGGAATTGGAAAAAGAAGTCACATTTAGCTCTAATGAAAACAAATTCCCTTTCCCACATGAGGTTTCAAGTGCATGACAGGTGCTGTAGTGAAACTTTCTGATACTGTGGCCCTGAATATGGAAGTTGTGTTGCACGCAGATGTCTTTTTCAGACTTTTTGTACTCTACTCATAAACATGACATTATATCGGCTTAAAGATGAGGGAAAAAGGGTGAAAAAATGAAAATGCCATTTGAGATCAGTTTAATGAGTGTAAAACACAAAAAAGAGGAAATCGCGTGTCTTCCCACTGCCCTTTTAAAACAATATAATGGAAGTGGGGATGAGAGTGAAGTGAGAAGTGAAGGACGACATGTGAAAGAAAGAGAAGGCTGCTGATTTCCCTTCCTGCTAGGAAGCAAACAGGAAACACTGCAGTGATAGAAGCTGACCTCAGTCTGTGTGCGTGTTTATATTTGCATGTGTGTGGTTGAACACTATGTACCAGACATGGGCTGAGTGGGGGGTTCGAAGACATGGAGGATATACAGGAATAGGGTTTCAGACGCTCTGAAAATGAAAGGCGGCAGCTTAGAGAGTGAATTTAAGTCCAGTGTGTCTGCCTGCACGACTGACTGACCCAGATCAGCCCCATCTGACTAAAACGGCTGTTTATAATGAGCTGCGAGAGGGAGAACAACAAAATGACTCCCAAAGCAGCACTGCGTCTACAAAACCAAATGCTAAGTAAGCTCTGTTGTGTCTGTGAAAGCACCCGAGAGGCAACATTGGAGGAAAGATGATGTCAGAGTAAATATGCTTAGGGATAGGGCTTGTTTTACTTTGCTGTGTCAAATTATCTGCACACTGATCACACCCTCTCTCCGTCTCTACAAACAAAAAGAAGGATTTGTGAGTTTCTGTGAGAGGGCTTTGCACCTTCTTGCGGACGTGTCAGCACAGCCAGGCATATGCCAAACAGATGATGCCTTCAACCGCCTTATTTACCTATTCAAACATAGCTTTTTCGGTATCTAGGCTGATCTAGGGAGAGTTTTACCAGATCTGTGCTCCTGCTTCCTTGAGAGGCCTCGGGCTTCGTCGGCCATTTGGTGCGCACCTGCTCAAAAACACCAGCTGTGGTGAATTTGCACAAAGGAAAAGTCTGAATTTCAAGCACACAACGCTGCACTGGTTCAACCTGAAAGATCATCAGGACAACGTCTTTCTGGACGGGGTCACGTTCACTCGGATCGCCGGCGCCGACGAGAGGCATCGTCGACGCCTGCTGAATGTTCGAGCTATTTTTGAGATGTGCTGTGTTTTTTAGGTCACATTACTGTGTCACGCGAGGTCGGGACTTCTCCTTCCTCCAGTCTGAAGTGTGAGTGCTGAGTGGATGTGTCTATGTGAGGAGAGCGGAAGGACACTCTTAACGCTGGCGCTGGCGCCGTGGCAGCCGTGCGTGCCCTTTGAGTGTTGCTGGTCAGCACATTGTCAGCCAGGGAACAGACTGTCTTGCACTTTACTTCATGAAACAGTTGATGTCAGTCAGTCTATATAGGGATGAGAATCAATTACTATTGATACTACAGTGTGAGACCATTATCTGTTTTCTATGCCCCGTCCACGTCTCTCAAGCTTTTCATTCTCACACAGCACGTTTGCAGTTTACCATACTAGACTGTGACCTAGACTTGTTTACCCTGTAACCTGTAGTCAGTTAATTATGGGCTCCTTGGCCTTAATGCAAGGTTGCAACTGCAGCTACTTAGCTGGACTGGCTAACAACTGCAGTTTTCATTGGAGCAAACAAAAAGGTTTAATAATTGTTTACACCTTTTCACTCGTGCATTTCTGGTTTTTGCAAAGTTTAAAACACTCGGCCCTCCAAACTCTTACTACAGCCCCCATGCACTTTGCTTCAACACGTGGAGATGGCGGGACTTGGTTTCGTAGTGTATTTGATAAACAAAGTGCTTTGTAGGTCAGACAAAATGCTGACACAAATATGACGTTGTGGTCAAGCTATTGTTAAAAGAGTGTGTGGTGTGTAGTTTATTGTGTGCAGAATATAACATTACACCAACTTCTGTCCGTCTACCATTTCACACTGTGGATCATTTTATACACTTATTCTGATACAACCTCAAAAAACCCTTCTCACCATACACTTCATTTACCGTCTGCCTCATAAACTTAAAGTCCTTCAAGCGTCCTTCTAATAAACTGGAACAGTCTGTGCCATAAACAACCTGATTAAGCGGAAAGCTCTTTAAGTGAATGTAACGTTGTTGTGCCTGTTGTTGTCTCTCCTGCTGTGTCAGTTCAGCTGTGGTGTAATGACTGTCTGGCTGCGCGGTAAAGACTCACACACTCGCGCACGCAGACAAAAACTCCGAGTATGTCAGCCAAAACAAACACAGACTGAAAGTGAAAAGCATGAAAGTGTCATTTAGAGTTACTAGTTCACCTTTACCCTGACTGATGAGCTGTATTCTTGTTAATGCGGGTTTTACAGTGTGAGGCGGCTTGAGAACAAATGACACATAAGACAACAAAAACTGAGAAACTGACCCTAAAATCTTTGTCTCCTCACACACATTTTGTTATGGGTGTGGTTATTGTTTTGTCTTCGTTACAAATCATCGAGCAGATGCTTAACACACACCAGGAATGCTACTGCCTTTGACGACGACACTGCTAGAAAAAAAATAATGATGCAGGAAACCAGTCGAACCGGACTGACAGAATAACAAAATACTTCAGACAGACTGCTGAGTGGAGAAAAATCATCCGCTGCGTGTCTGGAATCTCATTTTGCACGGTCGTAGCGATGGAGATTTTAGGAGGAAAACTTTTCCTGTTTTGACAACTCATAGAGAGCGAGAGAAGGTGCTGAGGGGAGGAAAAGTGGAGGATAAGAGAGGGCCGTAATCCCCCATAATCCCCTTCTCTACCCAGTGGGGGAACGAGCTATGTGCCTCCCTCTCTGTGCTTTCGTCTGTGGTTTGTTTTGAGATTTCAAAGGGTTCTCGCTCGGCGGTGGGTGGGGGTGGGGGGGCACGTGTCTCTGAGAAATGTGACTTTGGATGGAGGACAAATGAGGACAGGAGCATACCATAGAACGGACCTGCCACAGGGCCTGTGGGCACAAACACACACACACACACACACAGACACACACACACACATAGACACACACACACACACATAGACACACACTCAGGCAAAATATTAAATCCCCATGAAAAAATCATCAGCCGCGTGGGTGTGTGTTTGGGAAAGTGTGCAAAAATTCAAAGCACTTGCATTAGTGAAATCAACATTTTCAGATTCGCTCAATTCCTGTTTTTATGGGCATTTTCCTCCTTTGATTTAATAAATAATTCATGTTATATGCACATGCAGGAGGCAGGGAAGTAGGGGCAAGTAAAGATGAGCCAAATATTTGCTAAAATAAAGTGGAAAGCGTGCACCCAGGTGCTGTGCTCGAAGGTGGGACGTTGTTAGACGTGGTCACTTTCCCTTACAAAGTCCGTAACACTCTCAACATGGAAGTCTGAATGATATGCAGTTGCATCAGATCATGATACATTTTTACATATTGGTCACGACAGCCTTGGTACCTAATCCCAGATGTCATTCGGAAGCTGCGGGTTGCAAAGCAAAGATATCAACACGAGCTCTCTGTAATGGTCTTGGCATATCTGAATGGAATAAAGCCTTAAGGAACACTAACATACAAGTCTCTGACAGCTGCTAAATATTCAATTTATGAAAAGAGCTCATCTGACAAGCTCTTACTCTGAAGCATAGCGAGGCCTGCTTACAAAACAAGACAATTCCTGGAGTGCACCAGCCATCAAACACAGTATATACATGTCAGTGGCTATTTGCTTCTTCATTTGTAACCTTTCAGGAAGACAGCATGACTCTTTTCTCTCATGCTCTATTTAAGTACAGCCACGTGCTCACGCCTCCCTCCAGCTGCTTCCCAAACACACAGACATGACCCACATGTAGCCCTCTTCATTCAATCAGCTGGACATCCAATTAACTGTGGCCAGCGCGGTTGAGCCGGTAAATTCTCAGGAATTTCCGCACGCATGTTTCGAGGGTTTCTCCTACTGGCATCACATGTCGTGTAACTGGATGTTCAGATTGGTGCGGAGATGTCTCGAGTTGAAAGTGAGCGCTGATAATGAGAGAACATGTGTGCTGGTGTGTGTGTGTACATGTGACAGAAAACAAGACTCCACAGGCGGTCTATTCGTGTGCCAACTTGTAATTTGGACAAAGCTGTGTCCATGTTCGCCGAGTTAAAATGAAAGACGTGATGTTGATGAAGACACCATGTGGTCTGATCCTCTACGCTGGATCTTTTTCTCTTAGCTGCAGCTACAAAATCAGGCGTTAGCCGGTGTATATTTAGGATTTCGTAGCGATGAGGGAGCTGTTAACAGGTTTTCTTTCTGCGTGTGCACAAACACAAAGTGTATTTCTGATGCCTGGATACCGGACAAGTTAATCCCCATGTAGCATCTCGGGGGGGGGGGGCACAGGAGGTGGGAGCCTTGCTGACAGTCTGGAGGTTCGGGGTTTAACCAGCAGGCCACCTGCTTTCTCAGCAATGAGGACTACAACAACAGCACAGAAGGAGGTCCACTTAAGGGGGTGTAGAGGATTTTTTGGGGTCAATTTTGGGGCAGAAAGGTCTTTGTATGTCTGGAAACAGTTGGTTAAAAGTAGAGGGAGGATGTATAGATATGTGTATGTAGTTTTTAATTTACTTATTAATAAAAACTTCTTTATAAAAGTTGGAGAAAACAGCAAATCAATTAAGTCATTGTTTACTACTTTAGTGTGTAAAGATACAATATAAAACAACCTCAATATGCCATCAGGCCCAAACATGTTATTGATAGCACACAATGTAAATAATGGCCTCTATATCTGTGCCTCCAAACATCGGCAGTGGCACAAATAGACATGGTTAATCCACGTGTGATCCCTCGGCCTCACAGTACATCCTGTACCCGCGGCGGCGAGCTTTAAGAAAACACCTTTTGTCAATGAAATGGGATTTGCGAAAGTGCCATCTGGACACAAGAGCAGGAGATGTGCCTCCATGCAGTGTCTGATCCACCCAGCCAGTCAGCCAGCCACTGTGAGGTCAAGATCTGGGATCAGACTGACCTGAGAACGGGGGGGGGGGTTCCTTTGCATGGATATACTTATATACATCAGATCAAAGACCACAATTGATTCGATTTTGCTCAAGGACAACCCTAACGGAAGAATCTTATGGTTTTCCTTTGTATTTTTTAAACAGATCTAAATGAATGAAAATCAAATTAAGCAAAAACAACAGAGAAATACTATAAAAGCCTTAATGTGACCGGCTGACTTGAAAAGAAACTGAGCTCTCTTCTCTGCAGCTAAACAGGAGGAAAAGCATAGCCTAGAAAACGTTACTAAAAATATCACAGACACAGTGAGCTGCTGTACCTTCAGGTTAAAATGTGGCCTTGAAATTAAACGTCAGTCACTGAACTATTATCTTGGTTTTGAAGGCCTAAAGGCTGATGATCGACTTTGGCTACGATACATTTTTTTTAGCACAAAGTCCATCTTTCTGGAACTTTCTGCCACATCTCATGGCCTTCGTGGTAGAGACAGTGTCTTAGCGTTTGTCGATTTTGAAACCATATTTAGTCTGCCCTCACTTCTGAATGAATCTATAGGTTTTATTGTACGGCTGTTGTATTACACTGTGTTGGTTTTAGTACAATGAATAAACTGGCAGTTAAGTGTATATTACCATGTTACACACATGTGTATGTGCATGCAGGTTAGGTTGAGTACATATGTATGTTTTCTTTTTCCCTTTTAAAGCAGATCTTTATAAGTGGTATAGAAATGTTCTTTATCATTATTATTGCTATTATTATTATTGTACTTTGAGCCTCCATAAGAATATGATAGGAATTAGTTTTTTCCTTGCAGTCAGCCATTATCCATTTTATAAATTGCTTTTAATAAGATACACCTAGCATGTAATATATACATAACAGTAACAGAAACCCTATTTACACACAAAAATCACCAAATAAAAGCCTCATCTCGAACTAAAGCTTAATGCCTACAAGTCAAACACCAGCTCCCACAATCGCCTCCTCACCCTATATCTCTGCGCGCTCCCGTTTGCTTGTCCTCGCTAACAGCGTGCAGGTCCAAGTGAGAGAGAGGGGTGGGCGGAGCAAGCACGGTATAGCTTTAGGGGGCTCGGTCATATGTAACCAATGAGAGGTCCAAGTATAGGCGCGTATTTGTCTGGTGGACTACCTCAGTACATATGTAATGAGGTCTGGTGAAGAAGCAGTCATTCATGCTTCTAACTGGGAAGTCTGGGTAAACTGGGAGGCGGTGATTGCTGGTTGTTTGCTAGAAATTGTTCAGTGGCATTATTTTTCTTTACATGTGGAAATAGGTTGGTTTACTTGTGGAAAACCTACATTTTTACCTCAATTAAATGACCTCAATCCACACGTTCAGGGTTACTAGAAGGAGAAAATTAATCTATGCTATATTTATGACTGAAATTCAACTTGCATATTTTCTAAAGTATGTCTCTTTCTTTAAGGAAACCTGTCCAGAGTCAACCAGTCAGACTTGTTATGTAGAAAGAAAACCGAACAGTCCACTTTTTGCTTTTTGTTTTTATTTTTATTTGAGGTGCAACTGTCTAGTGCAATTATAACGTCACATTTGTGATGGGCTGAGGAACATGCACAAACATCGACATACTTCTGCTAGGCATTTTCCTTTTTTTTTTTCTTTTGCCAAGTATCTCATTATTGTGTTCAGCGCTCCAGTTGCACTATGAGCAACTCAAAACACTTGGCTGTACAAAAGACAAGAAAGAAGAAGAAAAAAAACAAAGGAAAAAACAAAACAAACAAAAAAAAAAAAACAGTCATTCGTTAAAAAAACAACTACACACGTCCCCAAATGGTAAAACAGTCCAGATCATTTGAGCGAGTGAGTTTTAAGCGGCGGCAGAGGAGAGTTCACATACAGTACGAGGCCGTGTGTCACTGCAGGAGAGACAGCATCTTAGTGTGGAGGTAAATAATCCTCTTGTGGTCCCACCCTGAGTAATGACATCACAGGTAGTTCAAAACCTGGCAAAACCATAGATATATATATATACAAATATATGAATAAAACAACTAAAAAAAGCTTATATATGTATCTATGGTTAGAAACCAGGCACTTGGCAGAGTTTAATTGGAAATTTTTCATATGTACAAAGTTCACTACCTAGAAACAGTCATGTCCTATTTATTCACCTTTCCATCATTTATTTTTACAGACCACTAGGACATTTATTACATCAATAAGAGCAAGAAGATCAACAGACAAACCAAATCCCAATCCTTTCCCAGCCCTCCCTAAAAAACATTAATTCCCTGCATAAATGTTTAATGCTCCATCCAAGAAGGGGGGAGGGTGCCTTAAGGGTGGGGATGGCGACGCTAACCTCGAAAAGAACACAGAGTTCTTAAAGTGAACAAGGAGACGCAGCTAATATATATATATATATCAGAAATTTCTTTATAACCCCGCCTCAGCGCAGAAAATCTTGTCGTCTTCAGATACTGTGAGGATTGAGACCCAGAAAAAAGTCGGCTGGTTTATTTGACTCCCATTCCAGATGGGTTGTACGAATCTGTAAAGTTCGTCCGCTGTCGACATCGTCTGAAAAAAGTGCAAACGGAATAAAGAAATAAGCAGATGCTGAGTAAAAAACTGTGTGCAGATGGACAGCGATGAGTTGAGGTGGGGCGGGGGCAAGACGATGGCACACTTTCCACGGTTCACACTGCGAGGGATTCAACGGCACTGACAAGAGCGTGCAGCGTGCTCCCCTGATTGGCCGAGCCCTGGGTTAGCTCCTCCTTCCTCTGGTGGCCCTGAACAGTGGCGGCGCTGGCCGTAAGGGTCGACTATCAGTTCCTGTCAGCTCTGTCCTTTTCTTCATCATCAACACGGCGACCAGCACGACAACAACGATTGTCTGAAGCAGGTAATAAAAGTCGGAGACAAAGCGGACACACACACACACACACACACACACCGGTGCAACTCCAAAGTCTTTCAATTAAATAAAATGTGCAACAAAGGAAAGTTGTTTCGTCCTCCGGTTAAGTTGAAGTGTCCTTGAGACGGTGGCATAGTCGGTCTTGATGCTAGAGTTAGTTCACAGTATGGCAAGACTCCTTCCTCCTCTTCCTTCTCCTCATCTTCTTCCTTCCATCCCCCCTATTGCTCATCCTTAGGAGGCTCTCCAGTGTGCAGGTTCTGTGTTACGCAGACGAGCCGGAGTTCTGTGTGGAGGGGAGGACTTGTGTGGATCCGGCGGGGACCGGGAGCAGAGGCTGGGCGGTGCTGGTGGGGGAACCGCCGGTCTGAACCTGCGCCTGGAACTGGGCCATCTGCTCGGGGCTGGCCAGGGTCTTGAGCAGGTTGTTCTCCTGCTCCAGCTGAGTGTTGCGCTCGATCAGCTCTTTGATCTGCTCCTTCAGCACCTCCACCTCCTCGCGCACGGCGTACATCAGGTGGCTCTTCACCAGATCCTGAGGATGGAGGGAGGGAGAAGAGAGATGGTTAGCTAAATTATTCATCATATTCCTTCTTCCATGTCTCCCCTGCGAGACAAGAAAACGTCTTGTTCAAACTACCTTTCTGTTTGAAACTGAAACCAGCCTCCTTACGACACAACATAAACACCATATCCTTTTTTTCTTTCAAGTTGAATCACATTACAACTGAAAACTATTAATCACCTAAGTGATTAGTCAAGTGCTTAATCTGCAAATATTTTGATAACTGATTGATAGTTTCTGAAAATGCAAAATATTCTTTGGCTCCAGCTTCTCCAGTATGAATATTTGTTGCTTTTCTCTCATTTATATAATAAAAATGTGATTATTTTAGGGTTTCAGACTGTGGCATGAACAAAGAAAAGATGGGCGCTGAGGATTTTTTTCACTCTTTAGACTAAATAATTAATGAATTTATCAAGAAAATACTAACCAGATTAATTGATAATAAAGATTGCTGCACCGACATCTTAATTAGTCTATTTAATCTATAAGTCAATAGTCAAAAACTTTTTTTGACAAATTATTGATAATTGACTCTGTCATTCTCCAAGAAAAGACGCTGAAACATCTGCTGTTTTCAACAAAAAGTTGTTCAGGTCAATAATTGGCACATTAATCTATTATGATCATTATTATTGGTTGCAGATGTAATCACACGTCCTCAACCATCCTCAGTTTACATCATTTCTATTTTTGCAAAATGTATTTTTATTCATCCATGTTTTATTTACTCTGTTTATAAATTTAGCACCACGAGACAACGTGGCATAAAAATAGCTGAAGGAAAAACTGACTCAGGAACATGCTGTTTACAGGGACAGGAATGTGTGACAGCAGAGTGCAAAGGCTAAATTAGCATCGTAAATCATTTCAGTCTTGCACAGCACATGCCAGCTGTCACAGTGTGTGGGAGGAGGAAGACAAGGAATGGACACACAATACGAATTCCAGAAAAAGGTGTTTTAAATAAAAAATACTGGAGAGAAACAGCTTCGGGGTGCACTCCCATGATGATGCTTGGGCAGTGTGTCCTGCCAGCCTGCTGCTGAAGGGGGATTTGCGTTTAATAATCAGAGCATCCCCTCCTCTGTGGACCCGCCCCTCCTTCCTCACTCCTCCCCCTCCTCCTCCTCCCTGCTCCGGGAACAAAATGTTCCTGCACTGGAGTGGGAGGAGCCAATCACTGGCCGAGTTATTTATACCGAGCCAAGGGGAGGCTGCTGCTTGCCTAGCAACAGGGGACAGGGAGGGAGAGAGAGGACGAGGGACTATGAGAGAGAAAGAGGGAGAGAGACGGGGGTGGGGGGGTAGCGTGTGAACCTTAGCCTGGCCCACATCAAGTTGCCAACAAGCCGGAGGTCATCGGTCCAATTCGTGACAGAACAGGAAGCTCCTGTTGCCTCTAATTCAAATACCAGCAGGTGCATATGTGCGGAAAATTATGCTTTTTTTGTTGTTGTTTTTTTTAATCTGCAACTTCATATCCAATAAAAAAATAAAAATAAAATTACCTCTAAAATACAGAAAAGCACCATCATGCATCATCCATTCATTCATTGCTCAGGAGCCCTCTCTCATTAGTCTGAGATCCCCTTTTCATTGGAACATAATATTATCAGGTACATCTTTTATTAAGCTGTTGTAACGTTATAAAATCAAAGCAAAGGGGTTGATAAAAGCTGCAGGAGTCCACATTGGTGCTTGTGTTACGTAACACCGGCGCCTGCACATAGATGTAAAGCAAGACACAGGCCTATTTACAAACACAGTGCCGGTAATATGATTATTAAAAACTGAAGCTTACCATTGCTTGTTCAATCTTGTTGTCAATGGCCACCACACTTGCACCCGAGGAGCTGAAAGACAGGAAGCATAACATGATTTGTTGGTTGATGTACCATCAGATGAATACTGCAGTGTTGATGAAAATGTCTCCATCAAGGGCAAACTGACTGGCGTTTGCAGTTTTGATGTTGCCAAATGAAAAACTAAATAGAAGCTTAACATATCTTACGAAGCTGTAATGAGAGTAATAGTTCACACACACATACACACACAAAAAAAAAAAAAATCACTAGTGTCTAACAAAGCGAACCGAATGGAGGTCGAGATAGCAGGTTTTGAATTTGATGGCGGAGAATCAATGAGGCGACATTTCGTTGATGTTGCCTCATTTTAATTTACCGCACATCGCTTCACAACCAGCAGTCGATAAAGCTCTGAAAGCCCATTGATATTACCTATTGTCAAGCCTGACTGATGCACTCTCTTTCCCGAGCACAGAAGATAGAAACGATATCGAGAAATTCCTCAGTTGACAAACGCCAAGGTCCATCGCCACTGTATAACATTGGGAATTCATACTACCCCTTCCATTAAAAAAGCCCCAGGCGATTCATCGGCTGTACAAACTGGGAATCCAGCGGTATAAAAGTAGAAAAATAGCGCATTATTGAGGGCAGGGTGTTGGGTCGGCTCTCCGGGCGACCGCAGCGCTGGCAGCCGGGACAGAGCACACAAAGACTGAAAGACGGCGGGCTGCAGCTCCGCACACCGCGGCTCCCTCACTGGATAATGCATGCAGGAAAACAGCGCCAGCTGCCGCGTGATTGGCGGAGAGCAGAGCTCATTAGCATAATGTATAATAGAGGCTGGCGCTGCAGCGTTGCGGATTGGATGAGAGGTCGCTCATTATAATAATCTTTGCAACATAGCTCTACTTGCTGCACCGTCCTCTATAAAAGCCTGCATCTAACCGAGAGACATCACGAAAGGACAAGAAGGGACAGCACCGACTAAACAACGAGCTTTCACCAACGTATAATTATCTTCAACTGACTGTTAGATCTCAAAATGCAATAAATAGTGCTGGTATGTCGGGGGTTTCATACTCATATATGATATGCAGGTGATGGGAAAACTTTGGTCAGCAATCACAGGCTGCAATGTGAAACAATGTCTCCACCTATTGGTTGAGAGTCATGCATTAAAACGGGTCTCACACACTACAACACAGGCTTCATGTAATTTGAGTAAACATAATCAATTGTGGGCCCGTGGGCTGACCCTGTGGTAAAAGTGGCTAAAAGCTGACCCCAGCACTGTCCAGCTGTCACTGAAGCAAATAAACACACCAAAAGTCGTGGGAGTGTCAATAGAAGAAAAGGGTCAGAGGGCAGGCACAGCAGAAGCTGAGTTTCTTTGTTCTCCTCAGATCAGTTTGACTGAAATGAGAACGCTCCGTGCTTTACAATAAAACAGGACCACCCCTCCAGTCTCTATTAATGACAAGGGAACAGGCTCAGCTTTTTTGTTTCTGTAATGTGTGACAAGGAGAACAATGACTCCATCGACAGAAAGGCAATCACCATCAATTTTGATGTTTAATTATTTGTCTAAATTTAATTTATCAAACCAAAATTCCAAATATTTGGTGGTCTACATCTACATGATGTAGGAAGGTGTAGTGTCATCTCAAAGTTACTAAAATATTTCTTATTTTCATATTTGTCTCAACACATCCTCAAAAAAAAAAAAAAACTGAGCAAAATGATTTTGCTCTAATTCTGTAACTTTACAGATTGTGAGAAAGTCAAATTACAAATGTCGTTATCATAATCCAATCGTGATAATGGGTGGATTAATAATTAATAAAAACAATAGTTAGTTGCAGGCCTAATTTAAAGAACTGGTGCCTTGAATTAACCACATCTATTACATTATAGATAAATGAAGCACATGCAACTGAAAGCCCTATGAAGGACAGTTAAAATACAATCCTTTTTTATTTAATCATGGGGTTTAATGACTTGAGCAGCTGATCAGATCAATACTTATCAGTTACTTATCAATTTAGGTAAACCTAATCTGAGTTGATGGTGTGAGATGTGTAGGCGTGGACTGATGTGGTCACTTTGGAAACCTACAGTTGGGCCAAACAAACAATAAAAAGGAAGTACATTCGGTGTAAAACAGTTGTGGTCGAGATAAAGAGACTGAAACTAAAACTGTCAGGTGTCTACTACAATCAGGCTGTATTTGTCATACTTCTGACCAAACAAACACACATTTAATTTAATCAGTATGAGCTAACTGACCTCTAACTGCTGCTCATTCACACATTCATTAACTGTGACCGGACAAGGAGACGCATGTACCAGCTTCAGCAGTACTCTAAAGCTTTAATCAGCAGTGGGGCGATCTCTGACTGTACGTCAGACACCTGCCCTGGTTTAAGCACCTTAGCTGTTATATCTGTCTCTGGCTGGAACATTCACTGATTGGTACCAAGTTCAGGAAGTGGACTACGCATCAACACAGAAGTTTGGAGGTCAGAAACTTGTCTGAAGTGAAGACAAGACCCCTTAACCTGCGTATAAATTTGTATTTTACTTCCTGTATCTTTGTCTGTTTGGTCATGGGAACTTTTGATAGGATTGGGTGATTTTAGAGAACTGGAAAATAAACTTTTTTGGTAACAAACTTTATTTTCCAGTTCCATTACTTCTGCTTTTTTATTTCCTTACAAAAGAGCAGCATCATATGTATGCAATGTTGTGGTGACTCTATTCATGTATGCTTATGCAAAAACATTTTTTGAAACAAATAAATACTGCAAGTAAACACGGAAGAGAAAAGGTAGAAATTGGGTGCTGGGGGAAAACAAAAACTTTAGGAAAAAAGGGGTTTTATAGGTGGGGCGGGCTGTACTTATACTGTTTTATTGGGTTCGGGAGACTGAAGTCTATTAGTGGCCTGATAACTGAGCAAAAGGAAGCACATGTGCGTTGACTGGATCAATAGAGCATCTGGAACATGATGCTTATCGGGCAGTTGAAATTGGAGAGAAAATGAAAGTGAGAGCAGAAAGATAGGAATTTTTTCTCTGTCTCAGTCTGGTCAGAACCATGTTAGAGTGTATGAACTATGAACCAACCACGCTTTCATACTCACACACAGTCACGCATAGCAACATGCATGTGCAGAAGCAGGAACATTCTGTCCTCAAACACACTTGCAGCCCTTCAGGGCAGCTGAGCGGGAATTTGGACATACTTAGGTGATGTGCCTTGACACACACACATATATATATATATATATATATATATATATGTATACTTTATTTATCCCCTACGGGAAATTCATTCACGATGCCTTGCTGCAGGTAGAGGCTGGCACCGCATTCTGGTGAAGTCAGATTTTGAAACTACAGGTATTTAGTTTCATGAAAATGTTTTCCAACTGAAGGTCCTACTTGTATCTTTTCAACCTTACTGAAAACATTGCCCGGACAAGATTTAACCAACTGAACACCACAACAACGACGACAACAATTAGACAGATACATCAAAGCAAAGCCCCTTGGCGTTCCCCCTCTTTTAACCCCCAGGCTGCGGCAGTAGACCTGGCTCTGCCACACCGACGCAACCCCCTGACAACATGACAACACTGCAGCTATCGTTACCTCTTCAGATGCTTCTCCAGCTCCCGGAAGAGCAGCTTTAGGGCCATGGCGTCCCTGCCCTTTGCTCCTCCTGCCCCGGCCAGCCCCTTCTCCCTCATTGATGCTCAGGCTAAAAACACACACTCCGACCAAGCCCTGGCCGCCCCCACACACCCCACCAAAATTACCCCAAAATAAACACCACCACCACCACCACCACAACCGCTCCTCCTCCGTCCTCCTGAACTGCACCTTTTGGCCCCAACCCCCTGCTCCCTTCAGCTCTGGGAGCTTCACATAGGGGAGCCTAACCAACAATGGAGACCAGGATGGAGCTGTGTGTAGGATAGGGATGGGAGTGGGAGTGTGTGTGCGTACAGCGGGAGCGCGCGTTCGTATGTTAAGTCTTCCTGATTGCCCCCTGACTAAGCCTGAATCGCATATACACTCTCAGATGATTGGGTGCATGGCGGTGGGAGATAGGCGGGTGAGCTGTGATGTCACTGCATAAGGACTCATGTCACCTCCCTTTCTGTTGTTATGTAAACTGTCAGCCAAGATTAAGGTGATTCATCCAATACGATTAGCTACTTTTGACCACACACCCTGTCAGCATGCGCACGGCCACTGATAAGCCACACCCTTCGGTCTGCAACCTTTAGATCCTTCACGTCTTTTCTGTTTTGTTTCCTGCAACATCCTCTCTGTGATGGTGGTGGGCACAGGAGTGGTATCCTATTCTACAGCTCTTCAGTTTATAATGAAGAGTGAGTGCATTTGCGCTAAAATAATATCAATATCCACCTCCTGCAACGCTCACATTGATAAGAAGTGATCTCAAGGAGCATGTTTATGTTGTAGCAGACATGCCTTTAGCTGTCTTGTCACTCCTCATCAGTGAATGGACACTGGACACACACACACACACACACACACACACACACACACACACACACACACACACAGTATGGGTCTCCCCTGGAGCACACCTCACGTGTACCTCCATGCTGGCTCCCACACAGGCGCGCACACAGCCGCATTAGC
Source organism: Seriola lalandi dorsalis (assembly GCF_002814215.2). Classification (NCBI taxonomy): domain Eukaryota; kingdom Metazoa; phylum Chordata; class Actinopteri; order Carangiformes; family Carangidae; genus Seriola; species Seriola lalandi. The sequence continues at coordinate 5,131,595 of NW_019525485.1, read as the reverse complement.
GCACGAACCAAGACGATCAAAACAAGATGGCTAGCTAGACGGCAGATAAAAGAGGTGATGCTGAGAAAATACTCCAAACACAAACACTGTATCTCAATAGAGAAGAAAACACCATTAGTTGTTGAGTAGAGGAACTGCAGAGAACAAAGAGGAGAGGCCACCCTGGTTGAAGATAGCGCGCACTAGTGGGGAACACAAAATGGTGGCGAGGGGGCGTGCTAAAGAGAGCTTGTTGGTGGGATTCAGCTCAACGCGTGCAGTGAAATTATTAACCTCATTAGGTTAAGGTCACATCTTCTTTTCTACCCTCAGCAGTGTGTGTCACTAATCCAAGAAATAATTAACAGCCCGACCCCGGAGCGGTGAGCCGCTGAGGTTGGACCGAACGGGACATAAAGAAAACTGTAATTGCTGAGACTAAATTTGAAGATCAAGCTGCTATTCAAAAGTACCATTACTGATTAGTTCCAATAGTTTTTTTTAAGTTTAAGTGACAAAATACTTCTCATTTAAAAACACAACTCTTCATACTGTATATCTGTACATTGTGTACTTGCAGGTTTGGGGTCAGTGTACACATGCTCACTTACAACAAAAGGCTCAAAACTGGTGTGAGAGGAAGCGTTCACTGATGTGGAGACAGTTTATTTACAGCGAATCGCTGATGGCGCAGCAGACCCAGCTCGGCCAATGGCAAGAAGCCTTGACGTCATGGCATCACTGATAGCCCAGATGGGATGCTCTCATTCAATATGTATCCACGCCCATCCAAAGCATGTGTATGGTATGTACAAAGGGCTGACCCATATATTACCTAACCCCTATGTTAATGTATATTCATACTACAATCACTATACTTTGAGGACATTGGAAAATATATTGACCAATGCTGACCAAGACAACAACTTTAAAGCCCAATTAAAATCTTATTGGCCAGGCTATCTTGTTGATGTTCCACCAACCTATTAGACTGTATTAGTGGTTAATGAGCTCTCCAACTTGGCCAACTGTGGATAAAACAATTAACAGGCAGAGCTCATTTTAACTCTCCCTTAAGCCTTTAGCAACACACTGGTCAACATGGCGTACAGCAACGTCATCCATCACAAAACACTTTCTTCTCAACACAGTCGGAGGCATATTCATTTATTTTTTAAATTCCAATTGCTTTGTCTTCTGGCTTTGTAAAAACGGTCACTGAACATATCTGAACAGGAAAGAAAGTGGTGGTGCACATCTTCACCACACCCTGTGGAGCTTACATAAGCGTGGATGTGTAGCCACAGTGTGGCAGCAGAAGATGTGGAGGGAAAAATAAGGAACAGATGGTGCCTGCATTGCCCACATAGTTAAAAATATAAAGTTTCATAGTGCGTTTCAAAGTGACACCGATCTTTAAATCTAAATTCTGGTAGTTTTAGGCACTTATCTTAGGAACTAGGTTAAAGACATGCTAAATTCTGTTCTGTACCACACATCCATGAAGAAGAGTTAAGAAAATGAAATAAAGAAATGCCAAAACAAGCAGAGGACGAAATATCTTAAACCTCTGGTGCCTTGATGTTCTAGAAAAGTGAAAAATCAATCGCGCTAACAGCAACCTTAATGCCTTCTGGTGTATTTGCCGTACAGTTATTATCTCCATCCCTCCTCCTCCTGCCCTTTTACCTCCCTTTATCCACATTCACTCTCACAAAAGCGTCCAGCTGAGTGTAAGTAACGCTTCCGCCTCACTTTATTGTGTGGTTTGAGAGAAAGCAGAGCTGGGCTCACTCAGACTGCTGTGTGAGGTCCTAAAAAAGATCCAACTCTGCCACAACTGTAATTTATACAAAAGTATGGAAGGGCTTGATAACACAGGACATTAAAAAGCAATTGGGGATGCGATTAGGAACACAACAGCATTACACACAAATACCTCAACACAACTGGAAGCTATCGGCTTCCTTCAAGGCACAATAGCACGTCACACTTTAATATGAGCTCACTTTTTATATCGCTCCACAAATAATCTTTCTCCTGCATCCCTCCATTTTTTTTCCCTCAGTTCTATGCTGTCCTCAAGCAGTTGGGAAACGTGAGCTTGTGTGTGTCTGTGCGGTGCCGTGCATCCCATTTGTATGTGTGCATGCGTGTGTGCGTGTGTGTGTGTGTGTGTGTGTGTGTGTGTGTGTGTGTGTGGCTATGTAGGCAGACTGGTAGAATCCGGTTTGAGAGGCTTTTAACACTGGCATTTACACAGTGGAGAATCACAGCCGACAGCAAGATCAACCCCACTGCGCACACACAGACAGACACCTCACTTATGCAAAGGCAGTGTCCTTTTACTTTCCAAATTTAGAGGAAAAAGGAAAGGACAACTTGAAAGAATCTATGAACAAGATTAGTTGAATTACATTACTTAATCTGGACCTGCAACATGCAATCATTCACCTGTCTTCAAGGTATAACTCCTCAGTGGGCAAAGTGTACCAAGGTAGCAATCAAAAATGGCCCTCCACTTGTTTGTAACTAGTGATAATCTCCCTTGATCTTTGCCCAAATACAGACAAAACAAAGAGCAGGAACGCCCCAATACTCAAACAGCTCTCATGGCATCACAGTGCTTCAGGGCAGCGGTTCTCTGGAGCGTAAGTGAATTGGTCTCTGCCATGCACGCAATGCCTTACATAACCAATCTCTGTACCATATGGGCCATGAAAGAGAGAGAGGGAAGGAGACTCCGACTGAGATCCAACATCTCCACTAGCTCACAGACAGTGCAGACAAGCCTTGTTCTTTTGATGGATGATGAATTAACTTTCAACACTCTGACATATTTCCCATTCACTATGAAAGGGCAGACAGATATAAAAATAACAGGGAGAGACTTCAGCTTGTACATTTAAACAATGTAAAATGTCTATCACAGTAGAGCAACGATACTCACTTTACTATTACAGAAAGCAAAGAAAAGCAGCATATCCCCTCAACTAAGATGCTAGATTTAGGGAATGTTTAGCAAATAGATTACTGAAATAGTTGCTATTTAATTCCTACTGACGAGTGACTGATCAATTTACTTATCGTTTCAGCTCTATCATGTACGCACCCACAGACACATTAAGGAGAAGAGAAGACAGCGTGCTTCAGTTTCGAACTTGGCAAAAAAAAGAGTGCAGATTAAAGGATTAAATGAAACCTACAGATATCTAATCTACTCCTGCTTCGATGTCTGACTAAATACCACACAAACTGGCAAAAAGCATCTTCATACGTACACCGATCAGCCACATTAAAACCGGTAAGTGGTTTTAATGGTGTATATTTGTAGTTGTAAAAGCTATGCATGCGCACACACGCGCGAGCACACAAAAATAATCATTTCTGACTGTGTGTAGCAAATTTTCACATCCAATATTGGGATTCAACAGCCCCTCTAGTCCCACTCTAATCCATGCTGTAAAATAAATATTATACATTCAAATTACACCACCTTACGACACACTGACAACATGAAACATCACAGAAAGTTATGCTGCCGGCCCCCAGTCACATGGATCTGCACAGCGTTTCTGTTTTTAAGGTTTGAGGGCTCACTGTCAACACAGTTAGAAAGCTGACTGTCAGTGCTTCTTCTCAGCAGCGGTTGAGAAGCCTTACTCGAGACTCTCTGCAGTGTGCAGGCTTCATGTGGTGATCTGAGTGTGTTTTCCCAGTAGGAAGGGTCGAGACTCTGACACTGAGCGATCAGAACTGGCTTTACGCAGAATTATTATTATTTCTCTTTACAAGAAGTGTCACTGTTGGGGAGGATAAATATTTTTCTTTGACGAGTAGTAGAGTAGTCATGTTACTGTGTACGAGTCTGAAATTTTCCTTCAGAAGTCAACCAGAATCAGACTCAAGAAACTGGAAAGGAAAGACCTTCCAAGACAGATAATTGATCAATATTTTGGACAGCCAGTCTACGATTAGATCTTAAACAGTTGGTTGATTCATCAAGTGACAGAAATTAAATCTAGAAATTTGTTAATTGATTAATTATTTAAGTAGTTTTGGACTGGTTGTTAAAGCATAAAAAAATAATAAAGAGCAATTTTCACTATTTTCTGACACTTTAAAGGCAGTATGATTAGTTGAGAAAATTATCAAACTTTTGTAAAATGAAAGGCTTTTTGTTCCTTGTAAGGCCTAGGGAAACTAAATTTAGATTCCTTTCAAGACCTGCAGATACAGTAAATTTCAAAGCACTGGTGCTGACAAACTGCAATTTGGAGATTTGAAGTGGAAGGGGAATCAGTGAGTACTTTCCCACTTCCTACCAAAGCGTTATGTTGATCCTATGAAATTATATGCAAGTTAAGCATAGAGTATAGTGATTTAACCCAGTAGGAGACTTCTTACACCTGCAGTTCCATGTGAACAAAAGCTGCTCAGGACTGTATTGTCTCAGCCGGAGTTTTGGTTTTGGAAATGAAAGTTCAATTATAGGATCTGAAATATTAATCACATTTCATTCCTGTTGATAAGCCAAAGTGCAGTCAGAAAATATGACTGAGAAAACCAAGGGGGTAAAATTATATGAAAGGGAAATGACAGAAAGAAAGAAAATAACAGTACATGTGTCAGAAGAGTGATGGTAGCACAACCAGTTAAAACCAGAAAAACTTCATCTCCTCCTCTTTGCTCATGTTTTTCCCTCAGTGTAAAGGCCTAAAGGGAAAAAGCAGATATGTACCATAAAAAGCCTCTCTCCTGTAAACACCGTCCACTTCACACACATGCACGCACCATAAACCGCACTGACGGATGAACTCAGGAACACGCTCCGACTGAGAAAAGAAGACAGACATGCATAGACACATATTACATCCTCTCTGTCCTCTGACTCTCTTCAAGAATCTACAGCTCTGCATGAAGGCACAAGGCGCGCAAACGTGACACGTGTCCACTTGGCACTGCAACCCCCAATGCCCCCACCCATGCTGCCTAAAACTGAATCTGTCACAGCCGTATCATGTTCTCATCTGGCTGCATTAAGATCTTCACACACATCGAGATGCACTTTAGGGACATGCAGCAAAGCCTGAAAACATTTCCCATCTGATGTCTTCTAAAGGAAAACTCAAACATTTTAGTGTGCACATGATGCCTGCATAAATAATAAAGTCAGGCCACTAACATGTATGAGAAAAAAAATGTTTGGGCTGTTACAATGTTGTAGGGCCGCAACCAACGATTATTTTTGTCATTGATTAATCTCCCGATGATTTTCTCAATTAGAAAATTAAAAATTAAAACCTGCTTTAGCAATTAATGAATCGTCAAAATAGCTACTGATTAATTTTCTGTCCATCTCCTGATTGATTAATCAATTATTATTTTAATATACACTTGATAGCTAAAATTAAATAAATAAATCAACATAATAATTGGTGTATTATTATATGAATTACAGAGTCATAGATTTCTGTACGTTTTGCATGTATTCAGGATGAGACACTGATAATCTCTCCAATATAAATAAGACAAAACATCATGTGATCTGGTAAAACTATGTCACGATTGCCTAGAATTGAGTTTACCTACTGACAGCAAAAATTCAAACAAATAGGACAAATAAAAAAGGGCATGTCCAGAATAAGCTTTTCTGACTCATTTATTAGTCATTGAGATATGCTCACATAAACTCGTCCATGGGAAGAATTAATCAGTTCATCCCTAAAATAAGCACACCTACTGTGTTTCAAACCCTGCCAAAGGATATATTATATCAAAAGCTGTACTGCTGGGGCCTGCTGCAGCCAGTATCCACACTGATCAGACATTATACACCCACCACTGACAGTAAGCACAGAGGGTCAAGAGTGTTTTTACACAAAGAAGATCTAAAACAATTCATACGCTCATGACTCATTCATTGTGTGCAGGAAGGACATCTCCACTTAGCTGCGAGGCACGTTTTAGGTCAGTGACTCTCAAAGCACGTTATATAAACAACTGTTGACCTGGCTGGGATGATTTATGGACCAAGACTGCCACCTTGTGGCGAAACAGCAGTCTGACAACAAGACAAAGTAGAGTGACAGTAAATTTAATGTCTCTACTGAAGCATGATTTGGTGTCTTGTCTCATTAACAGACTCATTGCTTAAGAATCAGGTGTGATTTACTGTTGTTGACAGACAGGTGAGGCAACCCTAGAAATTAGAAGAACACTTTGTTCACATAGCTGCTTTCGGACTTCCAACTGGTCCATCAAACAGGAATATCAACACATAAAACAGAAACCTGCTGTATATGCTTAAGCCAGTTCTCAATTTCTTTACTGCGGTTTCAGCACAGACATATAAAAACCTTGACAATGGAGTATCATACACTGCACACATGACGTGTTCCAACTGGAAACTGTCTGCTCAAAGACAGGACATCAGAGGTTGAGAGATCCCATATAGGCACTTCTGTTTCTGGCCTAAAGTAAACTACCTGGGGGTTGAAAGTGATAAGTATCATGCTGCTCTTCTCAGACAGAGAAGTCTTCAGCCTGGAATATCAGAATTTAACTTCAATGACTTTGTAAGAACCTTTAAAATCTAAAAAGCAAACAAATAAACAACAATAGGTTTTAGAGAATGAAGTAGAGGTGTGTCCAACACAGTTTGTGAAGTTTCTGATGTCATTCACAGATTTTTCCTTTACGGAAAAATATGGGCTTTGTACAGGTAGACACCTGGATAAAGAAGTTTGGCTTTATGATAGACAGACTAAGTGGGGAATGAAATAGTAAATGCACAGTAATTATACTATATAAACATTACGCTGCCTTTTGGATTTATAGCCCATCAAATATGCTGCTGAAGAAATGGATTTGTAAAAATGAAGAATTAAGACATTTTAAATTTGACCTGGACAAACACTGATAATATATTCTTGAACATGCTCTTTACAACTCTTACAAGGCCTGAGAGTTGATTCTCCTGCAGAACAATGTGAAGTGAATTTTTTTTACAGCTTAATGTCTTAAAAACAAAAGGCAACATAGTCCAATGTTTAGTCATTTAAACGTGTAAAAACTATGCAGTGGTGCACCTAACATTCTTATCTTGGGGTGTGTTCACATGAGTAATGGTTCACACAGGTATGAATAACTAATAGGTTTTAGAATAGTTAGATTAATCGGAGTTAGAATAGTTTATGAATCCAAACTACTACTACAATCGCAGCATCAAGTTGTTGGCGACCCTCCATAGCTTTCCCTAGGAACCCCTGGGGGGCAATCATACGTCCTAACATCAACTTCCCGAGCACTGGTCCATATTTTGTCTTAGCTGTCGGGGACATAAATCATGAGTCAGAGCCAGCATATCTACAGTGCTTGACAGGCAGCTTATTATGACTAAAACATATTCAACATCAAAGGAGACTGAGGCCCCAGATAAAAGCAGAGAAGCTTTCAGTTTCACACTGACTGACAAAACCAGAAAGGGTTCAATGGGATGAAATCTATATAGACCTATAAACATTAAGCCCTAATATGTGAACTTACTGGCTAAAATTCAATACAGAAGACCAAAAATATTATCTAAACACATTTTCTGACAAGTAAGGTACAAAAACAAACTTTTAGTATGTGTTGTAACAACCAACTCTTATCTAACAGCAAGAAACAACAGAAAAAGAAGCTCTAATCTCTGATCAGAATATGAGCCTGCATTGCCAGATAAAAATAAACCACACAGCTGACTGTCACTATGTCAAAACAGTAAATCTCTCTAACAAGGCTTAGCCAAAAGGAGTGTTCACTCTCACATCTACGTTTGGCAGACCTGTTGATTGCTGAAAAGGTGGCCTTGATTGACTGATGATTATCACTATGTATTCAAGCTGTAAACTCATAACTGCTCAGTTATGTTTGAACTCACATTACCTCAACTGCTGCTGAACATGTTCGCTTCATTAAAATGGTAGTAAAATACTAAAAAAAAAAAAACTTCAAACAAAAGAATGTTGTTTATATAAAGCTGTCAAGTAAATTTTAAGGGACAATAATCACTAGGTTGCACAACTAACTTTCATGGCTCCAAAAGATGAGATCATACGGATTAACAGCCCTATAAAATGAACTATGACACCTCATATGTCTTTTCTTGGCTGTGAAATGCATATTATCTCTGTGTGGTTTTTTTCAACAAATCAGCACAGGATTCACACATTTACATGCTTTCATTTCATTTTTAGATTCCCGTTGCAACTGAAGCACAGAAAATTATTTTTCGTGGTAATTATTCTAAAAAAAAGAATAAAAAAAAAGAACCCCAGTGTTCAATATACTCATGCACAAATAAGTATTTGTAAGGTATAATTTTGGTTTAGGCTCATTGCCAACATCAGGCTGTACTGGAAGAAAGACTGACTGCACTCAAATCAGCATATGCTCTGCAGTTTCTCCTTTGTTGCGCCGCCATAATATTACACATTATTTCTATATCAAACCAACTTTCAGAGGCAGACTTTTTGCTTTCCTGGTGAAATTGTTTTATGGCTAATAAAAATTAATTGCTTAACGTTGTTTATAAGGCCACAAATAGCATTAAGATAAGGCATATGAATTCTCCTGTGTGCAAAGTTATATTTCTCTGGATGTTGTTGGTGCTTGAAACAGAGAAAGGTGTGTGGATATGATAACACACACACACACACACACACACACACACACACACACACACACACACACACACACACACACACACTGGCAGCTATCCAAAAGTCAAATTATACCGGCAGCAACCTGCAGGCTGAAATTTCACCCGGGGAAGCACGAGGACCCGATGAAAGCACTGATTAATATCACTGTCCTCAGAGTACTCGCACTGACGCTTATAGAAACCGACAGCAAGCAGGTGAAAAGAAACAAGCAGTATCCTGCAAAACATAGACACACCCTCACGTCAGTGCTTTATAACATATCATGCACACAACTGTACTAGATTAAGCATTTTCATAGTCATGACGGCTTTAAAAGAGCCAAACTTGATGCTGCCAACAGGCAGTTAATACTGCATCGGTGTGAATACGACTGATTTGTGCTCTATGTACAACAGTCATCCTGGACAACTAGTTGTTGTTGTTGTTCCAGTGACATTCCAACAGAAAAAAAGAGCAATATGTCACAAACATTTTGAGCCCAGACATTGTCTTCCTATCAGAGTTGTAAACAATCGATTAAGAATGAATCTGCAAATGTTTTGATAGTTGATTAATTGTTCAAGTCATTTTTTAAAAATAAAATCCTGAAAATTCTCCGGTGTCAGTTTCTCCAGTGTCTCATATTCTCTGTCTCTCTATTTTGTATCACTGTAAACTGGATATCTTTGAGTTTTGGACAGCGGTCAGACAAAATATTGACATAACGTAAAAAATCATTAGCGGCAGCCCCAACCAAACTATTGTGCTGTAAACAAAACACTTTGCTTCAATGCTAAACAAGTCTGTGTTCATTTATCACTCTGGTGTCACTCTGGTCCTTCTCCAGTGGCTTTCTTTACTGTGGGCAAACTGTCACTACTGTTACAGGTCTGTTCATTTACACTGTGCTCAATTCACTCTGCTCTGGCTCACTCTCATTAGAAAATACGGGTGGAAATGATTAGGGGAAAAACCTGTAGACTTCTCCATTGCATGTGACTGGGCACTATTAGCTTAGAGGAAACACTGTGTGTACGCAGGGAAAGGAGAGGGATATTTTAAGAGTGGAAGGAGAAGAGTAGACTAGTGTCTTAGAGAAAAGAGTAGAGGAGAATAGTTTGGACAACTGACATGATGCACTGAGGCCTGCAAGAGGAGGGGAGATAGAAAGACAGGGAGAGAGAGGGTGACAAAAGGAGATAAACAGAATACAAGACAGAAAGAAAGCAGTGACAGTAACAGAAACACAGAACCACATAGCAGCATGACATGACCATGACTATAAACAAAGCAGACAAACACACCAAGACTGTCTGCGGCTGCAGGACACTGGCCGATTCACGACAAGAAAGCGGGCTGGCAAACGGACGGATAGACAGAAACACACTTACAGAGGAAGGAATGCAGATGCCATGCAAAACACACACACGGTCATGATGGGGTGCCACAAATTTCTGACAAAAGCCTCCACATAAAATACAGCCAAGCTCTGTCTGCAGCCGAGTATGACTAAAATTACGTCAACATTGAGCCAACGATTATTGCACCCTCTGTCTCTCCACTCCTTGAACTCAGACACAAACTTAACGACTGAAATCACTTAAATGGTTAGCTTTATTTCACCAACAACCTGCTGTTCTGATAATTGAATTGGAAGTATGTTTACTTGTTTGCTCTGCAACTACTCAACTACTCCTTTTCTCCATTTCAGTTCTGATGTATAGCATGTATTTGTACATTTGAGACAAAATCTTTTAGACAGTCTGCATTTGTTGTTAACAGTTAAATAAAGCCACAATATCCAAGAATATGTTTTGTATTTTAGTGATGGGCTCTTGGGTGAGGCTGACCATACTCAGCCGAACCCCCTCGATGCCCTGCAGGCATGGTTGTTGTACTCACAACATGAATCTCCTGCTTAACCAGAACACAGGACAGTGCAGTGGTAACACTACACTGCTGCCACAACAGTACTCAATTTCTCTGCAGCCAGAGTTTATCAGATTTATGCAACACAACTCCTGATCAGGCCCGTCTTTACAGCACAGACTCTGAACATTTACATTTCATCTTCAAATAGGTTTTTTTCCAGGGCATCGACTCTATTTAGACCATCCTTGCGTTTTTAACTAGCTGCAACTGCTACTATCACTTTTGAGCAGCAAAATTAACAGGAACATAAGGTTGAGTAATTGCACACATAAAAAAAAACATTCTGCAGTTCCCTCTGGGTGGTACAAATCAACAGATCCAGTGTCTAATAAAAGACTAAACCTAAGGGGAGAAGGGGGATGCAAAGACTGAATGAGTTAGGAAGGATAGCGTGAGGTACTACAACAGGGAAAATGTAGCCTTACTGACACAAAGAGTCCTGAGCTAATGGAGGTGGATGTGTGATGGTAGGGGGTCAACCAGGTCAGTGCATCTGCTGAGTCACCAGCTCCCTCAATGACTCAGCAGCTCCACTGTTTCTATTCCAGCCACTGATATTTTTTCAATGTCCAGTGCACTGCTTTTCTGCCGCTCTCTTCAGCGCGCTAACAGAGTGACATCACGTGACAGAGGATCAAACAAATGTGAAATTGGACTTGTAGATCTGAATGACAGAAAACCAGTTGTAGTATGCTGTTACATGCAGAGCTACAATTACGGTGGTCAAAAAAAATCATCAGCCAGACGATAAGAAGAAGCTTGGCTGTTTCAGAGATGTGATGAGACAAACATAAATGTATTGCAAAGCATTTTTTCATTAAAAATCAGTATGTTTCAATATTACTGCAAAAGAGGTGTGTACTGCAGCCTGAACAACAATGAACCAAGAACAGTTACTTCCACTTCTTGTTTGCTTAAAAACCTTAATCTGTAAAACATAGTTTACATTAAAATAAACAGCTTTGGCAGCACTGGCTGCCCATCCTCACCTGTCCTCTTCTCCTTCAGCATGCTGAGTCCTAAGGCCTGCAGCAGCAGCTGCCATGAAAGCACTGGCCTCAGCTGACATCCCCATATGGGCCAGTGTTCCAGCAGCACCACTTGCTTCCGCAGCCCCCTCTCCACCTGCTGCCACCCCCAGCCGGGGCAGACCCAGCAGGCCTTGGTGCTGGAGCAGAAGCTTCTGGGCGTCCTCCAGCTGAGAGGTTCTTGTGGAGCTTCCTCCTCCAGGGACCTGGGTGAGGGTTGTGCCTGGGGTGAGGAGGGGCTGGAGGTCAGCTTGCAGTGCAGTCAGAGGCATGTAGGGGGTCCCATGGGTGGGTGCTACTGGGACTGTGGCAATAGAGGGGGGTTGGACTTGTGACTGTGGGTGAGGCTGGAGTTGAGATGGGAGAGTCTGTGGCTGTCCTGCAGCAAAATTTGCTGGGGCAGGTGGGGCTACATGACCTTGGTGGGGCAGCTGCTGAGTAATGCTGACCAGTGGCTGTGTTATGGAGATTCCTGTTGTAACATGTGGCAGTGGAGGTTGGACCTGAGTCTGGAAGGGAGCAGTGGGCTGGATGAAGTCTGGCTGACGGACAGTTCCTTGGGTCATGACCCCTGCTTGGAGCTGAGGTGCAGGGTAACCTCCCTGGGTTTGAGCCTGGTGGGGATCCACAGCATAGGGCAACTGCTGGGGTATTACGAGTTGAGGTTGACCTACACCGGCCTGTGGTGTAACCTGTGGTGTTGCTGTTGGGAGAGTGACAGAGGCCACTGGTTTTGACATGTGAACTCCACTAATGACCTCTGGGGGTGCAACATAGGTCAGAGGAGTGGTCTGGGCCAGTCCTTGTGGTGGGCTCTGCATGGCTTGTGGACTAGTGAAATCCTGGTTTGGTGTCTGATAGGGTTGCAGTGTGTGCAGTGGCTGTACAGCAGGTATACCTGGACTAATCCCAGCATTACTTGTCTCACTCTCTACAGCCAACTCTGCACCTTTTGGTGCCTCAGACACAGCTGGATGAGATACCTCCTTTTCATAATACTCTGTACATGTCCATCTTCCTTTGCGGAAGGGCTCAGAGTTGGTGTCTAGCTTGACCACCCTAAAACGAGAGCCAGTAGCTGTCTGGGTTTGGGTGTGCTGGGTTTGCGTATTGGGGGCAGCAGCAGACGGGCCTGTTACTCCTCCCACAGAAACTACTTGCCCACTCGCACTAGTGTTTTCAAAACCTGCAGACCCAGAAGGAAGAACTGCAGCAGCAGTGACAGCAGACACATTAGAAATATTCCCACTGGCCTGTAGATGTGGATCAGTGGCTGTCTCACCAACAATAGCGGCTATTGGTTGGGTTGTCCCGCCTGCAGGTTTAGTGTTATCCAACACTGGCACCCTCTGGAACTGGCTAGGCCCAGCTTTGGAAGCCATAGCTGGACTGGAACTAGCCACGGGAGCAATGGGAAGAGCTGGCAATGGGGGTTCACCTCCTCCCAAGCTATCAGAGTGATGATGGTGGGGCTGGCTTTGTTGCTGAGGATAATAATGATGATGCATGGTCCCATTTACCATAGAAGTGTGTTGCTGAGCCCCTTGAGGTATGGAATGAGGGTGAAGAGGCTCGTTGGGCGACACAAGTCCGGGTGTATCGACCCCATGGAGACTGTTCAACGTCTCATCAGAGGAGCTTCTGTCCGGCACACCTGTATCTGTGGCCCTGGACACAGAAACATCCAGCATATCAGAAGAGGAGAGATCTTCAGTGTGTGACTCATCCATGTCATCATAGCTCTCAGTGTCATCTGCTAAACTGTTGTTGCCGCTCACATTGATCTGAGCTGAGGTGACACTTGTTATTTGGAAGCCACTCTTCTTCTTCACCTGAGCACCAGCCACTTGGGACTGAGGCTGGTGATTGAGTCCGGGAGAAGATGATCCAGCCTGGGTTGGATTGTCGTCAACCGTGTTGACTCCACTGCCACCGGCTACCGAGGAGGCAGACGCACCGCTGCTGCCCCTCCTGTAGTGGAAAGCCGTTTTCCTGCTCCCGGTCCCAGGCGGGTCTCCAGGAAAGTCCTGGTGGTGCATCTCTACAGTCGAGGTGTTAATGAAGGCCAAGAGGTGGCTGACGGCTGTTTGCGCTACCTACTAGCTAACACAGATGCTAGCTAGCTGGGTCAGCTCAGTACCGCGATACTAACGAGCCATAAGTGAGAAGTCAGATGATTTATGTCCTTTAAAATCAAGCTAAATGTTACGATCTGTAGTTAGGCAGAGACGCTAGCTTATGAGCAGTGTCCCTTTTCTTAACACAAGTATTAATACAACTTCAGAAAGATAAAACCCACTGTATTCAATGAAGCAAATAAAATAAACAAAGAATGCGAAATTTCGCTAGCCGTTAGCCTTAAAGCTGTGTTGGGTCGCCAGAGGCGATTAGCCACACTCTTGGTGAACCTTTGCAGTACTAATTACGATTATTTTGCGGAAAGCAGTGCTCACTATTAAGCACAAATAAATAAGTCTAGCCCTGACAAGTTTAGGTGCACTCAGGTGGTCTTCAAAGTGAATCTGGAAGCTTCTTAGCTGGCCGGTGAATGTCGCAGGAAAGCAATCGTTGCATCCATTCCTCTCCCGGACGTCGAGTCTCCTTTTTCCCGAATCAAAAATGAGTCCGGCGATGAATAAACTTCCTCTGTTGTGAATATGCAGTGGTGTCTGAATTATATCCGTCTTTGCAGTGCTAAAAAGTGCTCGCTAAGTCCATCCCGAGACGTCTTACCGAGTCCGTGTTTGCTGTATCATTGCCGGTGAGCAGCAGCAGCTAACGGGCTGTCAGTCTCAGAGGAGGGAGGAGGAATGCAAACACATCGACTGCGCATGCACGTCCCTGCCCATTTTGTCAGCCTGGAGTAACGTTCAAACTCAAATATTAAATCGAAATTTACATACTCTAGGTATTTATGTATGGCATGACTTTTCTCTTACAAAGGTCGATTTTTTTCACATACCAATCGTTTTTCTCAGCTAAACATTTTATTTCAGTAATTGTAATATTACAAAATTGGGCTTTTTCCAAAGTACTTCACATGAACAAAATGTCAATATTCAGAATATCCGTTTTACAGTATTTACTAAGAACTTTAAGGCACCATGGGGCTCTGGGTTGTGTTTATTTTTTCTCTTTCCCCACTGTTTGGGAAGTGCTACTATACTGTATGTAAGCTGTAGGCTATAGGCTTAACAGTATCGATGTGTGTCCTTCAATCTGCTCTAAGCATAGGTATTTTACTCGTTTATTTCCCAGTTATTGGTTGACATGACAAATTATACATACAGTATACTGCATTTTACAAAACTTTCAGCATTTATTTTCTGTATTTAAATGACCTTTGATGTACAGGTTAACAAGCCAATCATTGTTGACAACATGCAATGCAAAACAAGTCCTGACACAAAGATAAAGTTGCACCACCTCCTCATGTAGGATTAGCACGTTTTGCCTGTTCTGTCAAATTCAGCCAGAGGCAAAAGGCTCTATACAAATTACTGTACAAATCCCCTATATAGATCTTACACAGCAATAACCACCCTGATTTTGATCTACCTGTTTGTTTTTGTGCCTGCCTTCTGGCGACAGATTCTCATATTAACCCTAAAAGCAACAGCAGGACCGCAGGTATGACTGATGTGCTGCTGGAGTGACGAGAATCAGTGTCAAAGAGTTATGACGCACCTGTCAGAGCACTTCCAACATGTCAACATCACAGCTATTCATAAACTCATCACATGCACCTGTAGGGGAGGGTGAGCTATGGGTAAGTTCCACTCTGAGGTCTGACTCCAAAGCTTACGTAAGTTTGAACCCACAGAAAGTAAACAGTGAAATCTAAGTCATGCTTTCTGTAAACGTTCAACTTGAACGTCAAGACTGTTCCTGGATAGCCTTGGCATCTACTGATAAGCAGTTCAGACAGTGTTTACCTCAGATCGATGCAAGGGGGTTATATCAGCCTCTATTTAAATTCAAAATGAATTAAAATGCGAAAAAGCTCATAATCACAGGAAATTTTCCTCTTGCTCAATAGTGATTTAATTGTACATCAAATAAAGTAAATAACCAACAAAAACGCTGACAACAGCTGACAATAAAATGTAATAAATAATAATGATGCTGACAAATGATAAAGTAATACAACATCTTTTACATTGTGTGTTAATGTGGCTTTGCAGCTGTCTATTCAGCAATCACTACATGTCACTTTCAAGATGTTATTCAATTTTGATTATTTCTTTAGTTTTAAATGTTAAAAATGTTTAAGATTGGGACATAAATGTATATTGTAGATGTAAACAAATATGGATTCGGTAGTTAGCATGTGATCCTACAATGCAATACTCCATTTGTTTCAAAATAAAATAAAATAAAGTAATAAATAAATGAAAGAAAACAACTACTTCTCACATCCATTGTAATTTGTTGTTAGTCTCCGCCTCTAGCATCCTGAATGTTCCCTGGATGTTCCATGATGACAGATCTGTAGAAGTCATATTTGAAGGTTGTAGTGCACAGACTGTACGGTGCCGTTTCACTCATAGCAAATGTCTGCAGCTAAACATGGTCCACACTGAAAGAAAAACAAAACAGATGGATATTTGATCTCTACACAGAAGAGGAAACAAGCTGTTAACTGTCTCCTCTATCAGAAGAGATACTTTTTCTATTTACAGTTAAATCATTTAAATTTCATTTAAATTTTTTTCCTCAATAATGCATAGTAGTACTAATGATCTCAGAGTGCATTATAGTCCAAAATGAAACCTAATAACCTGAACTTACATTTAAAATAATCTTTATAAATTGCCCATGCATAATATCATTTGCATCCTTTCCATTTCAGACAGTGTTGCATTATTTTTCATCATTTGGGCTTTCTGGTATGGGTGTGATTCTACCCAGTTGTTCACCTGCCCAGGATGATGCCCTCTTTTCAGGGCATAGTGGTAGAGACTTTAGGAAAGCCTGGTTACCAGTTTATTGGCTTTGTTGATGTGGGTGGCTGTAACACAGGGGTAAATTCTTTAAATGTTTCCCCTTCACAGAAAATAGCACAGACACTTTCCAGAATGAAAATTATTACTGCAGAAATATCTCACAATCTGTTTCGTGTCTCTGTTGTGACATTATTTACTCCCTCTTAGCAAGTTCTACCACATGAGCATAAACAGAGTCCTTATTATGGAAACCTTATAATAGAAATAGATATGACATTGAAGACCCACATTAATAGTGTGATATGTCAAAGTGGAGAAACACTGACAGCCTTACGTCCATTTACTCATCTTCTAATGGCCAATGGCTACTTCCAGCATGACAAACATGAAAGTTATATACAGTGTATTAGTAAAACACTTTGTTAATGTTTTTATCCCCTTTGTTACTTAGAACATGGCAAGCATCCAGAAATCAACATATCTGTAAATAAATCTATTAACTGATTGCAAGCCTTGTTTCCTGGTGGTATGTGGCTCCAGTTATGAACCTTTAGTACCCAACACAGAGCCTCAGGATCCATGTCATGTACATGTCACAAAACTCATGCCCCGTGTGAGGCTCGAACTCACGACCTTCAGATTATGAGACTGACGCGCTGCCTACTGCGCCAACGAGGCCTACAATGCTACATGAATAGATGGGAAAAATCCTAACATCTATTGAATTTAAAACACAAAAGTTTATGTAACATGATTGAAGAACGTTTGGTAAGGATGTTTTTGAAGGCATCTGACACCAGCCAAACAGTTGAGGCAGAATGTAGAGGTCCTTTTAGTTGGCCTGGCGTGGACAGCTGTAAAACTATTTGGAAGTAAGCATTGGTGGTTCAGTGGTAGAATTCTCGCCTGCCACGCGGGGGCGAGAGGCCCGGGTTCGATTCCCGGCCAATGCAGCTACCCTTTAAGTTTCTGTATAATTGAACATTTTATGCCTTGTCAAGTAAGCATTGTATGATTTTAACATAGTCTACCAAACAGCAACACAATCACAACTAGAAAATTCCAGGGAAATTTTGAGTGCCACGGGGGCTACTGCCGGGATGAGTACATGATTTATTTCCAGTGTTCAAAAGTCACCCTGATCATATTCTGGTTTTGAGAAATGTCTTGATATAAAAGACTCTGATATAAAACATTGTCACATCCCTCCATCATGTATTATGTGGGAAATATCTCATATTCTGTGTTGGTTTTTTTAATAAAACAATAGGCAACATGTCTTCAAACTGGCATTTAAAGGGTTAAAATCCTGAAAACTAATAAACATTTGATAGGTTTGAGCAGAACTGAAGTGGTTTAAGAGATTTATGCAAAAAAAGCAGAAAGAAATATTGATATATGATGATTTTTTAGCTTTTTCTTTGTGTGTCCTTTTTTGGACGCGAGGAACCCCAGAGGGTATAAAATGTGTTACCACATAGACCTGTGTATAATA
>NW_019525485.1:5110750-5113244 GCF_002814215.2 Seriola lalandi dorsalis | reverse complement strand
TAAAAATAAAAATAAAGGTTATTTTTTACTGCTTCAGGCACTCTAGCCAACTGACGCTTTCACTCTAACTTTGAAGAAAAAGTGATTTGCACTCCTCCTTTGAGTGCTCACAGTTTGAAACGTTTACATGTTATGTAAAAACAGTTCCTGTCTTTTTGAGAGAGCAGAAGTTTTCCTCGGTTTTATAGTTTGAATCACATTTCTACGTGCAGGTATGAGAGAGCTGGGTGACTCAGAAAAAAGGTGCAATTTTGTAGAAAAAGGTGGGTTTCTAAAGAAAATTCCAATGCATTTCTAATGCATTATTTATTCCTAGTTTTTTGGGAATAACTTTGGGAAAAATTGGAATTTTAACACCAAAAGTCATAGCACCCCTTGCGGGATCAAGATGTTTTGATGTATATATTACCGGGGTTTTCTCAAAGCTGCGGGACGAGTTACGCGCCGAAATTTGGCGGAAGAATAATAAACCCGAAACAGAAGATTAATAGATGCCTCGGAGCTGAGCACCCGTGGCACTAATTACATTCTCCTTTGAATTGCTTCGCGACTGTTGGGGCGCACCAGGCCCTACTCTAGAAACTAACAGTGAAGACATACATACACTCAGTGTATATATGTATATATTTTGCTATCAAAAAGTACAATAATCCCAAATCCCAATGTGCAGCCATGGCCCCATTGTTTAAACCAGGGGACAACTGATGGCACTCCGTAACACAGCGATGTTAGCCGGAGAGAGACCTGACGAATACAACTTCCTTTCAACTCAAATGATTCTTGTAGTTTCCTTGAGACTACTTTGATTGTATTAAGTACTAGATGTCCACAAACTTTCTCTACCTTAATGAGGGTAGTACAACTGCTCTGGATACACAGTGCAGTGAAAATGACTAAACATAATTCCAAAGAAAACTGTACATACAAGAAGACACATCCCCCATGTGAAGCTCAAGCTCTCCACCTTCAGATTATGAGACTGAGGTGCTGCCTGCTGTGCCAACAAGGCCCAAACAAAGTGAAAATGAATGGATTACATGGAATTGTATGTAGTAGGAAGAAGTTTTGACACATCATTCTCAGTGAGAGGGGTGAATGACTGAGGAGACTGGGATGAACATGTGGTAAGACATATACTGATTTCATAATTTTTCCTCACCTTTCCAACTGCTCCATCGACACAATGTCTAAATGACTTCATGAAGCTCCACACAATCCTGTATGTTACAAAACCATTGCCCCGTGTGAGGCTCGAACTCACGACCTTCAGATTATGAGACTGACGCGCTGCCTACTGCGCCAACGAGGCCTACAACTCAGAGCAAATAAATGGTTAAAATCAATGACATCCATTGATGTAACATGAACACAAAAGTTGTCCTTCACACAAAAAGATGAATCAAGCACCTGAAAATATGCTGGCAGCATGTGTAGTACTGGAGCACTGCTGTGCTCTAACGGTTTTTCTACTGTATTGACTAGAGAACTTTGGCCTTAGGCGGCTCACAGAACCCTTCAACTGTTTAGCTAAACAGCCGTAAACCATTCATTCTTTAGTATATTCTTAAAATAAACATAAGAATTCTATTTTTCTTTAATTGTAGGTCTGGATGCAGAAGAAAGCTGTGTTCTTCCAGGTGGAAAATCTGTGTTGTGTTCTCAAGTATGAGGCCAGTGGAGTGGGTGTTGCAGCCGCCATATCAGAAGATGACCACGTGGTTGGTTTTGGAGCCTCGGCCAAGAGCACCTGGAAGGAGATATGGGATAGCAGGGCTGATGGCTATGCAGACATCATCATCAGAAAGATGCGTCCCAGGGACACGTATGTACAAGCTGCATTGGTACCTGTGGTTTCCAAAACTGCTGAGCATTCGTCAAGGGCCCTAGCTAATCCCAATTTATTTTATTCATATTTTTATTCACATTTTTTGACATGAAATGTAAGGTTAGGTGTCTACTGAAGAGTCATTTGACCCAGGTGTGAATGCAGATTGAATCCTTTTCCACTACCATCAAAAGCCCAATGTTTGTGAGTATTTGCTGGGTTTTTGACCAGTGGTAAAGGGGCTAAGGAGTCAAATATTAAAAATAAATAAATAAATAAAATAAATAAATAAATAAAAAAATAAATAAAAATCCTCCCCCCCACACTTTGCTGTCATCAGACTGGGAAGCTTTTATCTTTCGACCATCCCTGTACCTTTCTAAAATCAGACATTCACACCCGGTATTCATCATGAACTGCCTACTGTGCCAACGACACCCAAATGCAGTAGGAATACATGAGCAGTTTCTCTCCATTATACAGAGCAGCCGTACTGCTTCCAAATGTAGTATGTCAGGGAAAAGCCAATATACTGTTGAACAAAAGCACATTTTTTTCTTCAGACGTCACCACAAGGATAAGAGAACAGTGCTAAGACAACAGTGATGACAACATATTGCATTTCAAAAAAGAATGTAATTGTGTGTGTTGCGGCTTGTGGTATTAGTA
>NW_019525485.1:5109937-5110730 GCF_002814215.2 Seriola lalandi dorsalis | reverse complement strand
ATTTAGAGCCATCCAGGCCTTTATGTCTGCAAGACATTCAAGTAAGGGTGTGACAGAGAATGCTTGATTCTTTTTAAGAGGCATATAGACCTGAGTGTCATCTGCATAACAATGAAATAGAATACCATGCTTCCTAAGTATGGAACCAAGCGGGAGCAGGTACAAAGAAAAGAGAAGAGGGCCTAGGACTGAGCCCTGCGGGACACCACATGACAAAGGAGCAGAGGAGGATACAGAGTCACCAAGACCCACACAGAAAGTTCGGTCTGCCAAGTACGACCTGAACCACTCCAGTGCTATGCCACTAATGCCCACCCACTGCACCAAACGTGAAATTAAAATGTCATGGTCTACAGTGTCAAATGCAGCAGTTAGGTCTAAAAGTACAAAAACAGCACATTCACCGGAATCACAAGTTAAAAGAATATCATTAAAAACTCTTAAAAGTGCCGATTCTGTGCTGTGCAGTGATTTAAAACCAGATTGGAAGACCTCAAGAATATCGTGCTCCTCCAGAAATGACATTAATTGATTGTAGACTGTCTTTTCGAGGAGTTTTGAAAGGAAGGGCAGTTTAGAAATAGGCCTATATTTTGCCAGAACTGCAGAATCTAGACCTGTTTTTTTAATTAAAGGTTGCACTACTGCATGTTTAAAGTTTTTAGGGACTACACCTGAGGACAAACTGCTGTTAATAACTGCAAGCACAGATGGACCCACAGTGGGAAAAACCTCTTTAAATAGTCGAGAGGGGACAGCATCATTAGGAGAGCCTGAGGGCTTTAAATGACCA
>NW_019525485.1:4925487-5109356 GCF_002814215.2 Seriola lalandi dorsalis | reverse complement strand
ATTTATAATGACTTTTATAAATAGTCGCTATTCCTCCTCCTCGGCCCGAGGTCCGGGGGGAGTTAAAATAGCAGCAATCCCCAGGTAAAAGTTCTGTGAGGGCGCTGGACTCACCAACAGCTAGCCACGTCTCAGTCACACAGAGAAAATCCAGTCCTCGGGAAGTAAGGAAATCCTTCAGGATGAAAGTTTTGTTCGTTAGCGACCTAGCATTTACGAGCCCAAACCTGGCAGGAATCGGCGGATCCACAGTAGTAACCGTCCGGGGGGCCCGACACAAAGGCCGTAGATTGAACAAATTCACACCGCGCCAACGAGGCCGAGGAGAGCAGGGGCTGCGGGGCTCGAGCATCTTATCCGGGCCGAAGACAAGTACCAGCCAGGCGTCGACAGGGTCCAGCAATCGTCGAGAAATAACGAGCCGAGGCACCGCTCCATACCTAGTCCAAGAAACCTTGGAAGTGTGCGATAAACAGGCCTTTAGCCTTACCAGTCGACCGCTGCGTTTACCCCGGCGGCGGTGGCGTTTACGCCGGAGGGATAGAGCCGGGGCACGGCAGAGGTGAGCTGGGATCTCCGATAGGAAAGGGGGCAAAGACTTTTGTCCACCATGATCAGACCCCACCAGATCTTTGGCAGAAACTTGAATGTCCAACAATGTTTGTCGATCATACACCAGTAGCGAGTAGACATTTAGACTGACAAGTGACAGGTAGAGCACAAACACACATAACGCTGGCAGAGACAGACGGCAGGCCACGCACACTGGCGCCATCTTGTCAATGGATTCACTACATGGAATTGTATGTAGTAAGAAGAAGTTTTGCCACATCATTCTCAGTGAGAGGGGTGAAGCACTGATGAGACTGGGATGGACACGTGGTAGGACATGTGGTAGGACATATGCAGCTCTCATCGTTTTTCCTTACCTTTCCAACTGCTCCATCGACACAATGCACAGTCTAAATGACTTCATGAAACTCCACACAAACCTGTATGTTACAAAACCCTTGCCCCGTGTGAGGCTTGAATTCATGACCTTCAGATTATGAGACTGACACACTGCCTACTGCGCAAAAGAGACAAGAAAGGGGTGCTCTTCCCAGTGAAAATCTGTGTTGCGTTCTCGACTATGAGGCCAGTGGAGCGGGTGTTGCAGCCACCATATCAGAAGATGACCACCAGGTTGGTTTTGGAGCCTGGGCAAAGAGCACCTGGAAGGAGATATGGGATAGCAGGGCTGATGGCTACGCAGACTTCATCATCAGAAAGATGCGTCCCAGGGATACGTATGTACAAACTGCAGCAGTACCTGTGGAAGAGGCAGCAATCTGCCACTGTTTCCAAAACGCGGGAGCATTCCTGAAGGGCCCTAGCTAATCCCAATTTATTTTATTCATATTTTTTGACATGAAATGTAAGGTAAGGTGTTTACTGCAGAGTCATTTGACCCAGGTGTGAATGCTGATTGAATCCTTTTCCACTGCCATCAAAAGCCCGATCTTCGTGAGTATTCGCTGGGTTTTTGACCAGTGGAAAACGGGCTTAAGGGTCAAATATACAAAAAAAAAAAACCCTACCCCGACACTTTGCTGTCATCAGACTGGGAAGCTTTTTTCTTTCGACCATCCCTGTACCTTTCTAAAATCAGACATTCACACCCGGAACTCATCGTGAACTGCCTACTGTGCCAACGACACCCAAATGCAGTGGGAATACATGAGCAGTTTCTCTCCATAATACAGAGCAGCCGTACTGCTTCCAAATGTAGTATGTCAGGAAAAAGCCAATATACTGTTGATCAAAAGCACATTTTTTTTCTTCAGACGTCACCACAAGGATAAGACAACAGTGCTAAGACAACAGTAATGACAACATATTGCATTTCAAAAAAGAATGTAATTGTGTGTGTTGCGGCTTGTGGTATTAGCATATTAAAATCATTGAACTCCTATCTACCAAGTCATAAACTGGATACGTTTTGCTACTGCAGATGTACAATAATCTATAAAAGCTCTGTTGCATTGGCCGGGAATCGAACCCGGGCCTCCCGCGTGGCAGGCGAGAATTCTACCACTGAACCACCAATGCTCACATGACCATTTTTTTTCACGAGTAGAAACAGTGGATAGACACTTTTCTACATTCTCATATTTCCTTACATAATAACAGCGTTTGATGGCTTGTCCCTGCCTCCTTCTTACCACTGTACATCTGGCCATTGGCTGATTGAAGAAAGTTTGGTAAGGAGGTTTTGGAAGGCATCTGACACCAGCCAAACAGTTGACGCAGAATGTAGAGGTCCCTTTACTGTGTCACATTTCGACAGCGGTGAAAAACATCTGTATGTAAGCATTGGTGGTTCAGTGGTAGAATTCTCGCCTGCCACGCGGGAGGCGCGGGTTCGATTCCCGGCCAATGCAACTACCTTTTAAGTTTCTGTATAATTGAACGTTTTATTAACAAAGTGAAAATGCAAGGATTACATGGAATCATATGTAGTAGGAAGAAGTTTTGACACATCATTCTCAGTGAGAGGGGTGAATGATGTGTCATACCTCCTTAGATATACTTTGACAGTCTATGAAAATGTTTGTTGTATGTGGACTGCTACAGGTGTTCAATGTCAGTACTAGTCAGATATTTTAATAGATACTGACAAAGTAAATAATTTTGATTTTTATTATTTTTTCTTCATGTTTTGAGCAGATGCTCATCATAACATCTTCCTTTATGTAGTACATTTATTTTGTGCATTACAATAAAAGCTCTAAATCGGCATAAACATGTCTGATAGCAACATTAATCTTTAGTCAAAGACTAAACTGTGCAGTTTTCTACACTACACTGTTGTCCCTTCATGGCCTTTGGAAATTGGACCTTGAACAGTGGTTCACCTTCTTTTGTTTGGGCTTGTGGTCGGTCAGCATTTTCATTGTTGGACATGGCAGCCAGGTGGAGTCTGGAGGTACAGTAAAGAGAAAATAAAAGATGTTAATGTTGACAGAAACCTTAGCCTACACACGCTCACAAGTTCTAAGTAACCACAGCTTCATTTACCTGCACAGTATTCCAAGACTGATAAATGACTGTTAGGTTTATCAAAAGTAGATGCACTTCAAATGGCTACAGACCTGTACTTCTGATGTGAGGCTGAAGAGTCCTCAAGGATAAATGTGTGCCTACAGTACGCGTCTCCAGTGGGTCAGTCTGGCATGCAACATCCCTTGTTGCAGGAAGCTGTATAGATACACTTGATGTGCTGGCCTAAACAGAGGTTTCACCAACATCTCCTCAAATGTGTAGTTATGGCAACAGCTGCAAGCAGTGCAAAAATGATAACAACAAATGCACTCAATTATGTGTAAATTGGGTTGTCAATTGCTTGTAAATGCTGCAAATAGCTCACTATATGTGCAAAACGCAAGTAATGTGTATAACAGACTATCCCCTTTCACATATTCCCTGTAACTGGTGCACTTATGTAGATATTCCCCGCAGGCACTGTATCTGTAAACATTAACAACACTATAAACGTTAAAACAGACATCATAAGGCATGACTCTCAATATTAACTTTCACAGCACTAACAAACAAGCCCAGAGACCTATGCTAATCGCTGTGAAGCCTGTTTAGTCTGAATTTTACCGGCTTTACTTTGCCGCGAGCTAAAACGCCTTTCAAGTGTGATAAAGTTAGCAGGGTGGCTCTAATCAACGTCACATAGCGATACCAAGTGGAAGAATTGCATACAATCTGTACCTGGCTATACCCGGCTGTGTGGACGAGGCAAAACGTTAGCCACATTAACTGCCATGCTAACAACACACGCAACAGTGTGTACATACAGTAAAGCAACATAAAAACTTACAGCTCCCAAGTTTGAAGTTGGGTCTCGGACAGTCGGTGCTGATCCATGCTTTATCTTCAGAATGTAGCAAATCCCGCATTGTACTGGCCCTCGTTGAGAAAGCAGTCCAATGTGAAATGGAAAAAACCATGGAAAAGTGCATTTTGCATAATATGTCCCCTTTAAGGGTCAAATATACAAAAAAAAAAACCCCTACCCTGACATCAGACTGGGAAGGTTTTACGTTCGACCATCCCTGTACCTTTCTAAAATCAGACATTCGCACCCAGTCCTCATTTTGAACGGCCTACTGTGCCAACGAGGCCCAAATGCAGTGGGAATACATGAGCAGTTTCTCTCCATTATACAGAGCAGCCGTACTGCTTCCAAATGTATTATGTCAGGGAAAAGCCAGTATACTGGTGATCAAAAGCACATTTTTTTCTTCAGACGTCACCACAAGGATAAGACAACAGTGCTAAGACAACAGTGATGACAACATATTGCATTTCAAAAAAGAACGTAATTGTGTGTGTTGCGGCTTGTGGTATTAGCATATTAAAATCATTAAATTTTGATCTACGAAGTCATAAAGAGGATAGGTTTTGCTACTGCAGATGTACAATAATCCATAAAAGCTCTGTTGCATTGGCCGGGAATCGAACCCAGGCCTCCCGCGTGGCAGGCGAGAATTCTACCAAAGACACTTTTCTACATTCTTATATATTTCCTTACATAATAAGAGAGTTTGATGCCTTGTCCCTGCCTCCTTCTTACCACTGTACATCTGGCCATTGGCTGATTGAAGAAAGTTTGGTAAGGAGGTTTTGGAAGTCATCTGACACCAGCCAAACAGTTGACGCAGAATGTAGAGGTCCCTTTACTGTGCCACGTTTTTCGTGGCAGTGAAAAACTCGTCTGTATGTAAGCATTGGTGGTTCAGTGGTAGAATTCTCGCCTGCCACGCGGGAGGCCCGGGTTCGATTCCCGGCCAATGCAACCACCTTTTAAGTTTCTGTATAATTGAGCGTTTTATGCCTTGTCAAGTAAGGATTGTATGATTTTAACATAGTCTACCAAACAGCAACACAATCACAATTACATTCTCCTTCGAATTGCTTCGGGGCTGTTGGGGCGCACCAGGCCCTGCTCTAGAAACTAACAGTGGAGACATACATACACCCAGTGTATATATGTATATATTTTGCTATCAAAAAGTACAATAATTGTATTAAGTATTAGATGTCCACTAACTTTCTCTACCTTAATGAGGGTAGTACAGATGACTACATATTTCCAACTGCTCCGGCTACATAGTGCAGTAAAAATGACTAAACATAATTCCAAAGAAAACTGTACATACAAGAAGACACATCCCCCATGTGAAGCTCAAGCTCTCCACCTTCAGATTATAAGACTGAGGTGCTGCATGCTGTGCCAACAAGGCCCAAACAAAGTGAAAATGCATGGATTACACGGAATTGTGTATAGTAGGAAGAAGTTTTGACGCATCATTCTCAGTGAGAGGGGTGAATCACTGAGGACAGTGGGATGGACATGTGGTAGGACATATGCAGCTCTCATCATTTTTCCATACCTTTCCAACTGCTCTATCGACACAATGCAAAGTCTAAATGACTTCACGAAATTCCACATAAACCTGTATGTTACAAAACCATTGCCCCGTGTGAGACTAACTCATGACCTTCAGATTATGAGACTGACGCGCTGCCTACTGCGCCAACGAGGCCTACAGTGTGTAGTGAATAGATGAGGAACATCAATAATATCTGATGATGTAACATGAACACAAAAGTTGTCCTTCACACAAAAATATGAATCAAGCACCTGAAAAAATGCCGGCAGAATGTGTAGTACTGGAGCACTGCTGTGCTCTAACGGTTCTTCTACTGTATTGACTAGAGAACTTTGGCCTTAGGCGGCTCACAGAACCCTTCAACTGCCAACTACCTTGTCCATACCTCCTTCTTACCACTGCACATTTGGCCATTGACGAAGTTTGGTAAGGAGGTTTTGGAAGGCACACAAGCCAAACAGTTGACGCAGAACGTGGAGGTCCCTTTAGTCGGCAGCGTTTCGGCGGTGGGGAAGAACATGTATGTAAGCATTGGTGGTTCAGTGGTAGAATTCTCGCCTGCCACGTGGGAGGCCCGGGTTCGATTCCCGGCCAATGCAGCTACTTTTTAAGTTTCTGTATATTTGCTTCGCGGCTGTTGGGGCGCACCAAACTAACAGTGAAAACATACATACACCCAGTGTATATATGTATATATTTTGCTATCAAAAAGTACAATAATCCCAAATCCCATCATGTAGCCATGGCCCCATTGTTTAAACCAGGGGACAACTGATGGCACTCCGTAACGCAGCGATGTTAGCCGGAGAGAAACCTGACAAATACACCTTCCTTTCAACTCAAATGATTCTTGTAGTTTCCTTGAGACTACTTTGATTGTATTAAGTATTGGATGTCCACTAACTTTCTCTACCTTAATGAGGGGACTACATATTTCCAACTGCTCCGGCTACACAGTGCAGTAAAAATGCCGGCGCAAAATCTGGCCCAGAGTTCTCATCACAATCTTTTTGGGTAGCAAGAAGAGCATGTTGCATTGGCCATGAATCGCCTCCCTCACCACGTGACAGGCAAGAATTCTAACACTGAACCACCAATGCCCAGATGCAAATGTACCCTACACTGCATGGAAAGGGGCCACTGAACAGGCCAGTACACTGCCTAAACATTTTGGCTGAAGGTGGGGACTTTGTCAGACCATCACCCTTTGAAAGCAAGAAGAAATTCTCTGAGCTGTCATGTACTACAACAATTAAAAAAGGGAGGGGCTGACCTGAACAAACATCTCCTCGTTAGTATAGTGGTAAGTATCCCCGCCTGTCACGCGGGAGACCGGGGTTCGATTCCCCGACGGGGAGTGCACATGTTTTTTCTTCAAAACAATGAAAGTCCTCGATACACAGTTAATATATGAAGTGACTCTCGTATTGTGAAAGCCTCCACACATTATATGAACAAACATATTTGGTCAGTTTAACACAAATGATTACAACTACTTTCCAGCACAAAAATATGCATCTTTTAACTTTAAATAGTCAGGTAAAAGGTGCTTCTGTGGTATACATCCATGAATTGAAAAATCCTGATATTGTATTGCGGTTGTGTTGTGGCTATTAAAATTACATTCTATTTATGTGTTGTGTTACCGATTCAAACATAAATACCAAAATGTGAAAAGTATGTTGCATTGGCCGGGAATCGAACCCGGGCCTCCCGCGTGGCAGGCGAGAATTCTACCACTGAACCACCAATGCTCACAAGAAAGTTTAACCCCCGCATGTTTAAGTAGATGCAGTGGAAACATACATGCAAAGCACAAACTCTTGGCATTTTCACAATTATGTCAAATCTGTTGAACACTGTAATGGAGCTGCAGTCGCAGCTTGGATTAGCACACTGTTCAGGGGAGTCAAGGAGGACAGGGCAAACACAGGTTTTCCAAAACCATACACACCACTAAGAAGCGGGAAATAAAAATAGAGCCAGAGTCTGATGTTATCTTATTATCAACCTGGAGCTACATATCGATAGAATGCTAAAAAGTTTTTTTGAGGAAAGAAAAACACATGCGCCCAACGTGGGGCTCGAACCCACGACCCTGAGATTAAGAGTCTCATGCTCTACCGACTGAGCTAGCCGGGCTTGAGGCTGCCTAAAAAAGAATGACTTTTATGTCTCCTGCTTCCAAAATAACATTGCAAAATTTTTGTTTTTAAATGTTTCCTCAGTGAAAATGACCCTTCCAACTAAAACCACAATAGCACAGTGCAATATCTGTCAAAATAATCGCTTTGTTTTATTTGCATAGAGCCTGTGTATATTCTCATTTGTCCAGGTCATAGTATCCTAAAGGAGTTTTTTTAAATCGAAAACAACTGGACTAGGTTATGCAGGTTTATTTGCATACCATGCAGCCCTAGTATAAACCATTTACTCACCACTTACTGCAGTAAAACTCAAAACACATGCCCCGTGTGAGGCTCGAACTCACGACCTTCAGATTATGAGACTGACGCGCTGCCTACTGCGCCAACGAGGCTTAAAACACCCTTTCGCATGAAGTCATCATATACACACTACAAGTATGTCTGTGTTCTTCGAATATTTCTTTAAATAACAGACATAATACGTCATCGTAGATCCCAGACTGCACAATTCACAAACACACAAATTTATATATATTGGTCGTAATTACCTTTATTGTCCACGGGAGGGGGTGTGGGGTGGGGGTGGGGCAGACTGCTTCTTCAGGTCTGTACACATAAATCAGGGTGAGTTTCATTTGTTAACTTGAATATTTTCATACCATTGGATCTGTCAACTTGCACACTGACTGTATGTAGGTGTCTGCATGTGTGTGTGTGTGTGTGTGTGTCTGCGTGCGTGCGTGTCTTGGCTCATTGTGTTTGCAGCAGCCTCTCTTGCTTTCTGTTTTAATTTTTGCTGTGGTATTGAATGTGGTATTGAGAATCATTTATTAATTGGCACTGGCACAGTAGTGAACACAAATTTTCCTACAGTGCAGCATACAAAGATCACTTTAAAGTAAAATACAATAGTGTATACACCATTTAATCAGGCTAAATTTACATGTTTTGACACTCAGTATCAAAACACATGCCCCGTGTGAGGCTCGAACTCACGACCTTCAGATTATGAGACTGACGCGCTGCCTACTGCGCCAACGAGGCTTACATCCGTACTGCACCTAATGTCTTTATATCGGCACTACAACTATAGAGCCACCTTTTAATGATTTCTAATACTATACATAATACACTATTATATCCTCAAATTAAAACAAATATAACAAAAATAAATACAGCACAATTCACGAGCACAAACACAAAAGGCAAAAATACTATTTTGGTTTTAATTCCACGCATTTTCCCCCAGAGGGAGACAGAGTCCTGCTGCTACGACTGTTCTGACCTAAAGTTACCTTTCCTTCAACTGCCTTTACCTCGGGTCCGGCTCTAAGCATGGGCACGGAAGGCAATGCCCCAACATATCCGCTTCATCCCACAATTGAGAAAAAAATAACTGAAAAGTACTTTACTTTCTGCTTGTCGATTTATCGAATCATAAACATACAACATTCAAATTAACCAAGTTAATTTATATCTTATTGGTTGCTCTGGCCATATAAAAACTGGATACAGCTGTGTTAATGTCAGCTAATTTCAGTTTCACACTGCATTGAAGCGGCACATTTCGGCGCTGAATTAACTTCTATTACATGTCCACAAAATTGATATAATCTGGATGCACGTTACATAGTACGTTATTCGTCCTCTTGGAAAACTGGGTCATGACATTTTTCAAGGGTACAACACCCTCTGCCTTAAGTAATAAAAACATGGCGTGACCTCAATTCATTTTAAGCTAGCTTTAAAGCTAGCTGCAAAACCCGTGACTTCGGTTATCTTACGTTAGCTTCAGATGGAAAACAGAAAAAAGTCACAAAAGCAACACTGTTAACAAACATTGTGGTATTAGAATGATAACAACTCACCTAGTGAGTGAAAACGTCGCTGCTTTCAGACATTGTTGCTGATGGTTGTTTTCCTCCAACCATGGTCCGCAAGACAAGTCGCAAAGATGTCATGAGCCGGTAAATGTCCTCTCTGTGTCCCGTTTCTTCAGCAAAAGTTGCTGATAAACTCGATACTTTGTATAACTCAACGCAAACCTAAAAAATAAACTTTTTTCGGTAAAATAAAACATAAGAATTGAGAACAATTGCCGTAATAGCTGCGTAGCGTGCAGGAGCTGACCTCTAGGCACTGAGGCGCCTTCAATTAAGTAGCAGCCAATGGCGGAAGCTCAAACATGAACCAAGATCACATGATGTTAAAAAGATACAGATCAATCCGCGAAAGTTTCAGTGAAATCGATGAAGTTTCACATCTGTACCATAGTAATCTTCTCATTCATGGAGAAACTTTGCAGCATTAAATTTTATGTGCAAAACACTTGCTCAGGAAATACTTTTTTACGAAATGTTGCATTACTAGAAATCAATATAGATGTGAAAATGTAAATATTTGCTAATCGTCCTACGATAGTAAACTCAACACTGAATAATCAATATATTATTGATAACGAAAATAATCGTATGTTGAAACCTTATAGTACAACGAATGCATTGATTACTTAGATAGGAAGCAATTAAAACACAATGTTTAAAAACAAAGAAGCAAAATATAAATATAAACCCAAGTGTTACAAATTCCTAACAAATGTGTAATTAATCACATTATGTAGGTCCAAATTATGAGGAGTCAACCTTTAGCTTTTCCCCCTTTTCTCTAATCTTTGCTTCTTGGGTGGTTTTACTCTTTGGTTAAACTGCTATTACGTGCAACATGACAGTTGGTCATCAAGTAGATGTTGCCTAATTTTAGAGTGTCATATGGCAATAAAAAAGATTTAAAGGACTTCTGCAATATTACAGCACCACTTATGCATCAATTAAATAAAGAGCTGGTTTTCAAGCATATTCTAATGGGAGCGTATACAGTGTATAAAGCAAGAAATCTTTCGAGATTGAATGAAGTCAGACATTTGCGAACTGAAAGCCATATTTAATAATTTAATTTCACCATGCATAAACCATATAGAAAATACTTTACAGATATGACAATAAAAAAAAAGATATTTCATGATGCCAAGAAAAAAAAAAAAAAAAAACGCAAGTGTCACAGATCACTGAAGGCTCATTAGTTGTAATCGGATTAGTCTGATGAGTTAGTACATGGTTTAATCAGCAGGGCTACATTTCACCCTGAAGGAATGAAAAACAAAGTCAGCACAACAGTAAAAAACAAAGAGCAGGCGATAATCAAAACATAATCAAGATTTGTTAAAATGCTGATGTCACACCCAACCCAGCATGGGTGCGCTTGATTTTGCACAACTGTTACTATGTCTTTGCTTTGCGAAATGGGTCTTGAAGCCTGGTGGGTTGTCGCTGCTTTGCAAATGAAACACATTAGGAATAGTTAATCAGTGACCCCCGACAGAAATGGGGGTAGAAATGAATGAAGACGGTGTTAAGTGTGTTAGTTGAGGTGGGGGTCCATGCAGAAGGCATCCATTCTATACTTCCAACCTTTCAAATGGCACTAGATTCAATAAAAGGAAAAAAAACAAAACATGGCAAATACACTCCTTCATATGACATTTGATTACCATTATCATCCCACAGTTTGTACCCACATCAGAGCACGGTCAAAACATTACAGCAAACCTTCAGTGTGCAATGTTTAGCCGGTACCTGATCTTCACACATCTGTATGGCATCTGCTTACAGATGTCTTGTATTTAGGTAAAATCACAGTCTGCAGACGGGAGAGTTAAACGAGGAAAACAAGTCAAAAATGTATTAACTAAAACTAGAACTCCAACTGGCCTTCTTTACACATGTGTAAGCATTATTATTTTTCACAGTTATATTAAATGGTTGCAGCTGGATATGAAACATGTCAGTGGAGTTACAATATGCCCTCACTGTCAACTAGCACACTGAGGAAGGGAAGCACCAGCACCACTTTAATTGCGAGTAATTAACATTGTGAGTTTCTGTTTTAATGAACTTCTTTGCTTTAATTTTAGGGATGGGACATGACATTAAACTTTCAAATAATCTGGTGTTGAAAACCACCACTGTTGGTACTGGTGCATCCCCACTTTGAGTCTATGAATTATCCCTCACAGGCCAATAAAGCATGTCTCCATCTGTTGAATTGCATCCGGGCAAGCGATCAAGAATTTCAGTTAGTATTTTGAGCGCTAAATCAGTTTCATAACACTGCTTAATTACAATACTGCTTCATAAAAACAACTAACCAAAGCAAAAACAACATAAAGCACTGTTTCACATATTCATGTTTCAAGTCACTTACGATGCGTCCCTCTCTTCACTGTCTGCCTCTGGTGTAATGTTCGATAACTAAAGCTGTCTAAATGAGATCTGAAATGAAAACAAGTTGCCAGACTAATACTGGTAAATACTGTGTGTAATGTCTGGCCATGTTGTCTATGCTGGATTTCTCTCGTTAAACTGTTGTTGGCACAATTTTGTGCCGTATGTTTATGTGTTCACGCCACAGGCAACGAGTAGTAACATTTTGGAGAAATATGACAATTTAATTCCTAGAAGAGGCTAAATTTCAAGAGGTCTGCATGACATTGAATTTTAATTTTCACCTTCAGAAGCAAAGCAGGCAGGTGGAGAAGAGAGAGAGAACACAGGATTGGTTCAGAGATAGAGAAAAAAAATGTTATCATTTAATTTACAGCTCCATCACTGGGTGTAATTACACAGCCACAAAACTGGAAAACATTTCTTCAACAAAAGCTTACAATACGACACTAAAAAGGGTAAGTTGACATTGATTTTCTATATTAGCGACTAAAAAAAAACTATGTTGTTAGTGTAGCATCACTGTATAATTACACATCAGTCGATGGAGCAGAAGAGGGAGCTGTAAAGGAAAGAAAAAGTTTCTAAAAAATAAGGAATGAAAACACAATAGGTCCGAGTCACTTAAGTTCCATTGAGAGGAATGAGTGCGCATTATGGGTGAGTGATTCACTTTTTCCATTCATTCTTTCATTCATTCATCCAGCTGTCTACTGTTATGACGTCAGTGCTTCTTCTTCTTCTCTTGAGGAGGACTAAATGGACACCTTGACACCTTGGAAAGTAAAGAAAAACATTTCTTACGGCCAGGATTTGAGGAAAACATTGGTCATTACATTGATCAGGAAGCAGCATTCTTGAGTCTTCCACAGAAACCATTGGCGACACTTCCTCATTAGCTTGTTGGCAGGCAGAATCATTTGCTTTCTGTAATAAACGCTAACAATGCTAACCCAAGGTTCTTAAGGTAGCTGATTTTCATTAACCTCCAACTTAAAATAAGTATGCTGAGGAAAATTAAAAGTAAAAAAATGTCAAGGCATTCATTTAAGAAAGAGAGGATATTAACATAAAGATGGATCGCAGTGTTTCCCCTACATAAACAAAGTAGTGTTCGTAAGAAAGATAATTATTTATTTCTATCGAGTGACGCTGGAAAATTGTTCTTCCCAGTCTTCAGTGTTCCAGTAATTAGTTTTGTACAGTTTTAACATTACAAATTTTGGAAGCTTCAAGTTCGTTTGGCTAAAATTTTGCTTGTGTTTTACATCAAAAATGTGGGGAAACACTACGTCCATCCATCTACTCCTTCCCTCAAAGCCATTATATGTTTTGAGTCTCCTCTTTTGAGTTGTTTTTTTTTCATTTCTTCTTTGCAAATAGCCACTTCCTTCATTGCTCCTTTTATCCACACAGAAAACAGGTAGTGTCTTTTTTGTCTAGCAAGACGCCAGTCTCGTGTGTCTTGCAGGTTTCTCCTTCATTTTCTTATCAAAAGTCAACAGGTCACTTTTTCTTCCATCTTTTCATAAGAGGACAAATGCATCTTCTCAATTTCTCCTCCTTAGAAGAATGATTTCCCTTCCTTCCTCTCAGAACAACACGTCTTCGTTGGTAATGAGCGTTTCCACAACAAGTCTCTGGTATCGGATGTCGTTGAGCGCCGTCATGGCGTCCAGCTCGGGGGCCCTCATCAATGTTGGGCCAAAGACGATGCCTAGGTTCTCGCTGGACATGAGGTTCTCCTTCTCATACTCGGTCACCCTGGACGGAGAGCAGGGGGAAAGTATGTGTGACGGAGAGTACGACCACAACAGCTCCAAAACATCAAGATCAAGGAATCAAACCCTCGTAATTAAGCTGAATAACAATATCGTTCATATCTACGTGATGAAATGTCGGTGTGAAAGTGAAATCACAGCTTGTGTAGTCAGACCTCTTGAGGTGAGCCATGAGGTATCGCAGTGTCTCGCAGTGAGCTGGCGGCAGCAGCTTCAAGGCCTCGTGGAGAGACTCCAGCCGTTTTTCTGGGTCTGTAATCTCTGCATCACACACACACACACACACACACACACACACACACACACACACACACACACACACACACACACACACAATATAACACTGATTAGATATTGGATCAATTATCATATAATTGCGACAAAAAAAGTGACAAAACACATTTCCCGCATGTTTTTTTACTGATTTATAACATATGCTCAGTGCTGAACTGTTCCTCTATTCATTCCTGCATCTTATGTAATGAGGAACACAAGGCATGGAGACCTACTTGCGGTTTCTATGAAGCGTGGGTAGGCATCATATGTTATGAGGGGGATAGGCAGCTCTCTGAAGTAGAGTTTGAGGGCTCCGGTGATGATATTGATGTCCTCGTAAGCACTTGAGGAAATATCAGCCTTTTCTCCATCTGCAGCGGAAAACAAGAACAATCAGTTGCTTTCCGTCAGAAGGAAACCTGAGGATTAGGGTGCAAGATGAAGAGAGATCTGTCTTCATAGAATCTCTCTGGAGGATTGTATTGATATTTTATTGATAGTAAAAGATACCGCCTCTTATTCTCGTACGGATTCACCTCAAAGAAGATGAGTGAAGTGATAACCAGCTGCTAACCGCTGCAATGTTTGTGCAATGGATGTGTTCAACTGATCAAAAAAACAACAGGGGGAGACACTCACCTCTGTCAAAAGCCAGTTTGACATCTTCAATTAGCTCACTGAAGCCTGATATTCTGTACAAACCCTCTGACTGAAGACCTGGAGGCAGACAAGGACAGTTATAGAATTTTAATTGTAGTGTGCTTAAACATTTCTTTAGGTTTTATTTATTGGCTACAGTTCTGGATAATCAACTAATCATTTAAGACATTGTTTATGTGCCAAAATTCTCTGGTTCCAGCTTCTCAAATGTGCAGTAAATAAATAAATGGAACATCTTTGGACTGTTGGTTTGATTTTAAGGAAAACATTACTTTTTTTTTTTTTACTATTTTATTGAATGTTTAGATCAAACAATGAAAAAAATATCTGCAGATCAATCAGTGATGAAATGAGTAGTTAGCTGTTTGTGCCAATGGAACAGCTTCAGTAAATTAAACTGAAGGTGATACAGAAATAGAGACAGAAGACAGTGAAGATTGATTAGAAGACAAAAAAACAACAACAAGAGAGACAGAAGGGGGAGGGGGGGTGTGTGTGTGTGTGCGCATTCAGCGTCTCCCCTGTTCCAGTCAAGTTCAATCGCTTCAAGTCAGGTGTCTTTATTGATTTCACATATTAGTTTCACTCAGGTCGTGAAATCGTTGTCAATAAAATCCTGTCTGCAGCAGCTCCCCTGTGACCACTCAGGTCGCATGGGGGAGGAATTGCAGCTCTCTCAGTCTATATATATATATATATATATATATATACACACACACACATTCATTTATTCTGCGTGTGTGCATCAAACCATTGAGAGGGTGGGCTGGCACGCACGCACGCACACGCACATCTTGCATACGTATGCCAGCCTCGTAGGTGTTGCAGCAAACAATACTTAAAAGCTTTTTTTGTCAACATTATATAATCACTGACTCATACACACGCACACATTTATATACACACTTGCTGTCTCTCTCACCTCTAGCCTCAATTTCCTGTATGCACATATCAACCACCATGGGCCTCTTGGTGTTGTGGGCTTTGACCAGCGTGGTCAGGTCGCAGCTGTACACCTTCTTGACGTGCCGCAGGTCCGGCTGGCAGTCGTTTGGCACCACTTTGGAGCACTGCTTATGGACATTCAACCCACAGTCTGGCAGAGAGAAAGACAGAGGCGGTTTTACATCACTTTATGTCCACTCACAACCTAAATGTCACTCTTTTAGGCATCTCCTGTAGTTGTATTTACATAAATGCATGCCTGTTTTCCTTTATGCTGCTTTCGGCTCTTTACGCTGCTCTGTATTTTTTGTCCAATACTTAAAGAATAGTAACTAGATTCAATGGTAAAAGTTCCATTTAATCGCAAGCAGTACAGAGGCACAGTTCATCACCCACACACAGTAAAAATCCCACTGCCAGTCTGTTCTTTGGCACCAAATTGAATCTTTTAACATTTAAAATCCGTGATACACTGCAGATGAGTCAACAGCAAAAGTGACTAACTTTAGCCTGCTGTCCCACTTTTGAGTCACGGTCTAAGAGAGAGGAGGTGCAACATGTCGAACACAGTGGAGGAGGAGAAAAGGAGCAGAAATCCAACCTTTTGTGGGATATTTGTGTGGGATAAATCAGAGATTACTGACAGAGCGCGTCATACACTGATGTGTGAGCGAAAAAGAGGATTTGTTTGTGTTTGTGTTTTACCTGCACACTTGACTCCCTGAGCGATGAGACCCCACATGAAATTGGCACAGTACTCACACCAGTGGGGTCCCCTGAATGTATGAACCTGGTAAAAGAGACAGATATAGAGAAAATTGGAAATTTGATATTAAAAAGGCCTTTTTTTACCCTAAAATTCACAACAAATATTACAGCGAACAGATATGGCCAGAAAAAAATAATAAACAGAAAAACATGAGTTAAAATGTGCCAAAATATACACTAAGAACACAGTGAGAAAAATATTCATATAACCCAGACTGGCCACAGTTAAACCTGAATACCAGCAATAACAGGCACTGACAAAAGAACGATGGAGACACAATAGAAGTGCTGAAAGGACACTTAGAAAAATATAGTGAGAACAGAGTTTTAATCTGCCCATTTATTGCACAAATTGGTTCTATATAATGAAATGCTAATGACGTCCATCACATCACTGTGCCCTTTGTATGTATGTGTGAGCGTGTGTGTGTCTGTGTGTTCATCCACATTTCCCTTGAGCTCAGTACACTGTGGCTCTGACCTTTGTGCTCTTTACTAATGGCTGCTTGTAATATGAAAATCTGGGAATATGTAAATGCATAAATGTGTGTTTCTCCATCTGTGTGTGTGTTTGAGTGTGTGTGTGTGTGTGTGTGTGTGTGTGTGTGTGTGTGTGTGTGTGTGTGTTAACACTGAGGTAAATTTGAATAAGACCCCATGTGCTGAATCAGCAACTCTGCCATTTTTCAACACAGACGCACACAGACACACACAGACACACAGACACACACACACACTGGAGGACCGGGGAAGCGAAGGAGTGCCTCACCTTGAAGTTGTGGACCTTCTCGTACTTGGGTGCCAAGTCGCTCTCCCTCAGGGTGGCCCGCCGCACCAGCGACGTGAGCTGCGAAAGGGCAAAAGATCTGATTGGTTGCCAGAAGGTGGAGGCAGGGGAGGTGGGTTTAGAGGGGGCTGGTGCCCGGTTGAGATGGGTTCCCGATCCGGTGCTGGGGTCCGATGTGCTGCCAGAGACTGGCAGGGAGGGAATTGAACCAGCGCTGACATTTAAACCGAGAGCAGCCGTAAACAAAGACCCCTTCTGACTTGTTTCCTTCTCAGCTCGCCTGCGTGATTGCTTTTTACCTCGTTTAATGATGTGCGACTCTCGACTCGGCATTGTGGGACCTGCAGTTTTGGTGGAGGTTTACATCAAATACTGGCTCTGAGACCAAAATCTGAATCCCACTAATAACTACAGTAAGCCAACCAGCATGAAAATGAAAAGAAAAAAAAAGGAAATACACTTAAATAATTAAAAATGACAAAAAATACCCAGAATGATTAATAAAAACAGGAAGAAGTAAATATGGAAAAACAACTGAGCTCACAAATCACGTCAAAGCTCCATCTGACAACAACATCCCAAACCAAGAAGCCAACACAGGACCAATCCTGCGGTCTTAGCACCACAATGATCAGCCAATCAGATTAGCTCTGCATACTGATGGGGCTGCATGGTGCAATTCCAGTTCATAACAAAAAAACAAAAGCCAGAAAGCCTAGCAATAAATCTGTCTGAAGATTAAAAGCACAAAAAGTTCAATAAATATAATTCAATAAATCTTCGCTTCTTGGAAGGTGTTTGCAAAATCCTTCAGACCCGACTGATGCGGCAGAACGAGCATTCCTGTCTCTCGGTCTCGTGTAGGTGAGCGCTTCAGCCCACATGGCTGTGTGTGTGCGTTAATCCGCTTTCCCTCCACACACACTCACCAGGCAGAACCAGTGGAGGAGGGAGGGATAGAGGCGGAGAAAGAAAGAAGAGGAGGGGGGAGGCTGAGCTACGGAGCTGTAATGGATGAATTTAACAGGTCACATTGAGAAGAGAAGGAGCCAATCAGAATGCAGGGATTCTTGTTGTTCGCCACCAATTCTGCCACCTCAATTGTCCCAGGAGAGAAAGAGAAAGAGAGGGAGAGAAAGAATGAGCTGAGAATCAAGCTGTTATTTTATTTATTCGTTCACACTTTTTGTCCCTCTTTGTTTCCCTCCATTCTTTTGTCATTCTACCCGCAACATCTGTCCATTTTTCTTACGACGTTTTCAAATTTCTCTAAATCTTCTCCTCTTCCACTGTAAACAAGCAACAGCAACTGCTGTCATCTGCTTTGTGTGTTGTTTCGACTTCACTACAACACAATCCCACGTCCTTGCATGGCTCTTAAAATCAAAGGCCCTGCTCGTCCATTACTCTAGATCATACAAGTAACATTATATAAAAACAGTTCAAGGCTAAATTTTCACTTTAGAGGTTTCTGGTTAAGTGCCGCCTCTGGTGGGAAGATGTGTTGTCTTGCGTTCTTTGACATTTTTGGGCTGAGCAAACAAGCAGTGGGGATGCATTAAATCCCGTTACTGCGGGAGAGATTCACAGGCTTTCTGCTATGTGACCTTTTACACTGACATACAGTCATGCGAATATTGCTTTATGACATCTTAAGGAGATATCACAACACCAGAAAAAGTGAATTTTTAGCCGCAAAAAAGCCTGTGGAACAAACGACCACATATCCAAATTCACTAATCCTCAGCTCATATACACAGCAAAGTGAATATTTATGACTGGTCATGGTTATTTAATGACTGTTTTCGTTGCATGGGAATGGCGGGGTCGAGGGCCTAACAAAAGAGCACCTCGATTACAGACAGACCTCGAAATAAAGACAAAAAAATAACAGAAAAGGAAAGAGGAAAAAAAAAAAGGTAATTATGTTTAGCAAGGTCATGTACTGATGGAGATATCATCTGTGGCCCTTATATCTCTTCATATAATTTTTTTTTTTGGGAGATTTTATATTATTTTTTCTGTATTATCCGTCAGATCAAATGTGATTTAAAACCTAATTACTAAAATCTCCTGTTACCGCCATCTTTCTCGTCGCCGTCCAGTGAATTCAATCTCATATTAACGCCCTAAAAATTAATTTTTAAAAAGTCATCACCAGAACCACGTCTTTATGACCCCCACGGGGGCCGTAACCCACAATAAACTGTGATTAGCTGTATGAACATATGATATATGTATTTCTCAATGTCTGACTTCCCTACAGAGAGCCACCTCTGGTCTCAATGTCACAGCTGTACTGCTTTGTCTGCAAATCCACCCAATTATGAAAGCACACACGTACACAGGACCACCCCCCATTCCATACACACACACACACGGACAGTGATGTATGAGGTGCTGTGTAGGTGGTCATGCACTGCAGGTCATACAAGGCCTCAGGAGGCTCGGCACTGGTGTAGCAGATAAACGCATTGCACAGACTATACCTACTTCGTTATGAGCCTGTTGGTGTGGACTGTATCACACTGGTGTGTGTGTGTGTGTGTGTGTATATACACATGAGTCTGAGGGTTCTGCAGCAGTTGCCTGAATGGAGCTGCATCTCCTGCCTCGTATTTTCATGCACCTACCTGCACAAACACCCAGCTGCAGGACTGAAATTTACATTAAATGTTTCCCAAGTGATTAGCATCTGAGTTTGCTCCTGCATCATACAGAAACCTCACATCGCCAAATATTGCCACTTTTGTTTTCATCTACAGAAAAAGTCAAGAAATAAAACCCCAACACACACAAAAAAAAAAACTAACTCTAATTACCTCACAGCTTAATGGAAACTAACGAGCCAATCTCAAACTCCATTCTTGAATTCTTAGTAGATAGATTTTGGTGGAGATAGAAGGTTTCTGCAGGCAAACTACTGTTATGTAACTTTACTGCAGAGCCCTTGGCTGGAGGCCATCTCTCCTCTGCAACCATCCTCCTCCTCCTCCTCCTTCTTCTCCTCCTTTAACCATGTTCCTCTACTCTCATCCTTCCATTCTCGTACTTTACATACACAAACTTTCCTTCACCTTTACCCTTATTCTAACTGTCTGCAGGGTTTCTTAAAAATCAATTCTTTACAAACCCTAATTTTTCGATAACATACACTCATATATTATTGTTGCATACTTTTTGCCACATTCTGGAAACGTATCGAAGGTTTATGTGCTAACGATTGCTGCATTATGATTTATGTAACCTTAATTTATGCAGGTAAGGTCCAGTGATTTTAAGAGATTGAGCTATTTTGCATACTGCCTGCAGCATAAATCCACTTCCATAACATTTTGTTCTTACATCTTCTAGACTCAGGCTCATCTCCAACATCAGTTCATCCTATAAATCATCTCAATGTTCATACACATTTTCCACTGTCAGTTTCTGCACTCTCAATTTGGAGATATAAATGATTACTCACTGATTTGAAAGCTTATACTAAAGGCAGGAAAATTAACAGTACACACAGTGTGCTAAGAGACTTGATGAATGATTTAATTTGTCTTATAGGGCTAATTTCAGACTGCGGTTTCCTAACAGGAATATTCTTTGGTCTTTAGCCAATACTATGTGTCAACACGGCTCCATTTCTTATTCAAACCAACTCCCCTCCAAAACCCTTAAGCATTTAGGTCAGTTTGCCAAAAAGTTATGTTAATTGGTGGATGCTTTTGGACAGAGTTCCTATGCAGATTCCATTATTCTTGCAGAGAGTGATGAGTTTCAAAGATATTGATTGTTATTCTGTATAATTTCTGCTGAATGTTTATTAAGCAGCCTCTAAAAGCTACTTCGTATTATTCTATAGGTCAAGATTCTTTGTAAAAGGTGACATATAATTGAATATGTGAACTGTCTGGGACTCGGGGAGAAAGAAAATGCACCAGCTTCTATATTTTGGCCCCACACGACAATTTTCCAAAGTATTTTGTTAAACTTTACCCTCTCCTCTGCGTTGCGTTCATCTTTGGCCGGAGCAGGTCCATCGGGGGCCTCGGGGCTGTGTGGCAGGTGTTTCTTCAGGGTGGGCTCCTGGTTCAGGGTGGTGTAGCCCACGTGCTCATAGATAGGGTTTATGGTCATCTTAGCGATGTACTCCGCTGCCTGACGGATGAGAGGGTAACTTTAAACATGACCATCGACATAGTTTTTATAGTCACTGATTTAAGTCATCAGTGACTACTGGAATGTTTCCGTCTCCCCTGACAGTATGCACGTGACGTGACTGGACCAGAACTAAAACTTGCAATAATATTCTTCATTTTCCAGCACTGCTTTGTTCCTCTTGGTGCTGTCCGATTGTCTGAATAACAAATAAACACTTAATGGGAACCATGTGCTGAAAAAAAAAAGAAAAATGCAAAATGACCTTCTTTCTTCAGGGGTTTTGAAGGAATCTGGGGACTCATGTAATTAAGTAAAGAAGTAGTGATCAAGGGGTATTATGTGCCGAGCTGACTCTTTTTTTGCCTGACAAACAAGAGCTGAATGCTCAAAGTTTTTTGCTGCCATTATGGAAAGCAATTATCCGTAATCATCGACTTTACATTCAGGGATTACAACTATTCAGCCCTGATCAATGGGCCAATCTCTGCTGTACCATTCTCAGACCTTATCTACTACTTTTATGAAGAGAATGACAAAAAGTATCGCTTTAAATGTGGAACATGACGCGTACCTTTGTCT
Source organism: Seriola lalandi dorsalis (assembly GCF_002814215.2). Classification (NCBI taxonomy): domain Eukaryota; kingdom Metazoa; phylum Chordata; class Actinopteri; order Carangiformes; family Carangidae; genus Seriola; species Seriola lalandi. The sequence continues at coordinate 5,087,534 of NW_019525485.1, read as the reverse complement.
CAATGTACAGCGTGATGAGGCCGTCTGTGACCAGGTCGTGGATGGACTCGAACCTCTTCTCCCCAACAAAGTGCTTCCCGTCATGGTAGAGACGGAAGTTTCTCGTCTGGTTACCAAACCTGGGAATTGATGGAAGAAGAGATTTTGTAGAGTAAGAGGCCAAATAGGCAATAACCTGCCAGTGGCTGGTTACCCGCTACATTGTCTAGGAGAGTCTCTTTTAATTGTAAACTAGAATCACAATTTACAATCACACCCAAAAAAAATGCTGCAACCTTTTACTACAATAATACAGAGTAAAATAAAGTGGCATAGACTCTGTGACAGAAGGACCCGTAACTGGGCCAATACATTATCTGCTCCTCAGTGGACCACAATGAAACCACTGCGAGATAAAACAGCACCATTAAATCATTAACCCAAAATCCAACCTTTCCTTTTCTGCCAACCCAGACTGGGACCCTAGTTTATGAGGGTTTATTTATGGAATGTAATTATAACCACAGGGATGGGAGAAACAGCGAAAGAGAGAGAAACTTGTGCAGGTGGAAGAATGACATGACTATGAATAGAGCAAACTGACCCAAAACTAAATTCAAATTATGCCATGCGCCCATTTAAAAGTGTGACACCTACTCTGAGAAAACGATGGCTCACATTTGAGTAAAACTGACTGCTGATGTAAAATAAAGTTATTTGCTCACAAGGTAACTAGGCCAAGTGAACAGAGTGGCATTAAGGATACAGAAAGACTCCTTTGGGCATGTAAACAACAATCCTCCACACAACTGAAGTGCCTCTGACAAAGACACAAAATCACTACCCGCATTAACGATATTTGGTAGTCACATTTAGGAGATACAGTATGGAGCTAAAGGAAACCGCAGGCTGTCACTTTCTCGCACTTCCCCGTCTCCTCACGAGGAAAGGCTCTCAGGAAGGTGGTGTGTGGAGCCATGTGAGCTAAGAGATGAGCACCTCTGAGCAGCTTAAAGCTTGACTGCTGCATTCACTGTGGGGGGGGGGGGGGCTGAACCCTCACACCTCACAACACCTGGGGCCTGTACACACACGATCAGACATGCTCAACGTTCACAAAGCACCACAGCTTCTCTCTTTCTTGCCTTGACACATGAATACGTGTGGGCACGGGCAAAGGTGTTGGAGGTCAGTTCACATGAAGTCTTCTCCAAGTAAGGGCAAAGCAAAATATCTCAAAATGCAATTTCCTTAGCAGATTTTACTATAAATTGGCAGTTGATAAAATTAAAATATCGATATTTCTCCAGTCTCTGGCAGATTTGCTAGACCTGATATTCCAGACTCTAGTTGGGAGGTGCCTATTTTCCTACTTGTGATGGTTCCTTCTCTAATAAATGTATTAAAATCCCTAGCTCCAGAACTTAAGCCTATACCGATCCAGTGGCACCAGTGAGCTCACATTTGTTCTTGATTGTCTGAGTCTCCCTAAATTAGCCAAACACAGACATACCTCAGAGCCAGTGTGTATGTGCCCGGCTGTCTCTGACTCTCTCTGATGAGGTAGCTGCCTTCGGCCTGACTCAGTAACTGGTCGGCCTCTTCTCTGGAGATCATCCCATGGTACCTGGACGAAAGAAGACAAATATATTTGGATTCAAACTTTCCTCAATCCCTGAAATGCACTGACAACTGGCAACATGCCTGATGTAAATGACAAATACAGAGAAATCCAACTTACTCTCTCCCATAGTATTTAGGTCGATTGTCCACCTGCAGGGAAAAGAAAAATACATAGAGTGAAAAACCAATTATTTTAAATGGTTTTAGTACCATAAAATGTTCCTCACTCTCAGAAGACTGTAAATGTTCCTTTTGAATCATATAACAAAAGGTAAATTTTAGATTTATATACAAGCTTATATGCTTACAACCACCCTTAGGCTAGGTGTGAAGGTTCATTGTTATGCTGGTATGAGCTATGAGGAAAACCGTACCTAGGTAGTCGGTTAGTTTATTGACTTAAATATCACAATACAAAAATATCCATCAACTCCACATCAAATAAACACACTGGGTCCAAACACAATTCAATTCTGTCAACACATTGATACAATAACATACAATATCATATCACACAGTACAATAGCAGGCCATTCATAAACCCCCCCCCACACACACACACACACACACACACACACACACACACACGCACAAAAACAACAATATAGTGTGTGAAATGCCAATGGCTCTAAGATGATACAAACTGTGAGCTCTTGCTAAATATTTTCACAGACTTTGGCACATTTTCTGGACTTGAATGTAAACCTCGCTTGGCACCCGGCGTGCGTCTGTGTTCGTGAGTGTGTGGGCGCAGAGGATATTGCACGAGTCAGATAAAAAAGCTGAACATTGTGTTGCCCTCAACAAAACTGCTGTCGAGCCAATAAATCAACAAAGACCCAACAGACAGCGGTGAATATTAATTTGGATGGTGTGTGTGTGTGTGTGTGTGTGTGTGTGTGTGTGTGTGTGTGTGGTACTGTATAGGAGCAGTCCACTTTTCACAGATTTGTCATGATATGCATTGGACAAATTTCAGCACAATGAATGTAATCAAATGTGGTCAGGGTGGTTCAAGTTGGAGAGGACGTACGCTACCCCCATGTTATCAGCCGTGCATGTGCACCTCTGGACACCGACCAGAATTCCTCTGAGGCCTAACACCCATTACTAATGCTCAACACACATCCTTGACTGCACATTACGGAGTGCTGAGCTTGAGGGGGAAGAACTGTTTGAACACATTTTCAGCCACGCACTGAATATACAGTGTATTTTGATTGCAATGATGAAATAAATTGGTACACGGTGAAATGGTGGGCATGGCACAACCTGGAAGCAAGAGTTTATTCTCAATGTTGGTGTATCAATTTAGGCTAATTCTTGGACATCCCGTGTTAAATGTGTAGCTGACAACTCATTCTAGCAGTCAACAGTCAAAATTTTGCATGTTCAAAGAGTTCATGTCTGTGGTGGATCACTCAAAGACACTCAGCAAGTCATTATGGGAGGAAAGTGTCAGCTCACAACAAAACACAAGCAAGCTATTATTACTCAGGCTTATGGACAGATTGACAAATAATCTCAAGTAATTTTGAGCAACAGCTGTCTAGAAACTGGAAGGAACTTATTCCACACCCTGACAAAGGGCGCACATCCTGAACTTTTATACGCCCTGAGGCTGGAACAATGGACACAGATTTTAGTTTCACTACCAAGCCAATTAACTATTCATCTTTTGAGATTCTTTTCGATGAAACATTTCAGATAAAAATGTCTGTTGCAATTTTCCAGAGACCATTGTGAGACCATGTTATCGCTCATTTTGTCTGAACAAGCCAAACCAAAATATATTCAATTTAATTTAATTAGTGCACTGTTTTAATTTTTAAAAATGTACCTCTTCTTCTTCGGGCTTAAGGACAGTCTAGTCTCTGTACTCATTTATGCCACCATGTCACTGACATACCATAAATTAAAAAGTACCAGCCATGGATAAGTGCTTACTGGTGCATCATTAAATCACATATGGCTGAACTCCCAGCTGACAACATGGGGCTGGTGGTAGCAGGAGGGGTGGGTGTCCTCCACCCCGTCTGTCCGCCAGTCTGCTGCTTTTAACTGGGTCAGCACCGACTACCTGACCAGGCCAGGGGCATCAAAACCAACAGCTGTTCATTTAACATCTATACACGCACACACACACACACACTTACACATCCTAATATCCATCCTAAGAGGACTGTCTTTTACAGATTAACACACACAAACACCAGACACACTACCCCCCCCCCTAATCCCCATTGGTTTGCCCCAAACCATATACATAAGCACATCTGGTGGTTGAATGAATTGAAAGCATTTTCTTACATTTCCTATGTTGAACAATCAATTGATTATTAAAAAAAAAAAAGTGTCAGATGTATCGATAATGGAATTAATCAGCGGTCGCAGCCTTACAGTTATGATGGAATAATATGATCTTGTCCAAGGTTTTCTGTTTGTACACTTGACTACTTGCTTGCTTTACCAGGTTAGTAATCCAGTCTTGATATTTACGATATAATTATATATATCGTAAATATATATTTTTGCCTCCCCAGTACATCTGTGTATCTCGCTTTATTAGCTTTTTACTATTCTCAGTTGCTTTTAAGTGTATAAAGCAGACAGTCCAGAGTACTGTAAAGTGACAGTGTTAGACTGTGACTGCCCGAGGCTAGGACACAGCCGCTGCTAACTAAACCTACTCCAACATTTACATGAAGACGTTCAGATTGTTATATTCATGTTGCTTTGATTAGAATTAAAGCCCAACACTTGAACTAAAACAAGTTTTCACCCAAAGTGACGTTTAATTGCTTTTAATAACAGTAGACCTACTTTTACCAACATAACATTGTGTGCTGTGTTTAGCATTTTCAGATCACGGCTATAGACGGTTTAACAGATGCTTTCCCTGAAGACAATGGATTTGTTGAAGTACAGCAAAAACAATCAGCCCTGCTACAAGCCGAGTCAGCAAATACACTCTCTGAGGAGGCAGAAACAAGCATTAACGCATATAATCACACGCATACACCAACAATGTTCAGCTCGCTTGAAGCTTGATCCACACCAGTATTGTTTCAGTTGGTTATTATCACATTGGCCTGCCAAGATCAGAAATTGTATGTGTTTTTATGAAATACACAATATGCTTTAGTGAGGGTTTGGGCTTAGGGTTTAATTCAAATGACACATCTGTTTGAGCAAGTACGCTTACAACAGCTGTAATGACACCTGTGCTCAAATCTTCTGCTTGTCATTCAACCTACATTTTTATGTGTTAACCCAAAACAACACAAGGTATTTTTGCTGTAGCATGTGACAGCCCATCCAATTTTTTTGTATTCATAAACTATCAACTATTATCTACTGTATGTCAGCTCCTTAGTCTTTGCACAATTTTATGCTCCAATTTTCTGGGACATGTGAGGTTTTTGGAGAAGTCGTTTGGGTTCATTTAGTTTTTAACATTGAATACTAGCTACCACTATGTCTTACTGCTCAGTGATGCATGGAAATTTGTACTCTATGATAAATAGGGTTTCCTTATCCAACCTTTTTTTTATAATTTCAGACATTTTCTCAAGAAAAACACGGACATAACGATTAGAAGGAAGTGTGTTCTTACCTCACAGGTGCAGGTGACTCTGCGTGGGTGAGGTGCCTCCTGCTGGAGCTGGTACACTGAGGCAGAAAAAAACACAATGATTCATCAGCAAAAAGTATGTTACCTCCATGAAGCAAATAATGGTAAATGTTAAAGTTTAAAAAGGTTATAATCAGGATAATAACACAATGTTCCATTGATACTTACAATAAGACTTCCACACCGGTGGCCTGTATTCATCATGATCTGAAAACAGAAAAAGTACAATGGATTAAACAGTTGCAATATTACTCAAACTTTGTTTCCTTTGCTACAGTGCCCCCAAGTGGAGAAAATATGATAGTGCTCTGTGCTGCTTTTATCTGACTGTTCTGTGTCTCATTTTTGATATGAAACATAAACCAGATAAGACCGGTTCAGGACTGACTCAATTCATCTTCTTTTTGATATTAAATTCATTTAGTAATAGATGGTGAGTATTCGAGAATTCATGGGGAGCTTAATGTGCAAACGGAGATAGAGATTTTACATTCAATCTATCATGCTCAAATACTGGTTTAATAGGTGAACAGTTTGGAGCGATCACACGATTCTCAAGGCAAAACACTGAAACCGCTGAAGGCCATTTTGCAATTATTGCCAAATAAACAAGCTAAACAGCTGAATGTGTAAAAAAAGAAAAAAAAAAAGAAAAAAAAAAAGGTGTTTACACTGACAGGAAGAGATATGAAGTCATAGCATAGATTCATTAATATTGTGTTGCAGACAGGATGGCTCATAAGTGATCTCTCTGTGCAATGTGTATTTTTCTTTTGCTGCTGTACCCTCAGGCCTACTCCTTTTAAATCAATTATAGAAAGAAATCAACATTATAGCAGAGTTTCCTTGTTGATTATTCAGCTGTAGTAGACCATAAACAACACCGACATTAATATTTGACTAAATGCAACTCAAACAGAAGCATTTTAGCCCCAGGCGCTAATTTGGGGTTTGGCTGAACTCTGCAGTAGCTACTGAACATTTCCAAATTTCCACTCATATCTGGCACTGCGAAATCCTTTCAGGTGCCCATTCACATTCTGTGCTGTATGCATTTATGGCTGCATTTGCAACATTTAATACACAACTTTATAATTTAAAAAGTATTAATTGGGTTTAACACCGCATATACTAACATGATAGCAAATAAAAGCCCTTTTGTGTGTGTTTTGCTTCTTCTTATATGTAAAATACCAATACTGTGCTTCCATTCTTTATCTGCTACAAGTTGCCTAATGCCTCCTTCCAAACTACATAAAATTACAATCATAACTGCAATTTAACTATAAATGTCCGCAGCCATTTCTACACTGACAGACCAACTCAAATTAATATAAGATTATTATAAATGAATGTAAGACTCTGCTGTCATTTTGCCAGCATCTTGCAAATTCAGATATACGCTGTCTTCCACCTTCTCCGCAGACCACACGCATAAAACTAACAGCCTGTTTCCTGTCTTGGTGTACTTTGTGCTCACTCCACAAGCCTTATCTGTTCAACACTCGTCGTCCCGGTATCCTGTCTTCAAAATAACTTCAAATCCTCCCCGGTTAAGTGTCTCACCCTCCTTCTCAAGGCAACACTCACTCACAGCCTCACTGATAGACACACTAATAAGAAAGCAGACATAACATATCAACTGCTGTCACTCAGTGTCTGCAACAGCACTGAAGTAAAGCCTGCACAGTTGTGATACATTGGTGCTACACTTGAGCATTTCTATTTGAACGTTCACCACACAACATTTTTGAGGGAAGTATAGGACTTGTCACTTATTCTGTCCATAGTTTCTTTGCAGATTGAAGTTCTACGATAAAACCATTAAATACGATGCCCTACTTTAGAATAATTCAACAGGAAATACAGGGAAGACCTGTTGAAGCATGTGTACCAACAAAATTTTTATCCAAAAAATAGTACTCATTTTACATATTACTCAAGTATTGCTGTGTAAGCACTACTGTGGGAACATTTAATATATAAAAATGCATCAAATTTTATAAACTGATCCTGAATATGGTGGAGTAGGAAGCAGACAACATTTGCCTCTGCCATAAGGTGGAGCAGTAGTATGAAGTTAAATAAAATGGACATACTCAAAAATGCACTTAGGCATAGTATTTGAATAAATGGACTTCTACTTAAGCTACATGACCACTTGATTACACAGGATTTCTACTCCCCTATCCCAATTTATATGACATATATAAGAGAGACATGAATATAATAATTGGTATATAACATTGGTCTGTGGACAAATAAAAAACACACAAACACACCATTAACACAGTCATATTAAACCACAGTGGACATTATCTAAGGTGTGATGCTGCTTACCAAAGACATTTAAGGCCATCTTGACTCTCTGATATGATGATGAACAATTAACCAGCAGATCCAAATTTCCAGTAAAAGGGACCCGCTTAGTTTAAATCCTGAAAGTGAACACCAAAAAAAATGAATAAGTTTAACTAATCAACCACTGGCTGTGGTGAGCTAACCAGGCTGGGGTGAAAACAGCTGAGTAACGATAAACAACAATACATGATCCTGCTCAGATTATGAGAGAGCTAACGTTAGCGGGCTCGCTCAGTGTTACTTTAGTTGCCAGGCAAAACCGAAGATAAAAAGGAACCGACTTGATATTAAAAGGAAAACATTTGCACTATAACACAATGAAAGTGCAACGACGACGGCTTTATAATAGTGTGAAACGGTGCACTGATTCATTAATCTAACGGTAAGCTAATAATACGTAGTACTCACATTCACATCCATTCTGCATTGTGGTCGCCATCTTGCTGGGTCACGTGAGCAGTCTCGCCCTCTCTCCAGGGTAGCTATGGCAACGGACCTTGCTCTTTCCACTTCCAACAACAGACGTCGTCGGTCATTCCCGATTTAAAGTTGTTTTTGTTTTTTTTATTACGATATAGTTAACTTAAGTCGTGTTATTATTGAGTGTTATGGCTAATATATTTTTTGATTTATTAATTGATTGATTAATTATTTAAGTTTGATTTTAAGTTGAGTCATCCGCGCTCTTAAACTACCAAATCAATCATAGCGAAAACACTGACACTGATTTTATATTAAGAAATGAATGTATTTGCTCGTACTACCTATGGCCGGTTAGCTCAGTTGGTTAGAGCGTGGTGCTAATAACGCCAAGGTCGCGGGTTCGATCCCCGTACGGGCCAACTAGTTTTCCTTTTCTACCTCATCCTCAGGTTCCCTGAGCACAATACGATTTAGTTATAGGTAATACCGAATTGGCACTGTGTATTTATTGTGCCACTTGTGTAATATAAATACATTTACACGAGTACTATTCTAACGTACGTTTTTAAGCACTCCATTTGTATTGTATTTCCATTTTATGCTTGTGATATTTCTGGTAAAGAGGGGCCAATTTCAACTTCTTAACACACTGCTGGCTAGTTTAATCTGTCATAATTAATGACTTGATTTTCATTTTGTTTTAATAATCTGAATCTGTAATTGTATTAATTACAAATAAATTTGCATCCAAAATGAAGAGGAGTTAAGGTAAAAAGTAGCATAGAAATATTCTAGCCAAATAAAAAGCCAAATCCTCAATTTCCCCAACCCACCGTGTGATGGCGATGTCGCGCCGCCATGGTCGCACTTTCTCTCCGCCTGATTGTAGTGCCGAGGTGCCCGTGCTGGAGGCGGTGTGTTTCGCTCTTCATTGTTTAAGTGGAAAGCTCAATGCTCGGTTTCCCACATTTGTTTCAATGGCTACCACATAGAAACCACGTCCCACCTGAGAGGGAGCGGTTTAGCTGCGAAGAGAGAGAGACACAGAGGGACTACCGAGTCAAAACTTAACCGCATGACCGCACTGTGTGGGATTTACCGTCTGCACTGCAAATAAAAGCTCTTACGGACAATCTGTGGATCCTGAGGAAAGAGGGGGTAAGGAAATCATGCTATCCGGATTATGAAGCGACTTACACGTAGCCTTTCTGGTCTTCCTTACATAGTGCACATTTGTGCTCAGAAACATCCAGATTTGCTGTTCCCAGTTAAGACTAAACGCTTTGGCTTCTATAGGCAACAGTGATGTTTGATGAGCCCGATATCTGAGGTATAAGCTCGCTTCGATTCCAGCCTGTACATTTTCCTAATCGGCTGAGCTTCAGGAGGTCCACCAGAGCTTCTCTTACTGTAAGCTTAATGACAGACAAGAATAGCCTTCTCCAGTAAGTGCTTTAAACATGTATATGTGTTGCAACATTTTCACACGTTTTACAGGTTTGTAGTTTTAAACTGGCAAATACTTTGGTTTTATCTTTAATATTGTGGGTTTTTTTTAAAGCTTCTCCTCTCAGTTACTCCCTTGTGTTTTGTGGTTAATGCTTCTCCATTCACCAAACCCTACAATGGCCTGCCCATGCACATTCATATTGAGCAACACACACACACACACACACACACACACACACACACACACACACACTAGTGCAGTCTCTTGAGTGTGAGCAGGTTGCTTTAGCCTACTGACACCTTTGCTGTGGCCTAAAGGATTACACTGCTAACCTACATTCAAGCGTTTGCACTTTGCCAACTGTACTTTGTGTGTGTGTGTTTGTGTGTGTCTTTTTAAATGTGCTTTATCTTGGTGTTTCACTTGACAAAGCTTCTGAGTGCATGTATGTCCTGCAGTATATTACTCCCACTCGGTGCTTGGTATTGTCAGAGGCAAACCTTGACCTACCACCCATCCCCTGGGAAATATATGCACGGCACCTATCGAGTGTCAGCATCAGCTGACAAACAAATCCCTTTCTTTTATAGATCTCTGGAGAGCACAGGCTCTTTTTGCACCCCCTCCTGTTGGCGTGAGGTCAGAGCATAAGGTCAGTGGGGAAGCAGCACCCCTGATCAGCATCGTCTTGCTCATACATTTTGCTAATGGTTGCTGGAGCATTGGTGTTGAGATCTAAGCTGTATCTGCCCTGCTGCCCATTCACTTTAGCAATCAATAACACAGCCACAACGCCAGTAGAATTGGTTTTACTCTCTCCTTTCTTGCACACACACATACACACAACCTCAGAGTAGAAATTCCCCTGAGGGCAGTAGAGCAGCTTAATGGTTCCACCAGTGGAGAGTGTCACCTTGATAAAACGTGGTATCTGGCACAGCCATTGATCTGCCAATGACCGCAGGAGTAAGCGTGCTGTGTTGTAGCCTTGATCTCTTTTACACCCCCCCACACACACACACACACACAAAAAAAATAGTTACGCAATCTCCATGTGAATATTCCTGCCATTTTAATGTAATGTCAGATTTAACCTGCAGTGTGTGCTGTCTTGATTTATTTCAAAATAGTCGGAACTGCTGATTCTTAATAACAGAAATATAAAAACCAGATTTGTAATAGTGCTTTCTGTGTAGACACACACAAACACACACACTCACATCCGAATCCCAGGGCCTGGCTTCCCTCTCGCAAGCTCTTGGGAAACTTTCAACTAACACCAGTTCAAAGGCTGGTTGAGAGGCCTTGGTCCCGCTGCTGGAAGCTCCCACAGTAGCGTCCTTTGTGCCTGTGCGACCAGCTCGTTCTGTATTCCTCTCTTGCTCAACTAACTCCATGTATAATCCTCCTCCCATCCCCTACGGACGAGATGAGGAAATTTCTGCTTCCAAACTGTCACTCATTTAGATTTATGTCGTTACGAAATTGATCCAACAGCTCGCATGTTTTGCTCGAGGTCTTAAATCAGCACAGTCAGCATTTATGATTGTGTTCCTGAGAGAAAACATACTGGAAGATCTGTGGAAGAAGCTGAATTGTGTCCTGGTACCTTGTCGGCTTCTTGTTGGTGAGTTCGTGTTGAGAGAATGTCTGCAGAATATGATCTACTGATGTTTGTCAGGGTAATTGGCACCTGTCTGTTAGTGGATGATTAGGTAGAGCTATAAAAGTGGCTCTGAGTTGACACTTGTTTTGCTTTGAAGTGTGACACAGGGAAGAAAAAGCAAGTAGGTAACCCAAAGTCAGTGAGTGTAGGGTTTCAAAAAACAGATTGTTCAAGCACTGGAGTGGCGAAACTCCTTTTTGTCTCAGTCTCTGGCTAATACTGAACTACTAATAAACAGCTGAGGTGAGTTTTCATCTCAGAGCAGTATGGAAATGAATGCTCCCACAGGTGTAATGAGTAACCTGACTGTCAGGTCCCTTTTTATTGTCCAATCACTTCCTTGGCCGGGGATCCAGTTTCCAGTTTCAGCTTTTGTCACTGAGGTGAAGAGAGTTGCTCGTTTGTGTGTGCAGGTGGAGGGATTAGTAAAAGATAATGTCTTTTCTATGTCTGTGTCTGTTGTATAACCTTGCTGTGAAAGATTAGGTTCGGCGTGAGAGCACAAAGGTAAACCAATAAAAAGTCGTCTATGTTAGTCTATAGTTACTATGCAAATTCAGAACGTTGTCTATGTTTTTCTTTGTGTAAGTTTTGTTAATTGATTGACGAAGAAGAAGTTTGGTTTGTAAAATGTCAGATAAGAACTAAAACTCTCTTTTCTGATGCTCAACGATATTTAATTTAATGGTATAAAACAGAGGAATGTAGCAATCCCTCACGGTGGAGACTCTGGAACCAGTGTCCAGAATTGATTTCATAATAGTTCAGGTCAGTTTTCTCTCTGAACAGACAGTTTTCTCTCTGAACAGACACCTTCTTCCCGGAGTAGATGGTGAGCAGAGACTTCAACCATAAACCTCCCGTCTCAGCCTTGCAGAGAAAAGTGTCCAGCACTCGGTAGATTTTAGGATAGTCTGCAGAAGACCACAAATTATACACCGGGGTTTATTCTCCAAATTTGGGCAAAAGAAAGCTGTATTTCTCAGGCTTTGGACTCGGACAGCCTCATCAACCTGATAACATACTTTAATGTGGTCTTGAAATATGGACCTTGAATGCCTTGCTGACAGCTCTTACACAGGGTGGATGTTTGCCATCACGTAGGTCATCCCAGTTCACTCAGTGCACCACCCATCTGCTCCTAAACGTTTAGAAGTATCTGTTTATTCCTGGTCAGGAGGGAATGGCTTATTTTTTTTACTGTAGCCCCACGGATACTGGACTTTTGAGGCCGATATTTGGGAGTCTGAAAAAATGTGATTTATCAACCAATCATAATTTTTCTTTTGATATAAGCACACAAACAGCCTTCATTTACATACTAACTATCCAGTCTCTAAATGACCTTTAAACCTAGTTTGACATTTCTGTTCTGACTGACAGTGTTTGTTACTGACTGGTTGGCATAGACACTGACACTGACTCAGAGGGCCGTTTATGAAGGTTGTAAATATTGGATTATTGATCCATACAAGTGTGTTTGTGTGTCAGGGCAGTTCACCAGTGTAACCTCTCATCCCTGTTTTACCCCCTGACTATCTTCTAAAACATTCCTCAGCCCTGATGTCACCAAGCGTCTGAGAGGATATTTATTGTCTGAGGCTGAAGTTTATCAAGTGTAGGTTGGTTGGGGGTTGGGGGGGGCTGAGAAGTTTGTGTGTGTGTGTTTGAGTCTGAAAGAAGAGAGTGGGGGGGGGGGGTTGAGGGTGTCTTTGTGTGTTCTCAGACCGTATCTCATCTGTCCTACTTGCGAAGCTTTGATTCAAGTCTGAACTGGTCTTACACAGAGCTCTGTGTTTGGTTTGTAGGAAACGCAGTAAATCCCACCTGCATGTGCTGTAGCTGGAACCAGTGTGTGCAATGTGAGTGTCTAGCAATGTGTGAGACATGTCTCTGTCTGCTTCTTTGCACTCACTGCCTAAATCCCTTGTGGTTTCTAACATTGTGCAAGGCCAATTTAACCCAGACTGAATAAATGTGGTGAGATTTTTCGCACATTTCTTGAACTGATTTAGCACAAAGTTTCCCTCCCTCACCAAACGGAGCCTCCATACTTTCTTTTAAACCTGTACTTTTCTGCATTTAAGCAACTTTTAAGCTTCATTTTCTTAGGAAAGGTTGATGAAGCAGCTCATCCTGCCTGTTTCTAATCATCTAATAAAAACCCACAAAAGGCATTTGACAATTCCCATAAAAGTAATACAGGAATACCTTACAAGGAAATGGTGTACATAAATTTACCATCACACAGGATGTGACGTAAATGTGCTATTTAGGATGAGCGCCTGGATGTCACAGGAAATGCTTGCCTCTTGTAGCTTAAGTGCCTGCTATGTATTTAAGAAGCCAAAAATCAAAAATACACCAAATCACAGACTGAAGAAAATTGTTGGCTTTGCACATAAAAAGACACAAACTGCAACCCTGAATTTTTCCCTCTCTCTCTCCTCCAGACGTGAACAGAGGCCCCTGCAGCTCGAGAGCGCCTCACTGTAGCGTCTGTCACCATGGTCGAACCAGCCGACAGGCCGTCTACAGCCGGTCAGAGGCTGGGCGCCCCGGAAAGTTTCGGAGTGTCCACCCTGGAGCCGGGCCTACGTCCTCCTGCTCAGCCTCCAGGGAGGCAGGTCTCCATACGGGTGCAGATGCTCGATGACACACAGGAAGTCTTCCAGATATCAGTGAGTAATGTGTGTGTGTGTGTGTGTGTGTGTGTGTGTGTGTGAGTGGGTGTTTGGTTTTGTGCTGTTGGATGATTGCAGACACAATTTAGGGATTTTGCTGATGAGTGTTTAAAGTCAGTGTGTAGGAAGGCATTTGGTCTCTTAAACTTGAAGCTGCATGAATCCTGCTCTACCCCACAGTCAGTCAACACATCAGTAATATGGCACAAAGGTTTTGGCAACCTATAAAAGCGGCAGTTGTAGGGTGATGGTGATGCCTTCAGGGTTCAGCTCAGCTTCCTTCTCTGCTCTGTTCCTCAGGATTTGTATGTCTGCCTATCGGTCTCATCTATTTATCCACTTCCTGCTGCTGCACCCTCACATTAATGACTGATGCAACTCTTCAAAAAGGTGCAATAAAACCCTACAGTTGTGGCTTATCAATGGGGATATTCAAATACATTTCCATTTCTCCTTAAGCAATCCATCAGCTGTTTGTGGTTGCAAGACGATGGCTCAATATCTTCCTTTCACCTTGAGTCTTATCTCATATCTCCACTTCCTGGAAATACGCAGGAAATAGGAGAGGAGCCAACTTCCTGTCTAAGCACACCACACCTACAGACCCCTGATTCTGCCTCATAGACAGAAACACACACTGCAGCCTCTCTATCTTTACCTCTTTCACTATCTGCCTTATTTCTTGCTGTCTCAGTTTTTCCCATCATTACCTCTTTGTGCCCATTCATCTACTCACTTATACAAACATATGTAACTGCATATTGTTTGTATATCTTGTCAGCATTCTACCTGATTAGGCATCTTAAGTGTTTGCATGTGTTTTGAATCAGTCAGAATTTTTGTGTGAGCTCGAGCATGTCAAGAGTGTGTGCTCGCATATAAAGCATGAGTTTGTCCACAGCAGCTCTCTGACTTCCTAATGCTGTTTAGAGAAAGAGGTCCTCTGAGAGGCTGCACTGCCAGCCGTTTTAATGACATCGGTGCTGCGGTGCTGTGGTATGTCATCCTCTGGGTGGGTGTAGTCTCGGTTTCTGAATTAATGCCTGTTGCAAGCTGACGAGGAGCTTAGTCTCATGCCCTCGTCAGTGATTTGCACGCCTTTAGAAAACCCCCGGCAGCTGTATTATCAGCTTAAGATTCTGGGAGTTTTTTATGATGATAATTAAGAAAGAATCCAGAAAGAGTCACTGTCTCTGCTGGCTTGTTGAACATCCAAAGCTGCCAGTTCGGGGGGGAGCCGTAATTGGCTTTTGCAAAAATGCCAAGAATGTATGTGGTTGTTAGTGTGTCAGTGCCGGAGGATATGTCTGTGGCTGAATGGACAGTTTGACAGAGGGCTCCAGTGTCTGTGTGAGGGATGTCATCTGCATTTTTTGAAATTTTATTTTATTTTCTAGCATTTTTTTAAAATCCTAAATTGGTGTTCTCTCAACTTGATGTGAGAACACAGAGTGTGTGGTTCTCCAGCAGCAGCAGTCCTTCTCATGACAGGGATCCATCCCCTCTATCCTTTCCCTCAATCTTTCACACACATGGAGGAAATGGCTTATCTCTCTGGAACATCTTTAGACGTCACTGCTCAGACCGCAGCATGGCAGACCGCATCAGCTGACAAGAGCAGCATGACCACAATATATTAGGACTGCACTCGCCACACACTCTCTTACACACACACACACGCGCGCGTACATGCTGGGTTGGGATTGTTTGTTTGCTGTCACAAGAGCCGAATGTGAACCAGCAGAGGACTGGGCTGGGAATAATAATGAAGGGAGAAGTGGAGGCGAGAGGAAGGAGCAGCCGATGGAGAGCAGGAGAGAGAGAGAGAGAGGAGAGGGAAGAGAGAAGTGAGCAGAAAAGCATGGGAAAGCGAGCCAAGCAAATTAATGACAGTTGATTTCACAGCTTATCACAGGTTCAGTGAAATAAGGGAGGCATTGTCTTTTGAGCTTGACCCACCTAATCAGTCCTTTCCTGTTAGAATGCATTCCTGTGTGTTTGTGCAGTAGGTGTAGGCTAACATGTAAATCAATAGAGCCTGCAGCTTACAATAATGTTGGCACTTGTTTGGGCTCTTTCCCACTGCAGGGAGGTAAATAGTCTTAAAACCTCCCCCGAGCCACTGCACAATAGGAGTAGTAAATTTTAAAGATCCAAAACAGAGAACCCTTTATCGCCAGCAGCAACATTTGTTTTACACTTGAAATAACAATGCTGGCATACTGTGGTACTGTTGTAATGTTGACTTGAGGTTCCTATGCTTGATGTTTGAATTTTAACCTTTATTATTCCATGTTCAAAAGACTTTAGTGACCAACAGCAGCAGGGTGATTATGCACATTTAATTTGAAAGCCGTTGGCCTCTTAGTTTGGGTTCGTATCTATGCATCCTTAATGCAGGTGGCTGTTGACAAAGGGTTTGACTGTTTCCCAGAGTTTAATCATTAGGCTTCTACTGTACATCAGGAAGAACAGGCTCAGTATTTAAATTTTGTTTTCCACTGGGAGCTTCCTACTCAACATGGGTCAATAAATTCAGCTTTAATAATTTGTCGGTTAATACATTTAGTGTAAAAAAAAAAAGAAAAATTGTAAACATTGTGGTCCAACATGCATCTTCAATAAAGTTGCATTTTTTGGATCCAGGTGGTTGACATTGAGAGCTCGAGCCTTCATCCTCAAAGTCCTTATGATGTTTCTGGTGTTAATAAAATCAGCTGCATCCTCAGGCTTTGAGCTGGGAATGTGAACCCCCCCCCCCCCCACAGCTCCATGAACAGACTCTATTATCCAGATTTGCGGGAAGAGTAATGTGGAACACATTCGATCAAAAGGAGATCCTCCAGAGCTTTAGCTGGACTCTGTTTTTAGAGGCACAAAGCCTGAATACCATTTAAATCTAACGCAGCTTTTCCCTCTCACAGAGTTACAAGCAGCTCAGCTTCTGCTTATAGCACAAGGTAACACATTTGTTTATTGGTTAATATTCTTCTTTATTTGTTGTCATTTCCTTTTTTCTCTTACCGGATACACATTGTTTGAGTGTACATTTCATTAATAAAACATGCCCACTATGGCAACGCACACAAACACACACACACACACACACACACACACACACACACACACACACACACACACAAGGAGGCTTCATTATTAATTTGGGGTGGAAGCAGCATGGTGGAGGAGTGTGTGAGTGCAGAACATTGTCAGTCACTCCCACCTGGTAAATAATTGAAGGTGAAGTGGATGCGCCGTGCGTGTGGCTTTATCTGTGTGTGTGTGTGTGTGTATTTGCATGCCTGGTGAATAATGGAAGAAGCGTGTTACTCATTTGCTTTGAGTTAGTTGTTCACCTATTTTAACCTCGTCCAGTACCAGTGAAACCGTTCGCTGAGCCTATTTGTGGATTCTTGTGACATGACATCCCTCCTCTTTTCTTCCAGTGCACAAATTTCAAGCATCCACAAACACAACTTTTGATATTTGGTTTTCATTGCAGCAGTAATCGGTTCAAGCTGCAGTCTTTAAGCGGGAAACCTTGCAGCATGATTTGCCCTCACATGTAAACCCTCGAGCCCCAGATTCTTGAAGTTTATCTTCAGGTCACAGCATCGGTGATTTGAGGGGAATTTTCAAGGGGAAACCATTTTGGTTTTTGTGGTGGAGATGAATAAAACTAAGAGAAAAGGAACAAGTGACGGCACTTTCCTGTAACTCACACCTGTTTTGTGCAACATTCAAAAAAGAGTCACTTTAATTATGAAAGATTTATAAACTCATGTTGAGTGACAATATTGAGTAGAAAATTATAATTTTGCTGTCCCATCTATCCCCTCTTACCAAAGTGACTGGATTAAATGTTATGACCACAGTCATATGTCAGCATAGGTAATCTTCCAAAACTACAGGGAATACAATGGATTTATGTGAGGTCGTTAAAAAGTAGCAGGAGATATCAGATATCAGGTGATATTCTATTCTTTCCATACTGTGAACAGATCTCATGAAAGACCAAGACCAAATGAAATTACGTACTTTTGACCTGCTCTGTAAAGATTTACTTCCTCGATAGGAATGAATAGATGGTACTGTAGGTAAATTAGAAAGTACTGCGAGATGGACTAACGCATCGTTGGTTTTGAATACCACCAGACTTATCCTTGACCTGGATCTGAACTTAAACCTGAACTGGAACAAAATAAAGAGGGAGACAGAGGCTAGCAAAGCAGAGCAAAGGTTTTTTTTTTTCTTTCTTTCTTTCTCTGCTGCAGGGAAAAGCAACTAGTGTTTTGATACTTTCAGCTCTGGAAACACTGGAAACAACATCCTGCCTGGTGTTTTTCACATTTAGCCAGGATTTCTCCGGTGGGGCCTCCATGATGGCACCTGCAGCTGTAGTTCACTTTATCTTCATATTCCAGCTTTGATTCCGACTTCTGTGGAAGTCCCGCTGATTCCCTTGGGAGCAGTTGAGCTCAGTTAGGTCTGTCCCCCAAGGACCTGCCATCACTTGAAATATCTCATTCGGTCAGATGATGCATGTATAATACTTGTAGTGATTAAGACCTGCATATGTGCCCTGTCATAGTTTTCACTCTTGCTTCCCACCCCCCCCCACCTCATAGATGATACTGTATAATACAAATGGAGTACGCCTTTTTTTCTCCTGTCTGATTGGTTAATATTTTTCCTGTACTGTCTCGTCTCACATGCTGACCTTAATCCCTGCAAGACCATCCAACCTATCCACATCAAGACCGACTTTCTCGGTGGATGTCAGAAGCTTGAAAGACACTCTGATATCAGGAGAGAGCGGACAGGGGGGTGTGTGTGTGTGCGTTCGCATGTGTGTGGGGGAGTGTGCGTGTTCGGGTGCTACAAGATCACTGTGAGGGTTTTTCCTGAATGATTAGACTGTAGATTCATCATCTGCACGGCTCCTGATCTTTCATCTAAAAGAGAGCTGGGGAAAGATACAGGACTAAAGGGGGGGGGGGGGGGGGGGGTTATGAGGATTAGGGTGATAGAACTGCTTTATAGACAACATCATTTGATGGACTACCAGTCCCCCAAGGCCTTTGATAAATGAGCTTCAAGTCCCCTGCCATATTATGCACAAACACACACACAGGCGCACTCCGTAGCTCCGATGTGGAGTAGTTGACATTTCAAATGGATGGGCCTTTGTGCTGTCGGCCGCCTGTGGAAAGGGCAGATAAGAGAGGAATCGGAGAGGAAGGCAGTGAGTCAGTCACACTTTTTTAAGAGGTGTCCAAAAAGATAAAAGCAGCAATGAAGTCACAGAAAGACATAATGACAGACATTAATTTTCTTTTTATTTCCTCAAAATGACCGTTTAATTTAGCTTTCCGCTGGTCTCGATGCATATATTTAGAGTTTTAATGGCAGTCTGCTCATCGTGTGGTCCAAATGCTTCCAGGGTGAGCCCTCTGCTCTTCTAAAGACACTCGTCCCTCCTCCGCGCAGAGGCATGACTGACTCATTGTTGTGCTTCCACCACCGAGACCTCGGCCATTTGGCCCTAACCAGAGCAGAAGAAGACATTAGTTTTAATGCAGCTTCCCGTTAGTGAAGAAGTGCGCACAAAACCAGACAGTTGCAGACTAACTCACAAAGGCGTTTTTCTTTCTTATCTTCTTTTGTTTTTTTTCTTTTTCCAGTTAGGTTGGAGATGTTTGTATGTGACCCACTCATTTACAGAGTTGTTCTTGTTCTTACATCTGACATTTATATTGGAGAGAGGAGACAGACAGACAGACAGATAGACAGACAGACAGACAGACAGACAAGTAAAGAGTGATAAGAGATAAGAGAGTGTGTGGTGTGTTTTGAAGCTTGGAGCCAAATTATTCTTGTGTTTGTGTACGTTATCTAAGTTGTCAGTACCGACGGTTACGTTGCAGTGGTTTGGGTAGGTGGCTTTGTGATCTCTGCAAGTTTATGACCCCTCTTCTCTCTCTTCTATCCAACCCATCTCCAAACCCTCTCCTCTGATCTTCCAAATAATCGCTTTCTCTCTTTCTTGCTTTCTTGGAGCACGTACAGAACTAACAGTAGCCTTGGCAGGCCTCATTCATCATCATCCTCAGAGACCTGCTCTGCGTGTGTGTTAAAACCCCCCAGTCCCTGCTCAATCCAGTACTGTATCACACTAAACCTATATGATGCTGTTTATATGGGCTCACAAGGGCCACATTAAACCACATGACATGGATATGTGAATTTATAGGTCCATGTGCATGAACATATATACAATGAGTGCATGTGTGCATGCTAAAACCTGCCCAGCAGTTCCACAGACTCTTAAGACTAGTTAATTACAGTCATATTAAAATAAATATTTGATCAGATTTGCAGATGTAATATCCGTCCCCTTATGACACTCTCATAGATGGGAATGCTGGATGAACATGACTAAATAATGAATTGTTTTCTTAACCATTCAAATACATGGTTGATGCATCATCCTCCCTGTAGCGCTGAGCCACCCCCACAGACCTGCACAGAACTATCCAGCTGCATCATGGAAATTTGTACATCCTGGTTTCTTCACCTTTTCTGGCCCACGGTCCCATTTTTAGATGCCACAAGAATGGAAAGTCGAACAGGTGTAGCCATAATAACTAAGGGTAACGGGGCTGGCGAAGAGTCAATCGTCACCCCAGCAATCAGACTTCTGTAAATGACCGTCCTATGTTTTGTATTCTGTAGCGATTTCCTGGGACTCTATAGTTTGAGAAACATGTGGATGCAGCATGCCTGCACACAGAGGAACCGTTCTGTATTATGTAATGGTTGGCGTTGGCTGTTTCATTCCTGTGGTCAGAGACCTCAGAGAGGGACTTGTGACTGTGGACTGATTCTCCTCTCAGCTACTTCTTCTCCTTCTTTTTCCCTCTGTAGCTGACCCTAAACTTTGACCCCCCCCCCCCCGTGGAGTAAAGGAAGAGAGAATTTTCCCATGGGGATGAATAAATATACTGTTAAAGGGGGAAAAGAAGAGTATGTGCAGTATTACTGTAGTACTATTTCCACAGAAACATGCATTTTGTTACCTTGCTTTAAGGGTGGGTGTGTGCACATGGAGCCACGTGGAAGCATTTAGACCTGCTGAGTTCAAAGACGGGGCCACAGACAGAGCTGCCTCCGAGCTAGGAAGGAGTGAATGAGGGAACAAGACAGGGAGATTATTACTCTGAGTGGAAGACGATTGCTGATGGAGAGACAATTACTGAAAGATTGTTTCTGAAAGGGAGCAGGATGGGGGTTGGAAAGAAATGAAGAGGGCCCCATGCAGGGAGGGGAAGAGGAAAAAAAAAAAAAGACATGGCGTCGCACTCACTGCGATAGCAAAAAAGAGAGAGATTGCATGGGAGGGAGAGAAAGACGCATACAGACACACATCCGTCTCCCACAGAAGCCTTGTGCATTACGCCGGCAGCCAGTGAATGAGCCAACACTGTCCGCTCTGCCTGGCTGCAGATGGGATTTTTTTTTTATTTCTTTTTTTCTTGTAATTGCAGAGAATGAGGTCCCCAGTGAGGAGGCTAGTCAAGCCAACAGTGGAAGCGCTGGGCCCCATTTAGGGTAATCACTGTACCTCCGCTTCACTGTGCTACACAAAACCACCGCACCAATTTAGTAGCTTTTAAGGATTACAAGTATCGGTTTGGAGCAGCCTGCCGTAGCTGCTGAGGTGCGCTCTCACTGGTGTTTTTACAAGCTTGTCCTGTCATTCCATCCTCACAAGTGGGATATAAATTATTTCCCGTATTTGAAATGAGTTGTTGTACTTTGATGCTTAATATGCTATCATAATATCTCAAGCTTCCTTGTCATCACAGCCACTATTCCAGTTCGGTGTGGTAATACCTCAGCGTTGTTGTTGTTTCAAACACAATGGAAAATTAACATCATCTGCGAGCTGCTAGGTTTTTATCATCACCACCAGACACCCTGGCAGCTAGCCAGGACTCATTTGTAGCTCCTGTTGTATTTGACAAACGAATCTGGCTGAGTTTGAAAAAAAAAGAAGCTGCACAATTACTGTTGGACTCAGTAGTTTAGTAGCTTCAGGCATCATTCCTGTTTCATATAATGAGGCTTGACTTTTGATTCTCCCCCCTCTTCTACCAGGAAACTAAAACTTAATTTGTTAGAACGAAGAACTGATGGGGGGAGCCAAGTGTTACAAAATGTCATTCAAACAGTAACTAAATTGAACGTTTTCCTCCTCTTTCTCTGCAGTGAGCTGGAAAGATGTATGCGAGTAGAGTTATTAGGTCGTGCAGCTGTCTCTGCTGCCGTAAATCTCCCCTCGATGATGGAGGAGAATAGTTGGCTTCTGTCAGGGTTTTCCCTTGACATCGGTGATAAAGTCACCGGTAAGGTAGATTGTGTAAGGGGAGGGGGTGCTTCACTTCATCACACGGACACACCACCTATTAGAGAATAAGTAGTTTGGAAGATTTAAGTAAGTCCTCAATATGAGAGTGCATCATCCTGGGTATGGGAACCAATGCTTTAAATGAGAAAAGAAATGCACAAGTGGGCTTGCTCAGAGTTTAGCAACAGGCTTAAAGCCCAAGTGTCTGCTCCAATATCCTAAATGAGATTTCTCCCCCTTGCTAAGTGTTAACCATGGCTCCTTATTAAAGGCCACAGAGCTGCCTCACTCAATCTCTGTCGCAGATCTGGACCAGGCTCTGCAACTTCACTCTTTTTTCGTCTTTGGCTGTTGTTGAGTGAGCGTGCGGGAGCACGCAGCACTTGGGTTTTGTTTTGTTTTGTTTTTTTCTCAATAGGTGAAGTGTTTCTAAATCTCTCCCTTCGCTCCCTCCTCGTCTCCGTTTGGATGTTTTCCAGAAGCCTCTGTGGAATTCAATGGCGTCTCCCCTGCCGTGTCCCCTGCTCTCCAGCCGCTCGTTTCTCGGAGAAACTAGCAGAGGAATGTCGGCTGAAATGTGATGTTTGGGAGGAAAAAGTAGTTTTGGTTTTCACCTCTTTAGACCTTCCTGTTCTTTTTCTCGGAGTTTTATTATCACTCTTCTCTCCTTCTTTCTCCCAGACTTCACGCCTCTCTCTGTGTCACGCCATTTCGTCATGCTTGAATCTCATCATTCTTAGTCTTTAAAGACAACCCCATAGATATTCACTTTTGATGGGACTGTTCCATTAAATCCCCAAAGCAGCTGTAATTGATTTATTTGATTGAAGTCTGTTTTTTTTTCTTAGATTTGTAGCTTATCAGTGCTCTTTGGGAGCATTTCATTTGAAGTTGAATGGCTGCAGAGATTGTAAGAGGTTCACTTTCAGATGAAAAATTGCTCTTTATGATAACGTGTGTGTGTGTGTTGATTGACATGCGTTAATGTCAGTGTGAAATCCAGTTTTAATTACACTGAAGATTTTTGGGCTGTGGCATAATTAAAATGTTGTTCCTCACTTGTAAATCATCTGTGTAGCCTCATAACCACACACACAACTGTTTACTGCAGGCATAGTTTAATTATTCGGTTGTGCCTCTATGCCATTTTTTGTAAACCGTAAATCATCTGTTTCAGCATCACACACACACACACACACACACACACACACACAAACAAAAACTCTTGCCAAGTTTCAGCATCTGACTCTTTGCGGTGAGGTTAAATGAGGGTGAGGAACGTGAAGCTCTTAAAAAGTGTACGCACCATTATTGACGCCATTTATTACTTATAACTAGTCGACATCTGCTTTGTCATTGTGCTTTTGAGTTCAGGTTGCGAGGCGGAGACGGAGTGTGTTTTACTGTGAGGTACCATACGACACTTCAGATGAAAGCTTTGTACCATTTGTTTTTTTATTTGATCGCCCTGTTTCTCGATGGAGCTCCGGAGGCTTTTTTTTAGGAAACAAAGCAGCCCTGTTGCGAAATTTACAGACCTCATAATTGCACGAGGCGCAGCGCGAACACACCCGGCGCCGTCCTACACAAGACGCTAATTGCTTTTTTTTTTTTTTAATGGTACAACATTGTGCTTGTATTCCCCCTCTGTTGCTCAATTTAATTGTTTGCCTCAAGTGTGCTGCGAGCCGTAACGTGCATATACACACACACACACACACTTATATGTACTGCACACTGAGACACACCGTTGTCTTCATAGCAGCCTGTAGGTATTTTCACCCCCCCATCAGGGGTGTTGTCAGTTTGATTCCCCACTGTGCCTCGCTGTCACTGCAGACAATGCTAGCAGGTATTTTGCAAACATGCTGTTTATTCAACAGTCCAATTTGGCATATGTGTCTGTCTGTTTGTGCGTGAAACAAGTCCTTTCCCCTTCTGGCCGGCGAGGAGGAACTGGCCCGTGACGTCTGCTCAGCGGGTTAAGCTGTTTAACCTAATCCTAACGAGAGAATGTGATTGGTGGACGGTCGAGGAGGGAGGAATCCTCGCCCAGCTGTCCTGCTGCTCAGTGGTATTTTTCATTTCTCTCTATTTCCTTGAGGGGAAATTGCAATGTCCAGACTAAAGGTTGATTCTTCTAACCGGAATTTACCTGATGCACAAAAGCAGAGCAAAAACTTTTCAAAATGTTTACCCCACCCATACCAATAGATTAGGATTCATAGGGGTCTATGATGAAGGAGAGGGAGCATTTAAAACCAAATCAAAAGCGCATCTCAAATGTCTCAAAACATTCAAAATAAGCGTGAGTTTTCATCAAGCAGTGGATGCAGACATTGTCATGCGATGTGTTGTTTTGAAAGGCTGTAACAGACAGTGTATTAGCCAGTGCTCACAAGCTGTAGGGAAAATAACGCACAGTGGGGATGAAGAGCAACAGCAGGGGAGATCTTTGCCATTTGCCATTTGTGGATGCAGTCGCTTTAGGCAGCATCAACCCTTGTTCTAAAGCTGAACTAGAATAACTAGCTCTTTAACCTTCTGCACAGTCTGTGTGTTAAGGCTGTTTAAACATTATTTTGAGGTAGAAAAACCACATCTTTGGATTTAAACTTGTGGCTTCATTGGAGTTTTAGTGTTGCAGTGGAGTGCTGCACGTTGCTGTAACTCAAGCTGGGTCTTCTTGTTGATTTCTGGCCCACTGACCTGACGTTTCGCAACAGGACACGGCACGCTCTCTGGTATGAAGTTTGATCTTATCGTATTTTACTTTTTCATACACCTCTTGCTTTTTCTTTTATCGTTTATCATACGTCTTTTGTTGTGGGTCTACAGTTTGAATAATTGATGGATGTCCTCCATTTTCAGGCGTTTGTCTTTGCTAGAAAGGTAAATACTCAGGACATTGCTGCTAAATCAACTGTCAAAAAAACATCCACTGAGGGCCACAGTTTTACAGTGATACCTCAAAGCCATAACATCACACCCCCCCCCCCACCCTCCCTGACAGAGAGAGGACACAAAGATCCCTGCAGGAATTCATAGCAGGGGACTGAGGGAAGAAACTGAACAGCTTTGAGGTGTTTTTTTTTCTCCCCCCCCTGTCTTTTTCCCCCATGGAGATTTCTTATCATCAGTCTCACCCATCTGGTTTCCATCCCTGTTGACATTAGTCAGAGTGCTGCACACCAGAGCAGGGCTAGAGGGGGAGAGGCACCTTTCGACCGTCCCCTTACTTCATGCCAGTTTGCTTCAAGGCGTTTTCCTTCTGTTTCATGCATGGGTGGAATAATGAGTCGGAGAAACGCAATTCTGCCAGTACAGTAGGATCTTAATTTTAATTTCCAGAAAAGCTTAATAAGTCTTGGTACTTTCTAAATTCCCTTCCAGAGTGTGTAGTGTTGCGGAGTTGACCAGATCAAACCAGATCAGCCCAATGGCCGTGTTCAGAAAATTTAATTAGACACAGAAATGTAATCCATCACAACCCCAGGTATGAATACTTCAAATGCTATGTCCTTTCATTGTTTTGGATTTCATAGGTCATTTCAACAGTGATGCTGTGGGACTCTCTGTAAACCCTCAGCACCCCACCACAGATGGTGAGAGTATTTTATTTGGCCGTGGACTGCAGGGAGAAGACGGGACCTGAAGAAAAAGGGGGAGGGAAGGAAAATGTTGCATGATAAACAAAATAATTAACTGGTAAAATAAATCTATGTGGACTTTTTACACGGTGAATGGAGAACTCGCATGGATTCTGAGAGAATAGGAGAGTGAGATACAGATTGCTCTGTTAGTTATTTATGCGTTTTCATTAACTGCACATCTCTAACATAAAGGGAGTTTTGCCCACAGTGAGGCAGTGACAAGAAGAGGGAATAAAGAGAAGAAGTCATGTGTAATATATGTAGGTTTTCTTTGCCGTAGGCCTCAAGGGGTCAAAAAGAGACTGGATGGTGGAAAAAGAGAAGAGCGATTACTTTGATATACCACATCCCAGTTTAGCCGGGCACTGACTTTCCAGCACGAGAGGAAGAGAGGATTAAAAGGGGCGAGGGGGTAGAAGAAGAAGTATGTGTTTGCTTTGTGTGCGTGCGTGCGTGCGTGCGTGCGTGCGTGCGTGCGTGCGTGCGTGTGTGTGATTGCTGGCTGGCGACTTCGCAGGGTAACACTGAGGGTGGGTTTGGCAGTAGGGCCGGTGATGAGTAAACAGACATGCCGACAGCTTCGTGGCAAGTGTCTCTGACAGGCGAGGGACCAGATGCGGGGGATGGAGTGAGTCCAGAGGAGATCCAGAGAAAAAGGAGAGCAAGAAGGATAGAAGCAAAGTCATGTATTCCCCTTTATATATGGAGGCACTTGGTGCATTTCAAATCGATTTCAGCTTTGGTTCTTTTCGCTGACACATGCTGCTCCAGCCTTGTTTATTGTCAGTTACAAAAACCAGAAACACTCACAGCGTGGGATCCACCACAGTCAACCTGCCAGCTGACCATAATGGATATTTTTATACTTAGTTGTGACACACAACCCCCCAAACATGCATTTTGTTTCAGGGCCACCACTATAATTTGAGTCTAGTTTGCAGGCAAAGAAGGGCATGAGTCATTTTATGAAAGGTAAACATGAAGAGGAAGCAGTTTCCACAGCTGCAGACAGGCCTCTCTGTTTTATTGGCTTATTTTCGGGGACTCTCACTTGCTGGAAAAATAACCAGTAATTTAACTGCTCTGCACTGTCCCATCAATAAAAATATGTTGCCTTTTCCTCATTAGATTTGTCACAAACAAAGGGCATTGGATTTTAAGAGCTGCATTGTTGAAAGGGGCACATGGAAAAGATGCAGAGTGAGCAGGAGTGCTGCTGCTTTCTGTTCCCTCTCCCGCGTCTGGAGCTATTTCGATGACTCCTCTCGTCCTCTCAGAAGTGTTTTTGGCTTGGTTGTTTGGATGATGGTTGCCAGGCCTGAAGCCAGATTCCAGCACAGTTCACTGATGGACACTTGGTTGTTAAGGCTGCGAGACCTGCTAGCCTTCTAATTATCTTTAAAAAAAAAAAAAACAGAAGAGCTATGTTGGTGTAAGGCCCAAAAGGACAGCTGTGTGAAACTGGACCCTGCCTTTGAGGATGCGACCTTGGCCTTTGTAGGTTGCTTTTACAGTCTGGAGTCAGTCAGGAAATTCTGACTTCACCAGTTTTTTAAGGCTCTTTAATGTTCATCGGCATACCAGTGCACATGTCAGTGAATGTTTCACTGTATGCATTTGCAACAGAGAAAGCACTCAGTATGTCTGGGATTTGTGAAGCATCATTCCAACATCTAGATAAGACAATAATCATGCTCCAAAAATCTGTCTCCTGTGTGTAAGTGAGTGTGTGTTTTTGGCAGACTAAGAAAGGCTCATTGATGGAAGCTGCTGAATGAAGGGATTGTGATTTGAACTGAAAGGACCCCAGTCTGCGATCCACGGGGCCCAGTCGGCTCCGTTCAGCTGAAAGATTTCAACACACACATGCACCGGTTATTTTTAGGGGCCGTCAAACGTTCAAAATGTAAAACTTGTAGAGGAGATTTCCCGGAGGTGCTTTGTCATCAACATCCTCGCTGTTCCTACCCTTATCCCTTCCCCAGGTCAGTGTGACACCGACTCTTTTTATTCTCCCGTTTCATTATAAACAAAACCTATATATATCATGTTTGACCTCGACCTGGCGTTCCATTTCCTCTGCTGAAACCGTTGCCAAGATCAGAGCAGATCATGAGAACAGGCTGGACTGCTCTATTTTTAAGTGCCACTTTCATTTAGTAAGCAGCGTTTGCACCACTGTTAACACTCGTGTTGCATGAGGAGAGAGCAGAAATCATGGCTGGGTCATACGAGTGCGACTACCTATCGCATAGGTTCAGAAAATCAGCTGGAAAACCTTTGCAAGATGCGGTTTTGCGCTGTGCAGCAGTTGCTTTAGCTCTATAAACATCAAGGGCCACTAATCCTCTGCAGAAATGTGACAGAGGCATGAAGCTTCACTCTGAATTTAACCCGCGGTGAAGCTCAAGCCTCCTAAAGTCAGGAGATCACATTAGAGGACTGCAGACTGGAAACATAAAGGTGTTTTACCTCAGATGACAGGGAGCTGTGTCTCTTACTGAAAGGCACTGTTTATCCAGAGTAAGGTTTGCACAGTGTTCTCTGTGTCTGTTTCTGGTAAATAATCAGTTCTGAGGTTTTCGTTTCACATGAGCTTCCTTCTCTCATTTCCTTTTCTCTCCACCGAAACCATCAAGTGAAAGTGCAACACTGCTAATTTCAGTTAAAAAGAACAACAACAAAAAAACCTAAACCACTTGATAAACCTAAATGTGGTTTGTTTTTTTTGGAAACCTACATGTATCCTCTCTGAGATTATGTTACATGTAGCTTTGAAAATTGAATCCTATACGTCTGTTTGTCTCGCTACTGTTGTTTTTTGTTGTTTTTTTTTAGAGGTTTGCTTCACTGCCCAACGGGAGCTGAATCTTAACAGAGCGCCGGTCAGGTTTAAGTCACGCCGGGATCCTGCTTTCCTCACTTCCTCCAACACTTCTGCTCACACCTCTTCATTAAAGGACGTCTCTCCACCCAGTTTAGGTTAAATTTAGCCTTTCTCTTTGTCTCCTGACTGCCAGTTTGTTGGTTTTTTATTTTTTTATTTCATCAGACGATATCAGGTTTTAGCGTCGGAGGGAAAGCTGTCGGGTTTGTGACGGGGCACGAGTGTCTTTCAATGAAACAAAAGAATGTGTGAAGGTGTTTAATCCTCGCACACAGCTGTAACAAGATACAGTAACATCATGCGTCAGGAAGCCTTTGTTATTATAACTGGTATTGATATTTAAAAACTTTCACCACCATTACCTCAGTGACATTCCCCGCTGCATTCCGGTGTCTTACGTTACTTGAATGTGATATGGGATATCTCCCTAATGCATGCACTCAGGCTTTCTCTAGTTATTGGAGAGCGGTTTGCTGATATTGAAGGAAATTGCTTTTGCCTACTTGGAATTCAGCCTCGGTCTCATGAAGTTACTTGACCTGCTGCGACCTGTTTCAAAACATTACAGATTTCGTCTTCTCTCTTTTTTTTTTCTTTCTTCTTATTACTCTGTCCCCAACCTCCTTCCCCACTTCTCTCCTTGTTGTAGTGAGGCGGTGGATAAACTTGACAGTGACAACTTAACAGAAGTGGACATCTTACTTCTCTCTTCTCTCTGACTTTCACATATGGTGTTTTTGCGAGAGTTACTTTGAGAACAAATGTCGAATTTAAAGCACATTTTGTCAGCGGGTCTAAATCTTTATCACCGAACCTCGCTATCTCGCTTTCTGTCTCAGCACATGCAGTGTGTTGTTTAAACCTCCTGCATCTCCTCCAAGCCCAACATTGTTTTGCACTGCACCTACACTCGACCTTTTCTGCAGGTGTTTTCATGCACGTTTTTGTTAATGACGCACATTTAGTGATGATTTCTTGATTTCTTGTTTTCCTGCCTTCCGATTCTCTTCCAGCCTCTTCTCCTCTCACCTCTTGACCTCCTTTAAACCAAGATTACCGCAGCCCAGAGCTGGATCTCGTCCAAACCTCAGACATCCCTGAGCTTTGTGCATGACAGCGGCATCTGTCAGCCGAGCTCCCGGTCTCTCTGTCGTAGATGTCACTCAGGTCGACATTCAGTCAGTTAGCCTTGTTTCTAGAGGCCTGGGAAGCGTCAGAGTGTGTGTGTGCATGTGTGCGCGTGTGAGTACAATGTGTGGGTGTGTCCCTACAGACAGTCTGACCACACAGAAACAGATGGACACACACACACACACACACACACACACACACATACGGTAGCCAGATGGTGATAGACTTGGCTCACACCGTGGCCTTCCCTGCTCTGATTCCTCTCAGCCCTCTCTCCAGTCTGTGCTTCTATTGTGAAGTTTCATCCTCCGTCCTGTTGGTATCCTGCACCAACTGGCACTTTGTCGGTTTTAACTCGTGCTCTGTCTTTTTCATAATCTTCATTAAGGTGGCACGAGCACTCGAGGCTGTTCTAAAATGCATAAAGTGCAAATTATTATGCCAAAAAAATCATAATTGTTGGGATTAAGCATATGATTATTGCACAATAGACCTTCACTACATGCGGGCGAGACTTTAAAACCAGATTCCTTTAACAATAAAAGGCCACATCTGAGTACTAGATAGGTTACTGTATGGTTAAATAAAATTAGAGGGAAAAAAATGTCTCTTCTTCTACCATGACATTTCCAAATCACAAATGTAGTTAAACACTGCTAATAGAGTTCAGTATTTAGCAGCAACAGCCTGGCACCAGACAAGTCTGTGAGAGACCAACATAGGTTTAATACCGAACATAGTCAAGATTCATAGATGTTGGATATGCTTAGCATTTTAGTAAAACTGTGCATAATCAGTAATATTGTAAATATTGTAATTAAATGCACAGAGGCGCATGAACATGCACGGCAACAGTCACAACATTAACAGCCCCCTCTCCTGATCTTAGGGTGTATACACAGTGTAAGGTTTGTCCACTGGGAAAGCATGGATTTATTTGATGTTAATTGCACAGGTCTCGCTCTCAGATCTGTGTTTTTGCCTGCATGTGCTTGTCAAATGTAGTAATGCACGTCTTCATGACTACATATTAACTTGACGAGAGCCTCATCAGGCTTGCTGAATGTATAATAGTACGGTGCATCTCTTCAGAAGCTCCGCAGGCTGACAGGGTGGTACCATTTAGCTTGAACCGCCTCGGGGGAAAATTGTTCTGTGCTAATTTTGGGTTTGCTTCCATGTCTGTGTCGGGTCAGGCCTCGCTTTTAGTCTTCATGCTTGTTGATGGAATCAAAGAAATCCCAGATTCGGGAGAGGAGATTGCTCGATGCTCTTAATGTCCCCGCTGCTGAATTGAGCCAGAGAAAACAATGGTGCGCATGCAAACATACCAGCACTGGGAATAGCTACATCATTAAACAGAGCACAGCTGATACTAGACACACACTTTTCCTGGGGCGTTGTGGTTGTTGGCTGAACACTCCCAGCTGAGCCTCAGCCTCCAGCTATTCATTAGACGCAAACCTGAGGCTGAGACCTCGCATCAGGGTCAAAGGTCAGCAGCTTGTTAAATGAGGGGAGGCTCATTAGGGATAATGGCATCAGGATTTTTTTTGGTGTACTTGCTTCCACTCACTTGATGTTTTCAAAGTTAAATCACTTCAGAATAACCGGAGAAAAAAGATTCGATTATCAGCACTCCCTCTGATGAGATGCTGTGTGACACTGTGGCGTCTGCAGTTTCCTCTTTTATTTTAATCTAAAATCGTTTTTTCTCCCCCTCTCTTCTTCATCTCCCAGCAACGCTCCCCTGGCAAAGTGCTGTTTGACCTGGTTTGTGTGCATCTCAATCTGACGGAGGGAGACTATTTTGGGCTGGAGTACCAGGACCACCGCAAGATGACGGTAAGACACACACACACATACACACACTCTGACATTTGTTACCGTAGATTATGTTGTTTGGCTTGTTGTTTTTGCAGATTGACAGTTGGCGGAAGTGATAATAATTTACACTAAAGTACAAATGCATTTGTATTTCTCAAAGTAGCTTCAGCTCAAAAGCCACATTTTCCCGCCTTACTGTCAAAATTCAAATAACAAACAGTAATTGCTTTGTTGCATTCGCCTGCTTGTCCAACCCGAAGGGAAACTTTAACAGAATATTTACTTGTTTGTTGTCTGGTTTAAAGCCACATGACTCACGCACATCTACATTTAGCGTTGGTGCATTCAGAGGATTTTCCTCTCTGTGGCTGGGAAGATCTCCTCCACTTTGCTAAGTGCTTGAAAGAAGGTTTCCCCCTCTCGTTCCCACAAGTTAACTTTAGCTTAAATCACATGTGTGCACACTGCACTCAGAGGTTGTTATTAGTCATGTGTAATGAAAGTGCTTTATGGAGAGAGCCTATCTCTTTCATCTCCATCTGTGTGGCTTTAAGATATCGCAGCTTTCGCCTGGACTCAGTTTTTCTACCTGTTTCATGAAGGAGCAGCTGGTTGTAATAACTTGCGCACTTGGTGTAAATGCCTTGGGGGTGTGTCTGCAGATTGCAGATGCTATTGTCTCTACGGCTGCTCTCCATCAGCGTGTGAAAAAGCTGCTAATAAAGGAAAACATAGCTGGAGGACAACAGTGCGTCTGTAGCTCGGCCGTTCACTCGCTGCGCGTCCTGGTGCCTCTCAGGCATAGGAGCAGGTTTGAAGTGGACCCGTGGAACAAGTGATGCGATATAACGACAACATTGTCAGCACACGTACACAGGAAGTTACACACACACACATATACATGAAGCTATACACCAGGTAGATATGGATCAGGGTTGATCATGCATCATGTTGATGTCAGCTAGTGTGTAAACCGTGATTCCAAAATATACTCCACAAACTGTCAGAAGAAAGAACAAAGAGCATTTGAGGCCTGATGGTTGCATGTGCTTAAGGAGCTCATATTGCATTTCCAAGTGTAACGGTGTGTTTTGGTAATTTTATCAAATATCCTGGTTGTTTTGTACTGATAGAGATATCAGTGTCAGGTGAGGAAAGCAGAGCGGAATTGGTCCGTTTTATTAATACTGTTTCATATTTGCTATTTATTACAAGGGTTTAAAAAATGGCTTTCAGTCTGTAAACTTTTAGTTAATTCATCCGAACTAATTCCAGCTGAACATGCAAATATGTGCAATTTCTCTACAACCGAGCATGCACTACAGCAAATGTGAAGAAATAGTTTTCAGTTGTAACCAGCTGCTGGATTGATATTATCTTGTGTTTAAGTGGGTATAATCAAGTCTTTCTAGGAAAGTTCCCTGGTTGGAAATTATTGGGAAATGATGGAGCTGTTGGAATGATTTGACTGGTTTATATTATTTAGATCCATGTTGTGGTTGTAGCAGTTCTCCTGATTTGCCAAATGGTGAACTACTGTTTTAAACCAGCCTTTATACAGAAAAATCACTGCACAATCGTCAGTCTTTGATACACTGTCCTGATCTCCGTCCTCCGCAGGTGTGGCTGGATCTGCTGAAGCCGACGCTGAAACAGATCAGACGTGAGTATCTCACAGATGCCGCCTCATCTTTCACCCTTCAAACGCATGCGCAGAAATGATCGAGAGTAAAACCGTGATCTTTTGTCCTTACTTTGGTCTGTACTGTGCAGTGAGAAAAGCCAGTCATGTGTAGGAAATTGCAGTCATTTGGTAAATGTTACACACAGATGGACTCTCTCTACCCGCCGCTTCCTTCTTAACCATATCCTGTTATTTCCCTCCTCTAGGGCCCAAAAACACCATCCTTCGCTTTGTGGTGAAGTTCTTCCCCCCTGACCACACACAGCTCATGGAGGAGCTGACTCGGTAGGTCGTCTCAACACTCAAACCACACCTTTCTGGAGAAGAGCTGCTTAAATTAAAAGATGTGTTGTTTTGCTCTCGGTTTTCCGTCCGGGCCAGATAGGTCTCAGTCCTTCACGAGGGTTTTGAATCACCATTTATGGTTCCCTGCTGTATCTGCACATACAGCAGAGAGGTCCTTGTTACAATATGTTTGCATTTTGTTTTGTATTTTCTCTTGTTCCCAGTCAGTCACTTGCCATTTGTTGCACATTTATACCCACATGCCACAACATCTAAGAAGCGTCTTTTATTTTTTTTTTCCTTTTCTGGATCCAAATGAGAAAGTTTTGACCGTCATCTGGGAACCAGGCTCATGAAAACATTTGTTGTTCCAAACCAGTTGAAAGGAGATGAATGCCATGACCACTTTTGGGAATCAAGCAGTTTTACTGTAAAAAGACTGAACTTTCTTACTCTGGTTGACATATTTTAATCCCAAACTCATCTCTGACAGCCAGAGAAGGGTTTTAGATGATATTATATAGACACTTAGTTCACCTTTCCACCTTTTGCCTCAGTTCTAAAGTGTAAATTCTCATTCTCATTCTCATTATTATTAGTTTAGTCTGATTTGGCTCATCAGCATTGCTTGTGTTTGTCAAAGCTAATTCGGGACTTCTACAGTAAAACACAATTCTCCGTCACACAACCAAAACATAAATAGGAGAAAGACTTGACCTTCTACATTTTCCCATGGTGCCGCGGTTTCCCTCCAGCTGCCCAGCTGGATTTACTTGAGACAAGAGCAAAGCAGGAAGTGTTCACTGTGCCCCTCATCTGTGACGGGATCTGTTGCGATGGAAGTTATAATCCTGAAGGTTTTCATGAAATCAAACCTCCACCTTGTTTTCACACACACACACGAGGGGTTCACAGGAAGTGATGCAGCATGTAATCCGGTGTGTCTGTGTGTAATTTAACCCCGTACTCTCACCCAACACTGGATCAGAGCTGCGTTAAAACAGTACTAGTACTAAACAGTACTAGATTTAGCATTTCGCTGCAACACTGTTGGACTCATGGGGTACGGATAAGAAAAAATACAATAATTGTATACAATAATGTAATGATGATTTTTGACTAAAACAATGCGAGTTTGTTTGGCTGCACTGTAAACAGATACAGCAGCTGCTCCTGCTGTGTTGTAGCTGCTCAGCCAGTGTTTACTGTGCTATCAAACCGCACCTGCCGTTGCCACCAGCAACCACGGATATCGCCAAATTGACCAGGACTGAAATCTGAAGTATTCTAAGTTTCATTTAACAACGGAATACCATCACCGGTTCACAGTGCTGTGGATGTTTTCCACTGACGTTGTTTGCTCAGCTGGCCAGTTTATTCCACTGATCTCATATTTTCTTGTAGGGTGCCAGCTGACTCCAGCATCAAACAGGAAGTGGGCAGCCTTTTTTTTTTTTTTTTTTTTTTTCTCTCCCTTTGTTCGTCTCTGACAGTGTTTTAGTGTTGTCAGTGTTTCCTTTGATGGGTAACGTGCACATATAGAACAGTCCGTTTTGTAAATATATCAGGCTGTCATTAGCTTTTAATTAAAGTGAGATACTGGCCAATGACTGTTGCCCCGATGTGATGGAGGTTGGGTGTAATGTAGTTAAAAAGGAGTGAGATTTTAAAGACAAATCATTGTATTTTCCTGCTTCTCATGTTGCTTATACATTAAAATAGCATTCTCCATAACAGTGTATGAACTGGTATTTTACACTAAATTGGCGTGGCTGTCGTAAATGGTAAAATCCCCCGCCCGTTCTTTCTCTGGAAGCTGAAATAAAACAATATAGAAACTCACCACAGCCTCATTAACTTTATTAGCGAGGTAATCATACAGTTATAAAAAGCTTGAATTGGATATCGCATAAAAAGCTGATGTGGGCCATTAATCCCACACTCATTCACACATGCTATTAATGCGAACCTCAGGCAGCCAGTCCGCTATTGCCCTTATACAGGAAGTAGAGGGTTGGTGAATCAGCCAAGCTCACAGATTGTATTCCTTTGTTATCACCGTAGAATAGAGAAATAAAACGCATCAGTACATATTTAGAGGATATATACAACATGTGTGTCCAATCAATCTTATTCTCTTTGGGCTGATAGAAGATTTTTAGAGTCAGCTGTCTTAATGCAGTCTGCACCACTCTCTATGTTATGGTGCAGTCTCTGCTGTTAGTTGAGTGAAATGCAGCATCATGACCTGGCAACACGCACATGGGCGTGTGTGTGACTCTGTTTATGAGGTCTGGATCGTGCTGTAAGGAGCAGACTGTCTAATGATTAACAGAAAAGAGCATTTTCTCAATTAGGGATTAGTTTGGAGTCGGTAGATGCAATGTATCAGCGGTATGTGTGTTTGAGTGTGGATGAACGCCAGGAGTCTGGTGGTAATGGAATTGCTTTTAACATTGTCAGCTGGTAAGTTTGTAGAACATGCATTAACCTCTTAACCTCTCCCTTTCTCTATTCCATTTTCTGCCTCCTTGCTCTCCTTCTTTCCGCCCTCTCACTCTCTCCGCCATGTATCTCTCTTGCTCTCTTTTTCTTCCTCCAGGTATCTGTTCGCGCTGCAGATTAAACGCGACCTTGCCTGTGGCCGTCTCATCTGCAACGACACCAGCGCCGCTCTCATGGTCTCCCACATCATTCAGTGTGAGTGCAACGCATACAGGCGCATACGTAAAAGTACTGTCAAGTACTGGCTCCTTCTGTAAATACCCTGTCATGTCTGAATAAACCCACCTACATATGAATAACAAAAAGCCATTGCCTCAACAGCTTCATGAAGCCGGCAGTGTTATGTTTTCCATATGGAAAAGAACTGTAGTTCTTCATTGTGGGACTGACCATAAATCAGCAATTACAGAATTATCATGTGCCATATTTCTTTTTGGGATATTAACGCAGCTCCTATGGTTTAAAATGAACTGAATAAAATACAAAGCTGTCTCCCTCACGTGTGCCAGCATGAGACTCTCTGTCTGTATTCCACAGTTTTATCATTTACATAAATCATCAGTTTCCTTATGTTTAAAACCAGTCACATTATGCATGATAGCTGAATGAAATGAACACAGTGTGGGAGCTCTTCCTCAGTGTGCAGCCTTCCTCGCATTTGTATTTCCACACCTGCCCGTTCAGCCGCCTGCGCCTGCACCTCAGTGACTGTTCTTATTCAGCACCATATCTGCAGGACTTATTGAATTTATGGATTCGATTCAGTCCCGCACACAGAGGCGAGCTGCAGCACAGCCTGCTAAAGGATATGACTCGGTTGCCGCGGTAACCATCAGTGCTGGTGTGCGTGCGTGCATGTGTGTGCACCTGCGGGTGGTACAGTATGAGGGGTTATTATTGCTGGTTATGAACAGATGGAGACACGCATCGGCACACTTCATCTGATCTACAGTAGAATAGAATAGAGATAGAGTATGTGTAGGATTCAAATGAACAGTGCAGATAGGAATAATAATTTCCTCCTTAAAACTCCTTGACCTCCTTTTCCTCAACAATCTGCATCTTTATTTAATCTCCTCTTCACCTTGTAGGTCACCCACTTTCCTATTTCTCTCTCCATTTTCGCTCCAAATAAATATCAAACTCTCACCTGTCTGCCGCCTCTCTTTCCTCTCCCTCTCCCTCTCCCTTCTGTCCCTCCATCAGCGGAGATAGGAGACTTCGATGAGACCCAGAGCTGGCAGCACCTCCTCCACAACAAATACCTGCCGGACCAGGACGCCATCAGAGACAAGATCACCGACTGCCACCGCAAGCACGTGTGAGTCACACATGTCCACAAAGCTGCTTGGATGTGCACAGATGCAAATGTTAATGAATATATTACATGCAAAATATTTTGTGTGTACAGTAATTAGCTGTTTTAGTTGATAAAATGTCAGAAAACAGTGAAAAACATATGAGAAGCCGTAATAATCGTCTCTATGAGGCTAACATGTACTTTCTAAACATAAGGAAAAACATATACTGCAGTGATTTTCACAGCGTCTGAGCATTAACACCAAGACTGAAATAATCTGACAGTTAGAGGAGCAGCACTGTTTACCTGGAAATAGCTGGTTAAGATTATCCCTGCTTGGAAAACAATGCTGAGCCGAGCTTTAATCTGTTTCTAGGTGGTGTTAACAATGAGGGTGTCAGGAGCCATTGTTTTTTTTGTGTTTTTTTTTTTTTTTTTACATAAACACACACACACATGTACTTTCACAGTACTGTAAGTCTGACCCACAGAGATATTTATCTGTTTATTGAAAGTGCACTCGCAAACACACACACGCCCATTACACAATTACACCCAGCCTCATACGTCTCTGTCCTGCAGAGATGTGTATCTCTTAAACCACAACTGCTCATGTGCACATACACACACTTTTAATCTCTCCCCCGCAGAGGTGACTATCTGCAAACATGCGATTTTGGCACTCCCTCTATGCCCCTGGGACCACACACACGCACACACGCACACACACACACACACAGACACACACACACACTTGCATCTACATGTATTTTCTCATTGACAGTATAGCTGTGCTTTCCTCGTCGCTGTTTGCACACCAATGACAAATGCATTTCCCTGTTTTCTGCAACTGTAAATTCCCTTAAAACCCTTCTTTAACCACAGCTGTAAACCAAACCTCCGATTTGTTGATTATTCGTCACGGTCGCAATCTGCACCCACCACACACCACTTCTTTTTCTGTGGGCTCCTGCCCTCCCCGCTGCCTCCGCTTCTCGCTCACCGACGCAGGAAGGAAGTGGCTAATTCAGCAGCTCATACAGGAAACAGGAAGCTATTTTCAGATTTTGCGAGGAAACAAACGTCTTCTGCGGTCGATTTCTTTCCTCCCCCGGCGGTCACCGCCATTTGATCCTGTGGTGTATTTTAAGACTGTTTGTTGTTTCTACATTCTCGATCAGTCTGGAAGAGAAACCTGGACTGGGTCATGTCTAACATCTGGTACATACAGCCCAAACAATAACACATGAACACTGTGTGAGGGATATTGATTGTCCACAATTAATCCACAAACTTAGATTTATTGCCTTGAAGAGTTTGATGAGCTAATGATTGATTAACATGTTGATTGATGGATAATTGCTGGACTTGTTGATCCCTCTCCTCCACAGCGGGCAGACTCCAGCAGAGTCAGACTACCAGCTGCTGGAAATCGCTCGGCGGCTGGAGATGTACGGCGTTCGCCTGCACCCGGCCAAGGACAGAGAGGGGACGAAGCTCAGCCTGTCCGTGGCTCACACTGGGGTGCTGGTTTTCCAGGTAAAACCCTGCTTATATATGGTTAAAAATAGGGGGGTTTAGTGTGTTATAGAACAGAGGAATAGGGATGAAAAGAGAAAACTAAACATATTGCTTCACTCAAAACATGCCTCTGAAGGCATGTGGTCAAACGATTTGAATGAAGAATGTTTTCGTGTGGAGTAAATGTTACAGATTTTAGTTTTATCATTCACTTACCACGGTTTAACAACATAGCTGAAATTCTGAAATATTTGTGATGAAATATAGGTTGTTGCAGAGACGAGCACCAGGCTGCAAATCTAGGTTTGACCAGACTGGTATGAGCTGTGAATTCCTGAAATAGTCTTTAAAAAAAAAAAAAGAAAAAAAAAAGACATATTATTTGGTAATGTCTTGCTTATCTCACATCATGCTGGAGGGTTTTCTTGAGTGAATACAGAAACATAAACTGAGACGAGGTTTGAGAAAGCTATTTAACTGCATGTTTCGAACATAAATGTAGAGCTTCAGTCGGCTTTTCACGGCCAAAGATCCGTCCTCTTTTGACCGCGCTGACCCCAATTACATTCAGTCTGCACCGTTTTCTGATTTTCCTCACGAGTTTTCAAAGAGTGCTGGGATCTTGGAAAATTTAGCTGATAATGACAACTTGGTTAATTGGTCCATGAGGTTTTGTGGTGAGCCTCCACCCAGCTCAGCAGTGCGGAAGAATGCACCGCACGGTAGTTTTTTATTTGGGGCGTGGAGAATATTTTATTGTGTGATTAGAAGTTGTCAAATTGAGTCAAGCTGAAACCGTGTGTTTTGAGGAAAATGAAATGAATTATTTTCCCATTTGAAGTCCACTCTCTTATCTTTTCCCTTGTGAGATAATGGATTTCTCATGAATATTAAACCAGCTTCTCTTAATGTCATCTCTTTTTATTTAGGGGTACACAAAGATTAACGCCTTCAACTGGTCCAAGATTCGCAAACTCAGCTTCAAACGCAAAAGGTTCCTAATCAAGCTGAGAGCAGACCCCGCTGTAAGTCTACATCACTTTCCCTTTCCTGCTTCCCCTTTTTTTTTCTGACTTCTGTTAATTTTCTCTGTACCATCCTTCCCTCTTCTTCTATCTTTCCATCCATGCTCATTCCTGCCTTTTGCGTCCTCCAGCAGAACGCCCACCACGACACGCTGGAGTTCGCCATGGCCAGCAGGGATTGTTGCAAGGTCTTCTGGAAGATCTGCGTAGAGTATCACGCCTTCTTCAGGCTCTTCGAGGAACCCAAGCCCAAACCCAAGCCCATCCTGTTCACCAGGGGGTCCTCGTTCCGGTTCAGGTCAGGAGAGGAGAGACAGGGAGGAGAGGGGAAACAACTGTACGTTTGAATTTGTCTTTAATTTATGTTTCATCATCTGCTTCTTCTCTCTACTTGTACCTGCAGTGGTCGAACTCAGAAGCAGATCATCGATTATGTGAAAGACTCGGAGCTCAAGAAAGTCCCATTTGAAAGGTGAAGCTCTCCCTCCTTTTGTCTGATTGCTGCTCCAGCAACAGAAGCAGGATTGCATGAGACGGACGCAACCTACCCAGCGTCCTTCACATCGCAGCAATTACTGTTGCAGCAGGGACACAAACCAGTAATCACATCTCTCTCTTTACTGATGAGCTGCACATGGTTTAACCTCTTCTGCGCGCTCTGCTCTTTTCAGGAAGCACAGCAAGATTCTGTCCAACAGCGGCATGTCCCCCCAGTCGTCTTCCTTCAGATCACAAGTGCCAAAAGAGGTAATACGCTTTTTTTTTTTAACAACAACCGGCACGGATCTTTATTCCCCCATAGTCTTGTTTATGGCATTCTACTCTTTTATTTTTCTTGGAAAGGTTGTGCACTTTTACAGGCTCTTTTCGTCTGTTTTCACTACATCTCTCTATCTCGCTGTTTAAATCTGGAGCTGCTCTGTGGCCAAAAATACAAAGCTGTTTTTGTCCAGGGTAGCTCCAGGGAGTCAGTGTGTGTAAATGTGTGCTCTCTCTTAAAACTGTTCCCGTAAATAACAAATTATTCAAAGTGAGTAATTCTGTTTTAAGAGCCCAGTTTAAAAAAAAAAAGAAAAAAAAAGGAGCATTTCTCCCTTTCTCCACTTTAACCCATCACTCCCTTTTTCTCCCCATTTCTCATTTGCAGAGTGCCATGTCTGTCGCGTTAGCGGACCAGCCTGACGCAGCCAGACTGGGCCTCCAAGCTGAGTCTAATGGTTCGGAGGAGCCGCCACTGGTCACGGCCTCCGCCAACGGTTTTCAAGATATACCTGCAGCGCCTGGCTCAGACCCGATTCAGTCCAGACAGAACCACCACGGCACCGGATCAGCGCTGCAGCCGCAGCTCCTCAACCCAGGTCCATCCTGCAGGGCAAACAAAGGCAGCAGCTCTTCTATTCCTTACATAGACTGCAGCGACATAGACAGTGAATGTGATGTGACAAAGCACGGCAGGGTTACCAGGGGCCACAGCAATGCAAATGACAGCAATGAGGATGAGCCTGCTGCATATAATAATAAGCATGAGAGTAGAATTCGCAATGGGGGGCAAGTTGGGAACCTGTTTGGGGCTGTTAATGGGTTTTACCACACCAATCACCAGGGGCTGATGCAGATGCAGCAGCAGCAGCAGCAGCATCATCAGCAGGGCATGCTGGGTAACAGAAACAATGCAGATCAGGCTCCAGTGTCTAATAAGTTTGGTCTGAGTCATGAGCTAACAGATGATGAAATCTTGTCAAATGGAGGTTCGTTTCATGGTCGTCTTCCCCTCCACAGCACGCTGTTGGACGAGATCTTTCAGGGTCGAGACAAGCGAGCTGTTGCGATAGGTCGACCGTTAGGAACTGGGACTCGGAGTCAGTGCTCCAGCCCGGTGATCAGCAGCTTCCAC
This sequence comes from Seriola lalandi dorsalis, assembly GCF_002814215.2. Taxonomy (NCBI): domain Eukaryota; kingdom Metazoa; phylum Chordata; class Actinopteri; order Carangiformes; family Carangidae; genus Seriola; species Seriola lalandi. The sequence continues at coordinate 5,045,592 of NW_019525485.1, read as the reverse complement.
CACCGCACAAACTCACTCAGTCACGCCGAGACGACGAACGGTCACGCTCAGCCGCGCTCAGGCTCACGCTGGGATGACGGCGGACATTATTTCAGTAAACGTCCGGGAGCGGTCCCCGTGGACACTCCCACTGTCCCGCCGTCATCCCACCCACCGAACCACTACGGCAGCTACTCCCCGATCACCTCAAACCGCACACCGACACATGTGGCCAAACCTTATTGTAACAACAACATGAGGAACCGCTCTGATACTGATCCCTTCATTCTTAGCCAGCTGACCTCTACTCCCATCCACCACCACGACCCTCATCGCCCCGGGCTGCACGCCCAAGCCCCTTGCTCTGCCCCGATGGAGCGAAGGATGATCATAACTAACGGCAATCATGTGGGAAACCACGCGGTTCCAAGTCAGGCGCGGTCCAGTACGGTGCAGCGGTTGTTTGGCCGCCAGGGAAAACCCAACCTACACAACAATCTAAACCAGCCGGTCCAGATGATCGACGGGTCCACCAGCAGCGGCACTGACACCAGTGACACTGAGTCAGACACTGGGAGCAGTGCGTACAGTCAGCCGTTAATGTACGGCAACCCTGCCGCTGTCAGTTCCCTCAATTCAGTCAACTCGAATGGCGTGCACTCGTCCCCGCTGCCTCGTAACAAATTCTCCTACGGGAGTCTGCAGCTGGGGGACGGGGAAGATGGAGAGGGAGAGGAGGAGGGATGTTACCACTTTAATGAGGAAGATATAGGCGGTCGGGTTTTCAGCTGTTGAGAGGGATTTGTATAAGACATAGTTGAGCCTCAAATTAATCATTATTATGCGCAATAAATCTAATCCTGTTATGTAAGAATAGTAATATCTTAATTTAGTATATAACAGATAAACGACTTTGTAAAGCTGGTTTCATCCTCTTGGCGAGTTTTCAAAAATCTAACACTCAACTACCTTTTAGGAAGACTGAAAACCATCCCATTAATATTTGAATATTGAACCTTTTTACATTAGTTTAGCTGTGATACACCTTTTGAGCAAAGGCACTAACATATTTTTGGAATGAGGACATTTTTACATATCGTGAGCTTTTTAACTGTGAATAGAAACACCTACAGAACCTGACTTTTAGATGAAGCGATCGTCCTTTACTTCGCTTCTAAACCCCACAATTTTTGTATCGGATTTTGTATGCTAGCCCCTTCGCGAAACAGCTGACCTGAGTCCAACTTTACATGTAGTAAAAACTTCCGCTGGCACTTTGTCGAAAGGTGAATCAACTAAAAGCCTCGAGGCAATTTTGCCAGCTCTCTGTAAAAAGTTAAAGAATGAGCAAACCTTCTTATAATGTGCCATAACTTAAAAACTGTATAGGAGCATGTGCAGATGAATAATACAGATTTTTGTAGGGAAGTCGGGATATTGTCATAGAAATTGAAAGGTAAAGGTAAACCTTCACGTGTAGAGTTGTAGTTTTTGTGAGGAAGAGATTTCTACAATTCTTCCCTAATCATTTGATAGCATTGATATAATCCATGTGAGTCTATTTTATTTAGGAAGAAATTCTGCTGCTTGTAGCTCACTTTTGTCAATGAGAAAAAACTAAGTTTGTTGTCGAGATATAAAGATGTTGAAGCGAGGCATAAGTTGATTTGTAGGTGGCACTGATTTTAGCTTGATGGCTCGTTCTGAGAGCTGTCGAGTTGACCAGGATCTGCTGCCTTGCTGTATAATTAAACCCTGATAGGAATCTGTTTGTAGTTATAATGTTGTAGTTCCCTGATGTAGCATTTTCTCTAAGATCAAACTTTTCTAATTATTTGACTGTTGTCTTGTGCAATAGAAAGGCTTTAAGATAATAGCTGGAGTTTATTGAGGGATTTCAATGGGAAGTGATGGAGGTTTAAAGGGGAACACAGACGGTTTGTGAAGCAGTGTGGACTGTTTGGACTGTGTCCGACCACAAGGATAACATGAATTGATAGTCTCCTCTAATTGTACAGTACATTTGAATGTCCTTGGTAGAGAATGGGTTATACTTAGAATAATACACTTGACTTGTAGAAAAAATGTGTTTCATGTGTAAGCTATTGGGATCTGTTGGAGGACGAGCGCTGTAGCTAATGGTCAGTCTGCCTTCGAATTCGGTTTTGGCCGAGCTAAAGTCCTTTTCTTCAGAGCACTTTTTCATACTTTGAGTTTCTGTCTGTCTGTTGTGGGCAACTTGCACTGTAATTTGGATGTTTGTGGTAGAAATGTTTGTCGTAATTCTCTTTTACATTCACCATTAGTGGAAAACCAGGAATTTGAATAGATTTGTAAGTTGAAATGTTAGGGAAACAACATTTATATCTGTATTTTTGATAATAACTGAAGCTCTGTGTGTCTACATTTATACTTCAGATGCATTACCTCTGCTACTTCTGTGGGTCTTTATTTCTTTCTATCATTCTTTTTTCTTTCTTTTCACGGTTTTACGCATTCACACACACTTGATGATCAATAATCAGAACCAACAACTGTCGTCCTTAAACCTGTGACCATCCATAGCTCTCTGCTTTGCTTGGCTTGGCCCTTGGCATGCACTACTACCACACAACAACAACAGAAGGAAACTCACTGTTATCTTTCACTTTCTTTGGATGCTGTTTTTCTCTTCTGTTACAAGGCTGTTTATTGAAGGTGTGCTGGCCTCCCATCCCCATCACTGTCATTTGCTGGCTGTCTGCTCACTACGACACACTTTTTTTGTTTTCACTGCAAAAAACTGACTTGGGACAAACTTTGCTGAATTAAGTAAATAATCGCTGCACTTCTCTTGCACTGAACTTCGGTCCGGGGGCTAAATGTCTGTATTTCCTAAAAAAAAAAAAAAAAAAAAGTTGCCCAAAAGTCAATAGTGGTGAAATGACTCGCAGGATGTCGAGCAGTCAAAATGGGTGAATTGCCATGAAAGTGGGCACACATGTCCATGCCCCCCTCAGGATGAATTATACTAACTAACCTGGTGATGTGACATTTCAGCTAGCGCCCTCACCTGGTCAAAATCATTTCTTTGTCTTATGACCAAATGCCTGCAACTCTAATGACATTCCCTGCAGCTTTAAGCGCAGTGTGTCTTAAGTGCTAATTAACAAGCGTTAGCTTAACTACCGGGCTTAAGTATGCTTGTGAAAATGGTAAACATGATATCAGCATGTTAGCATGCTGATATTAGCATTAAGCTTGAAGAACAGCTGTCACTTTTTTTTCCTGACTTTGTGTTTGGGAAATACAGACATTCCTGTGAGTTAAGGTGGATTACTTATTCACTAATGACCCTTTTAGCAGTTTACTGTTTACAGTTAGCATACATACTTAAACACAGAGGTTCAAGCTATGAGGTGACTTAACTCCGACAAAATGTCATTAAGGTTTTATCACCTTTTAAATTCAAGCAACCTTCTTTTTCCTCAGAGCTACTGCTTCTTCCTGAAACAAATGTTCATGCTTTGTAAATGCACTGTTTTTAAGCATGTTTGGTTATTTTTGGATTGGGGGGGGGGTGGAGGAGGAAATGCTCCTCAACACTGTTTTCTCACCATTTTCTTTTCTTTATTCTGAATGCATGTTAACCAGGCGAGGCAAAAGTCTCTGCTTTTCTGTCATGCTGCTCTGCTTTTTCTCACTGTGTCACTCGGTGTTTCTGTCACGGGGCTCTAAATGGTTTCAAATGTTTGAGAGGCTGTAGGTGCAGTACGACAAAAAAAAAATGTTTAGGTTTGCGTTCTTTCGGACACAAACTCCTCTTCACTTCACGTGGGATGTTAGACTTTTCATGCCTTTCTCATTACTGCACCCTCATGATTAATTAACTGCACCCTGTCTTTCTTTCTTTTTTTAATATTTAGAAACCATTTGTGTTTTGCTCCAGGTTTCCTCACTGTGCACAAGTACAAAACAAGGGCTGACTCAACTCCAGTGCTCTTATAACAGAGGGCGGGAGGGCGAAGGTAGACAGACACAAGTAAAGTTAATTTTAATGCAAACGTAAGTGTAAAAAAAAAAAGATATAATTGAGAGACATGGCATTATTTTTGCAAGGTGTGAAAGTCCGAGTATTGTCAGAAGATGGACACACACACACACACACACATACATACTTGAATACTGGAGTTGAGTCCACCTTGGTTTCCTTTTCACTGCCTGTCACCAAATAGCACTTGCTGCAAGTCATTTCCATTGAGGCTTTTTTGTGATTTTAATGAAGTGTACATACAGTAACAGACTGATAAATTGTGATTTTTGTATTGTAATTTGTATGTTTTTGGGAGTTAATCAGAGCCAAATTTGCTAGATTTACTTTAAAAGTTAAAGTAAAATGATTGTAGTCTTTTCTGCGATATACACACTGTGGAGATGTGATCGTGTTTGGGTGATATTGAGCTGCTTGAAGCAATAGTTGGACATTTTGGGAAATGTGCATATTCGATTTCTTACCGGATGCGACGACTGATACCACTCTCATGTCTGTACAGTAATATTGAAGCTACAGTCAGAAGCCGGTTTGCTTCGCCTAGACAGGAAGTTGGTAAATGGCTCAGCTATGAACAAAATTTGAGCTCACTCGTTAGCATATTGCATCTAGTTCGTTTTATCTGCACATATTTTGTTACTTTTTCGATAGAGCTAGGCTAACTGTTTCCCCCCACTTCAAGTCTTTATGCTAAGCTAAGCTAACCGACTGTTGGTTGTAGCTTTATATTTACCCTACAGACACTAGAGTGGTATCAATCTTCTCATCTAACTCTCAACAAGAAACTCAACACACTTCTTTCCCAAAATGTCAAACTGTTGTCTTTAAATTAGATTAAGATTGGAAACCCGTTGGCATTTTAGCATCACATCTGTGCTTCTCTTTCTGTTTACATTAACACACTTTTTACTGGACTGACTTGACTTCTTTTGAAGGGATAAACTGGCTTTGTGGCCATTCCTCTAATTTTGTGATCGGTGGCAGTTTTAACTTGCATGTCGCATAGTATTTACTTGATTTCACATGATGCATGCCAAAGCTGTAGCGCGCAGCGTTTGTGGAGTGACAGGCTTTGTATCTCTGCATCTCTAAAGCTTAAAATCATAATAACTGCTTGACATACGGAGGTCAAATTGCTGCTTAAGAGCTGCCTCAAAGTCTTTATATTCCTTTACAAAAGCAAGGCACTGAGATGATCCATTTTTCTCTTAACTTACACTCATTATATGGCCTAAAGACTCACTGGTTTTCTGTCACTCTTGTAACACCTGTGTTCCTGCACACCTGTCCTTTTTGATTTTCATCTCAAAGCACCTACTGTTTCTTTTTGGGTTTTTTTTCCTCTGACTTCTCTGATGTTTTTTTCTTTACCCTTCATTTCTCTTTTTAACACTGTAACTGATTGTGAGCACTAGTGTCAATAAAAAAACGACCTTGTATGTTCGAAGAAAAGGGACTCCAGAATTTTCTGTAGAGGGAACCAGTGTCCAGCTCTACCCCTTCCTACTCCCCTCATACACCCACCCACATACCCTCCACCTGCTTGAATTGCCAACCCTTCCTTGTGTCTTGTGTTGTGGTAGCTAGACTGTAGAGCAGTGTTTTTTTTGTTTTGTGTGGTGTTCAGTGTGCACACATGATTCAACTCGTTCCTGTCTGTGTTTCGTGTTTTCTAGCTTCTGTTAGCTCGTTGTTTCACCTGTGTTTTTTGTCGTAGTGGTTTTTTTTTTAGTTGTTTTCTGTTTGGTGGTAAGTTCTTTTATAGCACCCGTCACAGATCTGCACTCAGTGGTTGCCATGGTTTTACCCATGTTCCAGTTTGGTGTATAACAGTGGACTCTTTGGAAACTTTGCACCTGGGCAAGTATACAGTAACAACTCAGTACCATGTAGTAAACCTCTGTAGAGACTCTAGCTCTAGTGAAAAGTAGCTTTAACCTTTTTATTCTTCTGTGCAGATGATAATAATTTGCAGAATTTGATTTCAACGACAGTCAGACCAGACTCCTGTTAAAAAAACAGATGATTTTAGCCAAACTATCTCATAGCTATAGAGCATCATATCTACAGTGCATTGTAAGGGAAATGGAAAGACTTGTGTTGTATTCATAGATTGTCATAATGCAATCCCAACAATTGATCAATTAGTCGATTATTAGTGAGTGACTAATAATGAGAGTAAGTGTTAGTTGACAGCTTTGTAATATGCATGACTGCATGTTTGATTTGCCTTTACAATGCACAGATATGGCCTTTATTAAAAGTCTTGTAGATAAGCTTGTATAATCCATAGCTCCTTGCTAACCGTGTACTTAACATTTATTGTTATTTTTTTCCATCTTTCGCTCCTTTTTTACTCTGATTTTCATCATATTAAAGATGAGGATCTAAATAGTTTATCAGAGTAGATGTAGCCTTGCTCAGAGTCGAGGGATTGTAGCATTTTTGTCAAGTGGCGACCTGCTGGAACACAACAGCTGTTCATTTTCAGTCCTGACTCATAGATTGATTGTGCAGGATTGTCCAACCATGAAATTCACTGCCATACTGGGTGGCTACATTTAGAGGAACATGTTCATATTTTTAGCCTCTAAATGCTGAAAATACTCAAAATAACAGCAGGGTAAATCAAGTAACCTTTTCCTGAGGAAAGAAGGAAAATGTCGCTTTAAGAATTAAATGATAAGAAAGTGGCAGTGAGTTTCATGAAAGTAGTTTAACAGCTTTCATATTGTACATAAAGAATCTGCAATAACACCATCCCTTATCCTCCCCTGCCATCTTCTCTCTTATCTCACTCTGCGCTCTATTCCTGTCCCTATCTCCCTCCCCTTTCCATTTTCCTATTTTTTCCTTTCCTCCCCCAGGAAGTCCCGCTTCAGACGACTCTCCGCTGGGAAGTCCTCATGTGGTTGTTAACGGCAACGGCTCAGTAAATGGACAGGGGATGGGCAGCACAGGTGTCCTGGGTCCAGGTCAGAGTCCTGAGGGACGGCAGCTGTCGCCACTCACCAGCCCGCTGCTCACCGAAGCCGGATACGTCCGCAATGATGAGGAGGAGGAGGCGAGGAGGAAGGTGGGCATTTAGAAAGGGGGGGGGGTGGTGGAGAATTTCATATTCAAAGTGTGATTCATTGGAGCTTCCTGCAGTGGCTTGTTCGACTACATTTACATCTACCTACACTGAATCGATAGCCAATAGCGTGCCTTCTAAGGTGATGTGTCAGAGCCGCTTCCTGTTAATCACGAACACCTCGCACGATTAAGAGAACCCATCATGCAGTGTGTCCAATGATAGAAAGGCTTTAGAAGATATGCTATAATACAATTCAATAGATGCTGCTATTTGCAATGTTATCCATAGAAATCTTAAATGAGTTAAAGATGGATATTGTAACTTTTCAAAGGGATATACAATTACTGATATCCTCTAAGATATTTGTATGTTAATCAAAAACATATTTAATTGTTTAACCGTTTATCCAAAGAAAAACTGATGAATTTCCATAAAAGTTCATTGTAAATTTCAATTTTAAATAAATGATACATGGATGGATAAACAGATTAAAGCTGTTTTCAATAGAAAACAAGAGGAGTGTATAAATGCTTGGATTTGATGGATGGACAGTTGGATCGATCTCATCTTTCGCTTTGTGTCCAGAAGTTTCCCACAGACAAGGCCTACTTCATAGCCAAGGAGCTGTTGACCACAGAGCGGACCTACCTCAAAGACCTGCAGGTCATCACAGAGGTGAGGATTTTTGTAAACATCTCTGCAGCTTCTGTAGTTCCGATAAGGACAGGAGAAGCTGCTCTGGCTGAGAGACAGAGAGAGAGAGAGATACACGTAATGCCATCTGTGTTAAGACCAGGAGCTTGTCTGGCCAAGTGTAAACACATTCCCCTAAAGTGCACAGCCCTGCACAGCACGCACACAGACAGCGAGCCAAGTTTGGTCTCTTTTAAAGCCTTACTTCTGGAATAGCGAGTCAAAGCTGGTTATTTCAGAAGAAAGTGAAGAAAAGTTGAGCTTTTTTAAAAGTTCATATGTTGGGACAGTGAGTCAGGAATTGGTTTGTGCAATGCAAGAGCAGTTTTTACAGCCTCAATAATGGGACAGTGAGCTGAGTTTGGTTTTGTTTGAAAGCCAGAATATATCAGGACAAGGAGCTGAAGTCTGTCTTTATTTTTTTTTTTTTATTGTAAACCAAAATCACAAGCTGACGGTCTTTTCTGTCATGTGACATTAATATTGCATTGTGTTATTAGACCCGTTTGAACGCACAGTGCCAGTATTTTTATTCCCACCCTGAAAACTGGCTTTTATGTGCGTGTAGTTTGGACCACGACTCAAGACCAAGGCTCAACATCTGAAGATTTATGAGCATTTTTCAGGACGGATGACAGATGGAAATACAGCTCCGAAGCGCGCATATTAAAGTTCCTTGTGTTTTTTCAAATGACATTCAGCCTTTTGTTTTTCACCAGAAAGCAACACATCTGGTAAAACTCACCTCCTTTTAAGCTGGAGAACTTTTTGTTTCCTGTTTGTTCTTCAACACTAACTTGACTTTTCGCTCCCAGCTCTTTAGTTTACAAGTAAAAACCTCTAAGATCAACACACTCTGCGTTCACAAAACACAATGTCTGGATCCTGAATCCTGGGATGAAAGTGCAGCTGAATGTGGGTGAGATTTTGTCTTTGCCCTTTATGGGACTCCACTCTCCTAACAAATGAGTAAAGACCACCAGAGGGGAAAACACAGGCACCTGCCTGCTGAACACCCCATACACCTTAATATTATGAAGCTGACCATAACGTCTGACCTCAGTGTGGAGGGGAAAATAATATCATATTCCTCCTCTCCTGTGTATTTTTCTCCCTCTCAGCTCTTTTTCCTTCTCAACAGTAGTTTCCACCCTCTTTGATGTGGGAGGGAGGCGTGTGCTGGCGCTTTTTTAAAACCTCTTAAATATTTCTTTGGCTGGCACCGCTGAGGCCTGTACTCCCACACCCTTCCCTCCCTCCCTCCCCCTCTTTTCTCCCTCTCCACTCTGTCACCCTTCCTCTCTCCCAGCGAGTCCCGCTGTGAAACAGCTGGACGACCTCCTGTCGACACTAGCTGTCATGATCGTGTGGGATTTGCTCTGAAGGGCAATATAACACCTTTGTGTTAGGGGTTGTAGTGTACTTGCTCGGGGCCACGAGGATCACGGTGTGTGTGTTTGTGTGTGTGTGTATGTGAGTGTGTGAGCTAGCTGATGGATTTCCTTGGTGCAAACAAATGTCTTTGTGCTCTCAAGTCAAATCACTCTTTCTGACCCACCAACCTTCACCTCAGGGGTCTGTTGTGATCATAGCAGCAGTCTGTGTGTCTGTGTGTGTGTGTTTGTGTGTGCGTGTGTGGTTCCCTTTTTAAACTACATTCACTTCATTCTTGTCCCAAAAATGATTTCTTAAACGCAGAAGAGTGTGTGTTGTTTAAAAGCATAATTAATTTGACTATACACCGGCCTGAACTAGTGATGCAACCAGCAGTTACTTTCATTATAGACTATTCTGACAATTATTTTCTCAATTAATTGAATAATCATTTGGTCTCTAAATATCAGAAAAGGGTGCAAATGCCCATCACAGTTTCCTAAAGCTCCAAAACCCCAAAATGTATAATTAATTATCTCATGTATTATCTCATGAGACAAAGAAAAGCAAACTCCAAAATTAAAAAGCTGTGTAGTGAAGCAGTTATGAAGATGAGATAAATCTTGACTTCAGGCACATCATATAAAATTCAGGCACATCATATAACTAACTATCTTTATTTCTACCTGTGTGTGTGTGTGTGTGTGTGTGTGTGTGTGTGTGTGTGTGTGTGTCCGTGTGTCCGTGTGTCCGTGTGTCCGTGTGTCCGTCCATCACAGTCCTTCCAGAGTTTTGTGGGGAAAGACGAGGCGTTTCCCGACTCTGTGCAGGACTTGATCTCCGCCAACTACGATCCGGTTCACAAGTTCCACCAGGGATTCCTCAAGGAGGTGGAGCAGCGTCTGGCACAGTGGTCAGTGTCTGTTTACTCCCATTCAGAAAACTGATAAGTCTGTTACAATCATCACAGACATTTTCACCTGTGGAATGGTACACAGCGCAGGTGTGTTTGAATACACTTCCATAAAGGCCTTTTTTTTTTTTTTTTTTTTTTACAAAGGAAAAAACAGGAAAATAATTTCAAAAATAAAACAGTTCAATATGTCTCATTTCAAATGGAAAATATTACAGATATCTTACAAATGTTGGGGGAGGAAAGCAAAAATGAGAGGCATTTTAAAACCAGATTAGTGTTGAGCAATTTGGTATTGTGCTTAAGCAAATGCAGGCTGAGACAAAAACAAAGAAAGTCGCTCCACTGTTGCATTTCTGTATCAGCTGCATTGTTTTCCATCAGCTGTTCTAATCTGAAGCCTCACGTTTCACAATAACATGAAACCAAACTTCGGGGTTAAACCAAGAAAAAATGAAGGGAAAGAAAACAAAAAGAATGAATTCAACATTTTGTGTTTTTTTTTTCTTGTTGTTTTATTTATTTACTGTTAAGTCACATATCACCGTCACCATGTGCCACTTAAAGTCAGACCTGGGAAACGATGTGACACGGAAAGACTTGCACTCACCTCGAGGCTGATGTGACATCATTGCATGGGAACTAATGTGCACACGCAAACTGCATCTTTTCCACCAATGGGAATCTTGTGTATGTAATGACAGACAGAGAGGACACACACACACACACACATATAAACACAAACCATCCCTTTAGAGAGGGCCCAAGTACTTGCTGGTAAAATTGAATGGCATAATGGAAGATTTTTCCAGTCATGTGTGAGGAAACTTGACTGTGCTGTGACATCTAGTGGTAAATAAATGTTACTGCACATGAATAAATCTCAATTATTCTCTCTTGTGTGTCTCTTGCAGGGAGGGTCGCTCCAATGCCCACATCAAAGGAGACTACCAACGAATGGGTGATGTTTTACTGAAGAACATTCAGGGCTTGAGGGTAACTATGTCTCCCTTGTGTTGTTTTTATTTTTATGTCCCCTCGTTGTGTGTGAAACTGTATCTTCTGTCTCTCTTTTGCATCTGCAGCAGTTGACAATTCATCTTCAGAAACATTCAGAGTGCCTGGTTGAACTGGAACGGGTCTGTAGGTAGGTTGATGCAGAATATGAAACCGGTGGAAATGCTAACATTATCAGTATTAGACCTTTGCTTTAAATGTTCCATTTAAGGAAATTGTTAAATTCCTGAAACACGAAAAGCTCCGCCTCTGTTTCTCAGGTCCAGTCGAAAGGTGGAGACTCTGTGTCGAGACTTTGAGCAGCAGAGGGTTTGCTACCTGCCCTTCAACATCTTCCTCCTGCGACCTCTCCATCGCCTGCTGCACTACAAGCTCATCCTGGAGCGGCTCTGCAAGCACTACCCGCCCACCCACGATGACTTCAGGGACAGTAGAGGTACGAGGGAAGGGTGTGTTTGAGTGTATGTGTGGGTGAGGGAAGTGCCTTTTTTTCCCCCCTTCGCAAACTCTTTTCATCTTCCTCCCACCGCCTCTTCAGCGGCCCTGGCGGATATCTCGGAGATGGTGCTGCAGCTTCAAGGCACCATGATGAAGATGGAGAACTTCCAGAAGCTTCTGGAGCTGAAGAAAGATCTGACTGGCATCGACAACCTCGCTATCCGCGGGAGGGTTAGACTCTTTCTCGTTTTCATTGTTTTTAAATGATTAGTTTCCACGTTTGGTGAAAAAATCTCTTGTGCCAATTTCTAACTCCCTGGGGAAAAAAAGGCAAATTTATGTGCGTTGGCTTTCCCCACTGTTGCTCTAATATCGTTAATGAAATTATTTTTCATTTTATGTTTGTGTTCAACTTGCAGGAGTTCATCAGGCTTGGCTGCCTCAGCAAGCTCTCGGGGAAAGGCCTTCAGCAGAGAATGTTCTTCCTGGTACGAGCTTACAGCTGCTTTTCTGAGTATATCTAATATCGGTGATGGCAAAGAATATAACCCACACTTTTTTCTGGCCTTGCTTTCCTTCCTTCCTTCCTTCCCTTCCTTTGTCTTCCCCCTCAGTTCAGTGATTCCTTGGTGTACACCAGTCGAGGGATGACCCCGTCCAACCAGTTTAAAGTTCATGGCCAGCTTCCCCTCTATGGCATGACGGTACGGTGGTTTTTCTTCTGTTGTTGTTAGAAGTGGTTATGGATTTTGTTTACGTGGATGTACTGTTAATCTTACAACCAGATTTTGGATTTTTGTGTCCCCAAGTGGGATGTGTTTTGACAATGCTGTGTGTGTTTGTGCAGATCAGAGAAAGTGAGGAGGAGTGGGGAGTCCCTCATTCCTTCACCTTGTTCGGACAGCGCCAGTCTGTGGTGGTGGCAGCCAGGTATCCATAAACACACACACATAAGCACATATATACAGCGTGACTAAATCACAATCGACATGTTTTGTTATGTAATAATGCCAATGAAAAAAATACCACAAAAAGAAAGTGTAATGTTTAAAAACATCATAAGGGATTAAAGATAAGAAAATGGGTGGAAACAAAGAAACCAAATAAAGCAAATTTCTCACAACAAATACTTAAATCATTCATTATGAATAAACACAATATGCCTCTAAGAATAACAGTTTTAAAGATTAATGGAGGTCAGACTCATTAAAAATGGATCTCCTCACCACAGGACCTCTGCCACAGTTTGTTTGTCCTCTAATTAATGTGACCTAGTTTCCATTCAGTGGCTCATTCACTGATGAAAAAGTTTTAATATAGAGATAATGTTGACTTTATTATGACTTGTTTTTCTCGGTTACCGTCCTTCTCTCAGTTCATGTGCTTAATTTGAAAACAAAACAAAAAAAAAAAAGATTTTACTAAAAGTTCTCTTTCTCGCTTTCTCTGTCTCCTTCTCTGTCTGTGTCCAGCTGTGCGTCAGAGATGGAGCGGTGGGTGGAGGACATCAGGATGGCGATTGACCTGGCAGAACAGAGCAGCAGCCCGAGCGCCGACCTGCTTCCCGCCGGCGTCTCTGACAACAGTAAGTCTGCCCTCAGTGTGTGTGTGGGTGGGTTTAAAAAAAAACAGAAAACATTCAGATCTTTCCAGTATTTTCAACCATCAAACACAAACTGTTATCTGCTCCACTAAACTGCAAACTATTTCTTGCCCAAACATCAATTCATCATCATCATCGCAGGACTGTCTGCAACCCTGTGAGAACCAAAAAAGTCCCAGCTGGTTGAGTCATCGACATAATCCTTACTGGAAATGTTTTCACGTGTGATTTGTCACCGGCGATAGAAAGCTTTGAGGATGAAGCTTATATTTCCTCCCACCACTAAGGTCTTTCTTTAAGGGGAATGGACCAACCTTTACCTATAGACACACCTAACCAATTCCCACAATTCTCCTCTTCTTCTTTCCCTTTAACAGACAGCATCTTTCAGCACCTCGTGAATAATCTCACCAAAATGTTCCAGGTGGTCTTTCATCATACTTTTAATGTCACCTGATATATGTAGGTCCATCGCCCAGCTGCCGCCCCGTATTCCTCATCATCTTTTTCCTCATTCTTTATCTTAAATGCCTGTCATGCCGTTCAATGAGGCCTCCGCCTGGTGACCTTTGGTTTGACGTCTCTATTGTCCCTCTGCTAAATCACCCGCTATGAACATTTTTAAATCGAACCAGTTGAAGAGTGTCGGCTTACAAGTGACAACAAAAGGGTAATTTTTCACCTTTGATCGCTCGGCCCAGCTCTTTGTTCTGTGGCTTCTTCATCTGTGAAATATCTCAACAGGTGTTCCTGTGTATTTGGATTTAATCACATCTAAATGATATTTTTACACACATCCTTAAACTACTGTGAGCTAAATCGTATCATTTTATGCTTCTGCCCGGTGGATTTGTGAGGCTAAAAGGTGAAACAAAGTAGTGGCAATGCTCCATTATAGCTAGAGTACATCTAATAAAAGTCAGATTGTTGTCACAGATCTCTATCAGAGTCTTAAAAATGGGTCGATGTCTATGAATAGTGCAGTATAACCAAAAAAAAAAAAAAAGAAAAGAAAAAAAAAGCCAAAGCCTGAAACGCAAACCAGGCCTCGTTTGCTGCAAAGAAGACTGGAAATGTTCACCTCCAGCTGGAGACAGTTAAAACACAGAACATTAGCCAGTCATGTGTAACAAAACAATCCTCAAGATGTTGCAGAGCTTGTTCTTCAGCCTTAAGTTCCAAAGAAATCCGTCAGTCAACAACCAGTTCTTCATCTGGAACAGTTGTGTCTGTAATAGTTTGTCAGCTGTCTTTAACGCAGTACTTTACATCAGCACTTTGGCATTAAGTTCCTGAATATTTATCCCTATATTTAGAGCACAGAAATTTAAATGAACATGTCTATGATCTTTCATGTAACATATTTATATGTAAATGTCCAATTAAAGTTCAAAAGATGAGCAGGAACAACAGGAACCCGTAAAGTGTTTATATTACAACATAATTTTCAATCCCACCCGCGGAGCGCACAGTTCCTTCTGCTAACCGGCGTGTCTGACCTGCCCGTTGTTCCGCAGAGCTGCTGGAGGACAGCGGAGCGGAGCAGGAGTCGGAGGAGGAGCTCTGCGGCTCGCGCTCGTCTCTGGAGCGCCAGGGTCAACGTGGCAACACCACCGTGCACGTCTGCTGGCATCGCAACACCAGCGTGTCCATGGTGGACTTCAGTGTTGCTGTGGAGGTACCGGTCTCCGTGCGCTTTGTGTCTCTTAATCGTCCTCTCTCTCCACACGTCACACTCCTGTTTTCCCTCTCTAGCCGTGGAGTCCAGTCGTCCGTTGTTGTCCAGTGTGTGTTGTCTGCCCTGGTCTTCTTCTCCACAGACAAAGGACCATTTACCCATTGTCCTTTGTCTTACTTTTCTTCGCATGTCTGTGTCTTCTACCCCTCCATCTTTATCCATCTCTTCCACCCTGTGTCTTCCTCTCCCTTCCGTCTATTTTCAACCCCCACCATCCATCCACTCTGGCTTTGCTAGAGGACAGTAGTCCAGCCAGTGAGTTGAAGAGGCCCCTCGGCAGACGTCAGGGGCCAGTGTCCCCATCTGTGGTTTGCTGGTACAAGACACACAGCCTGTCCTTTAGTGACGCCCGCTGGAGTAGAGAGGTACTGCAGCAGCCACATCTGCTCAGAATGAAACGCTCCCTGTCAGCAAATTCACCAGAAATTTCCCTAGTAATGGAACATAGAAGTCGCCCCAATTTCACTGGGCTAAAGCTTTGATAACTAAAGGACTGGATTGTTGAATCTCCACTGTTCCCCTCCTGCCAAACGAAATGAAAAGAAGTGAATACAGCCCCTGCAGCAAACAGACATTTAAAAAGAAATCACTGTTATATGCACTGTCACTTTTATTTTCTGAAAATGAAAGATGAAGGGGAAAAAAACATAATTGTGGCATGTGCAGCAGTTTGGGCACCCTGCTAAGTCACTCCTGAATAACTCCAAATGAATTAGAGCTGTTATCTTTTTACCTCTGCTTTAACACTATTATAAACTCAGTGACATTGTGTTACTTTATTGAGCCATGTGCGTCTCTTATTACATTGGTTTCCCTCCTCTGCTCTTCTGCGTTTCCAGAACCAGCTGTCAGGTAACCTGCTGAGGAAGTTTAAGAACAGTAACGGCTGGCAGAAACTCTGGGTGGTCTTCACCAACTTCAGCCTCTTCTTCTACAAATCGCATCAGGTAAGATACACAGGAATGTATTGAACATGACAGGGGAATTATGTAGTGGCAGGACTGCTTCACGGAAAAGCTTTTGCTGCCTTCTGTTTGTCCGCCCTGCAGGATGACTACCCTCTGGCGAGCCTTCCTCTGCTGGGCTACTCCGTCACCGTCCCAGCCGAGTCGGAGAACATCCACAAAGATTACGTTTTCAAGCTCCACTTTAAATCCCACGTCTACTACTTCAGATCAGAGAGCGAGTACACCTTTGAAAGGTGCGGTATTTTGGGTTTTCACTGACGGGGGAGAAGTTTCTTTCCTCTGCGACGCCGTTCACGCCGCATCAAATCTATATTTCGTTTTGTCCTCGGGAAGAAGAGTAATGTGGGAGGTTGGAATATGTAGGGAAAAAAACACATTGTTGATTTTATATTAACAACTGTCTTTGTTTTGTGTGTGTCATTTTTTCTCGTCTCCAGGTGGATGGAGGTGATCCGCAGTGCCACCTGCTCCACCAGCCACTCCCTGCCAAGCACAAGGAAAGACCTTTACTGATGAACCTGCACCTTCAGCTCTCCTCCTCCTCCTCCTCCTCCTCCTCCTCCTCCTCCTCCTCGCTGACACTCACCTGGGTGAAGATCTGGACTTCAGACAGCACAAACACCAGAAAAGACTCCTTGTTGAAGACACAGAATCATGTTGCACGCAGCCGGCACTCAGATCTGACACTAATTGATACCTCTGAATAGCTGAATCACATACTCTTTATGCACACACACACACACACACATCACTCAGAGGTGCTTCCACTTCACCTCCTCTATCCACCCTCTTATTACACATTTTCTGCACCACTAGTGTCTGATTAGAGGCTGTGATGGAAGTCGTCCATGATGTATTAAATAATGTCATTTTACTTATTTCTATGCCAGACATTTCCTGACCAACTGTTTATGCTTGTGCCATTGAGTGATGTTCACATGCCCACAAACACACACACACACATGGATTTAATATTCACACCAACAACATCCCTGTTTACAGTAAGGAGGATTTTATATTTATCATAAATCTCATTCAAATACAAACATCTGGGACGCTGAAGCATACGTGTGTGCATCATTTAGTGTTACTTTTTTCAGTTTCCTTGGTGATTTAAAATATTTTAAATATTCCTGTCAAACCACACATTGTGATAGAGTTTTTAAAAATGTATATAAATAAGCTTGAATAAGACACAAACCAGGATTTAATAGTGTATGTGGAGATCTGTGTGCATGTGAACACACTCATGGTGAGTATTTTTTTTTGTTCGTATGACAATCTATGTATAATTTGAGTTAAATGTGATGCCGGTTCGGACACGATTAGAAAACATCCATGTTTTCCTTTTTCTAAGGCGACTAATTGTACAGTACTTTGATACACTGTGAAATGTTCTTCTCTCATTATTTTTTTTTTTCTTCTTGTTTTCCTGCAAGTTTTGTCTTTAAAAAGGACAAACGGCTTCCAAACTGCTTCCAACGCCAACAGAGATTTCACTGGTTCACTGCCAAAAAAAAACCCTTGTCTTCTGTATTCCTCCAGAATTTCTGGATTTTACTATTTTAAATAAAGATGAGAAAAGATTGTGTTCATAAGAAAAAGATGAGACAACCTAGAAACTGGTATCTTTTTTAAAAATTTTTTAATCTGCTTTTCACAGTTACGCAGCCCCTCGTGGGATTAGAGCAAGATAACATAAAGGGAAACTGTGAAAAACAAAGCAGAATGTAATCATGGGTACAAAAGGTCAAGCTCTGGGACAAAGGACATATTCAAGTAACCAAACGCAGCTTTTGTGTGGGTACTCCAGTGTTTCATAATGCCTTGTTTGAATGTTTTTATCATTGTAATTTAGAGAAGCACATTCAAGTCATGTCACCTTCTGACTTAACACATTTACAAACACACACACGCACACACAAGCGTTCCAAATGTTGTCTGAAAGGAAGTCTATGAGGGGTGACTGATAAGTGGATGGCCTCAGGTAGAAGGAGATGAGTTACACAGCTTGTTACATGCACGTGCAGTTCAACATGTTAATCACTACTGTGGTATTTCTGTCTCAGGTAATTGGAAATTGCAAGTAAATGATGCATGCCCTTTGAAATGTATTTACAGTGCAATGTTTCACAAAGTGTAAAGCCTTTTTAGTACCCTCAAATGAGTCAATTCAATTAGAGACCTGGAAGGAAATTACATTATGAGACCAACATAATGTGTTGAAATATTACACAGATGATACATGACCAAGCAGGTCCGTTTAGACTGTATTTCCCTTTAAACAAAGAAAATTGATGCGCGTCTGCTCAACAGAACTGGCACTAAATAAGAAAGTGTATATTGTAGGAATTACATTATAATAAAAGCTCTCTAATTAGATTTTTATATTTCATAGTTGATCTATAATAATGAAAATAAAGACAATTTTAATTAGCTAATGCGCTGAGATAAACAGGAGGCAAAAAAAAAAAATGCACCAGAAAGCTTCATCAATCTCGTGCTTCTCTGGTCACGTACTTGAGCCCGTGATCTCCATATGCGTCGTAGCTCTCATAGCTGGGCAGTGAGGGCCAGTCTGGCTGGTACGACGTGGTGCTGTACACGAAGGCCTCTGTGATGCTTCCCCGCGATGCCGTCTCCTCTCCCTCTGTCTGCCCCAGCCACTGCTTCACCTCCAGACTGATCAGAGTCCGCTGATACATGGTGGGGACGCACTCAAAGTCGTCCAGGAATTTCAGCATTGTGTCGTCCACTTTGTAGATCTCTCCATTGACTCGGTGTCCCTGGCCGGGGATGTTGAGGAGGAAAGGGACGTTGTGCTTGCCGGCAATCACTAGTGGGTATTTCTCAGTGGTGCAAGCCGAGGCGATGAACTCGGCCTTCCCATTGGTGCTGTTAAACATGCGGAAGTAGTTTGGCTGCCCTTTCTTCAGGGTGCCATAGACAAAGACACGACTCATTTGGAAGCAGGATGGCAGACACACCTGTAAAATAAAGCAAAGAAAGAGGAAGTGTTTGGGAGTCGACACTTTAAGTTCACACATTTTCACTCATTTATAGGAATGTAGAGATTTTATATTTTCCATCCCATCTATCAGTTTCTGCTGGCTCCGGTCAGGTTGTTTAAGATGCAGAAGTGTCTCTACTCTGACTGAAGCTGTTTGGACTTTGTGACTGCAAAGTAAATCAGCTCAATAATTAATTCGCTGTGAGAGATGATCACTGAAAGATAGTGCCGCGGTAACATCATTAAAGCTGGGAAAGTCATTCAACAGCACAGTATGTTATGGATTAGAAACACAGTCTGCACAATAAACACACAGACTAATGCACAGAGGTGGAAGACGTGCTCAGACTTAAGTAAAAGTAGGAACAGCACAATGCAGAAATAGTCTAGATGCCCCATTTCAGAATAATGTGTATTATATTATCGGATTATAATTATTCATGCATTAATGTGTAGATGTTGCAGCTGTAAAGGTGGGGCTTATTTTAATTACTTTGTATACTGCTGGGTGACGTTGGCAATTAATGAAAAATTATACATTATGATTTATTTTTTAATTATACTTTGTGTTATGAGGGGAGAGTGGTTGGACTGGTTGTAACATTTTTGACATTTCTGTCTGTATCTTGGAGCTCTTTCAAGCAAGTGTGTTGAAAATGGAACTAAAACTAGTTACATGTGTCTGCTATTAATTGGTGTAGGTGCAATCTCTGCAACACAGACAGAAAATTTAGTTTTTTGCCTCTAAACTTCGCTGTGTCTGCCACAGGGTGCTATTCCTCACAGGTGGAGTGAGGACTACGTTGAGCATGAATTGGGTGAATCAGCTGATTCGTAACTTGTTCCTGATTGGAGAAATTGGGAGTGTTACAACTAACTTTCCCTAATCTGAATCTGCAGAATTACTGGTACTTTAAAGTGTCAGGTGAATGTATTGCAGTGGAAAGTCACAGACAGCAAGTGCCTCAAACAATGCAGCAGTTGAGCACTTAGTTATATAACAGTTATATACACAGAAATAGACAAAATAATAGAAACATATGTCAATCTGTCGTATTCACTCCAATAATCTTACGGACAGCATTTGTCGAGTACGAAATGGACAGTTGCAGTCCTCGCTGGTTTACAGCTAAAACCACAGGGGGGCTGTTAGCAGTGAAAACACGTCACCGTCTGTGCTTCACCTTAAAACGACACCGGAGAAGCGCAGTCTTACCAGGGCCGTGAAGAAGTCGATGAATCGCAGTCTCATCAGGGGCAGAATGACTGACTGTTTGAGGAAGAGCTGCTCCGGGTAAGAAAAGGAAAATTAACGCATGCGCAGTACAAATTTAGATAAACTGTTGCAAAACAACAGATGGCGCTAAAGCGATGAGGAAAAGCCAAGAGGAGAAGGTAACCCATGGATGCATTATACGGATGGATGCAAAACATGTCATGTCATGTCATGTCATGTCATGTCATGTTATGTTATGTTATGTTATGTATTTGTCAATGTCAATTTTAAAGATAAAGTACTGTGTGAAACAATAATACTTACAAAAACAAAATCACTCATTTTAATTTTTTAGAAAAACAGTTGGAATTCAAATACAGCTCACACATATCAAACGTTGGAAGTGTTCACCAGACCAATAAGAAAAGAAAGAAATCATATGTATTTCCAATAATGAACTGATGGATCATTATTATATACTGCAAAAACTATTTCTACTACTAATTAGTTACACATGGTCTTTGTAAAGAGGGCTGTAAAGTAAAGGGGAGAAAACAAGCTACTTTTCAATAATTAATAATCCATAATAAACAGGAGATTTGAGTACTGGCTCCATTAAAACTCACTTAACAAAACAGAAATATTACAAGACCATGCAACAATAATAATGTGGCAGCAGAGGAAAACATTAAAA
Source organism: Seriola lalandi dorsalis (assembly GCF_002814215.2). Lineage (NCBI taxonomy): Eukaryota > Metazoa > Chordata > Actinopteri > Carangiformes > Carangidae > Seriola > Seriola lalandi. The sequence continues at coordinate 5,024,843 of NW_019525485.1, read as the reverse complement.
AGAATCATGCTAAAAGCTTTAAAGTTCATTTTTGAGCTCAGCACCTCTTTAATACTTAGATAAAATTGGAGCCAAAAGGACAACGGCCTCATTACTGTCCATTCAGTCAGTTTCAGTGCCCACACTGGATCCCAGTAAACACATAAAGATTATTACTGTAGCATAATGAGAGCAGCAGATAGATCTCATAAAAATTAAGTAGAAGCCGTCTCAGGGGGCGAAAATGTTTCCACAGATAGACTCTGTTAAAGACACACATTCTTCTTCCTGCCTCACTCTGCAGACTGCAGACTCACCTGTGAGTGCTTGCTGAGATGAACTGGGACAATGACTCAGCCCAGGAACTAAAGTGCATCCATCTTTGCCTTAACAGACATTTGACATTTATTTTACCTGCAAAACAGCCTTTGACTTTGGTGGGAAAAAGGAGAATCACTGATTCTTGTGAAGCAATAAATAAAGATTTGTCTTTTAAAAAAAAATACACTGCCTCCAAGGCCATGGTACCTCTACTCTCTTGCCTCCTGCTTTCAGTTCCTGTCAGCTCACTTTAATGATGATATGAAACAACTGGTATAGTCAGGATGTCAAACCCAATGAAGGAAAGTGGATAAAAATAAGATTTCAAGGATAACGATAAACGCTAAAATGATACAAGGACAGTATGAAAATCTGGCATCTTCACTCTCTTTTTTTTTTAAACATTTGCATTTGCAAGAGATCAAGACAGAAAGGCTGGAAACTATTGATTCAATCTTAACAGTGCATTGTACTTTATATGTTTATCATATTTCTTTAAATTTTAAACCTCAATATGAAATGTAGCCAGCATCTATGATCAATCTGAGCGACGCTGCTTTGTTGATTACGCACGGTGACGTAAGAACGTCCGCAGCCTAGCAGCAGAAAAGACGACGTAAACAAAGCAGAGAGCTACAAGTCAGCTAACGCCAAGTAGCTAATGTTCGTGAGTAAAATACCAAATGGAGCTGTATTAGGGTAATTTGATAACATCTGTTTTATTGTATTGGCGAGCACAACCTCCAGACTCACTCATGTGCCGAGATTGAAACTAAACAAGTTAACAAGAGACCGTTATCGCTAGCTACTTTAGCTTTAGCTAACCTTGGGTAACGGGACACAGATTTTGTGATTCTTGAAATCGATGTTATCTAAAATAACTTTTATTGATAACACGGTGGTTACAGCCACTTGGTTCATTGCTGTGTAGGCTGACCGTTTTAAAAGCTGCCAACGTTGAAACTATCATGAGTTAGCTCGCTATGTAGCCGATTTAGGTTAAGAGTCGATCAGCTGGCCGGATCGTGGTGTCACGCGCTGGACTCGGACTGCGATGTTTAGCCTGATGGCGAATTGTTGCAACTGGCTAAAACGTTGGCGAGAGCCCGCAAGGTGAGTTATGTGATAGTATGAAGCCTAAACCTTTTATTCTCCTGGACAAAGCAAACACAGCTGAAAGCAGTTTGTTTCATTAAGGTTGCGATGGAGACTGACATGATGTTTTTCACTTTCTGTCCTCACGTTCAAATCAGTTCATTATAATCCATTCTGACATTTTACAACACAACATAATAAATAATCTACACCCACTGAAATATCACACAGCCCTTAGTCAGTCTTGATTTTTTTTACATCTTAAAATCAACTTTTATTTTGACATTTAGATCAGAGCAGACATCCATGCTTTATTTTCAGATGTGATTAATTAAGCAATAAAGGTGACATGATTAAATTCACTCCTTATATTTTAGCTACAATCGTAGCCAGCCACCACAAACATGCAGCTTGCTGTGATGATTATTTTGTTTTGTTTAAAATATTGTGTGTCTTAAACAGTATAATAATATAATGTTAAATAGTAATCTTAAGTGGAGGATGTGCTAGATGATAGATTACAGGGATCTACTTTACTTAACCCATTTACAAATATTATTGGGGCTGAAATGATAACTTGATTAATCAATAAGTCGGGTGAAAGAAAAATGATCAGTAATTATTTGATAAATGAAATTCATGCAAAAAAAGACAACATTCTCAGGTTCTATCTTCTCTTATGTGAGAATTACCTGATTTTGTTTAATGTCATTTAGATGAAATATCTTGGGCTGTTGGTTGAACAAAACAACACATTTAAAGATGTCTTCTTGAGTAATGGGGAATTTCAGTTGACATATTTTCCTATTACATGACATTTTATAGACCAAATACTGAATTCATAAATTGAGAAAACAATCTGCAGTTTAATCAGTAATGAGCATCATTTAGCAAGTAAGTTAATTAATATATTAGTTGCAGATATTTTCATTTTGTTGCAGTCATTTGTCTCGTTCTGTTCTTTTAATGAACATCCTGTAAGCCTGCAAGCATTATTCACAGTATTTTTTTTTTTTTTTAGCTGAGAGCTGCTTGGTGACTGGTTACAGAGCATGTAGAACGCTGAGTGTGAAGCAGCAGGACCAGCAAAATGTAATTGACAGTACTTAACCCACGTGGTACCTGTGAGGGAACTGATCCTTTGGACTTAGTCAGAAATCCTCCCCTAATCCTACATCCAGGTCTGTTCAGTGGGTCTATTCCTTTTGGCCTGTTGCTGTGAGGAGTTTGTTGCAGCGAGGGCAGAGGGTTATGGGTTAGCGGACAGTGTCCAGACAGTGTCTCACCTTTTCTGGAGGTTTACATCAAGAGCTTGCCCCGATGAAGGCCAGCTGGCTCCAGATGACGGTTAGATGGATTGTGCGGTTGATGTCTTTTCGACGCAAGTTTCAAAGTTAAGTATGCAGCCAGGAGACAAAGGCGGGAGTGTTTATGTGTACACCATAGCTTTTTCTTAGGTCCAAGCAGTTTTCTGTTTTTCCGTAGGTGTTTACTCAGATGATTTTTATTTGTTTGTTATGTTGTATTTTGGTCCTTTTCCTTCATGACAACATTTAATGCCAGGAGCCATAATGTAAACCTAAAGCTTTGTATGAGCACTTTTTTATTCTAGTATAAGCATCTAATGAAGGGTTTTTAAAGGTACAAGATTTCTTGCTTTCTTTTCCCTTTGAAGGATCCATTTCAAGGTGGTTCCAGATTCTCTGAGAGCAATTATTTGTTGCACATGAAATGATTTCTTAGTAGGGGCTAAATAGAGCCAGACTGATCATGTCTCTGTTACAGTGCAAATCATGCATTCCTTTCAGAAAGGTTTGTCCCACTTGCATATTAAAATTCCCACTATGATACTTGGACTATTGGACTTGCTGCACAGGTGTGTGCTGTATACCTGCAGAGATGACTGAGTGTGCATCTGTTTCTTTGTTTGCCGTTTCTTCTGGGAATGGCTTTTATGTGTTGTTTATTGAGACATGTCTACAGTGAGGTAGTGGAGTGGGAGAACAGAACAAAGAACAGCAATTCCACAATCAGTCATATATCAGCACCAAGAATGCATTTTAAACTTGATATTGATATTAGGCCAGTATTCTGTACTTTGATTGTACCTCTTAGTTTAATTTGTGTTTGCTGACTCACTCAGTCGACTGTGCATATCTCTGATTGTGTTGGTCATTCAGATTATTAATTGGCTTACCTGTGCCCCCATATGCGTCACGAGAACTAATGCCAGGTTGCCTCTTTAGCTCGGATACATCAGATGCCCCACTTCCAACCTGGACTCCTGGGCGAGACTGATGTAGCAGTGATGTTTGTGTACATAAGCATTCATTTTTTTTCTCCCCCCTTTCTTATCTTACAGGAAAGTGACTCTGGTGATGGTCGGACTGGATAATGCAGGGAAGACAGCCACAGTGCGAGGAATCCAAGGAGGTTAGGGCCTTTGAGTTATGAATGTGTTCAGTTCAGTGTCGCAGTTTAAAAAAAAAAAGAAGTCTTTGTAAATAATAGAAAAGTTGAATTTTTAGAGCGTGTTCTCCATCTTGTTTACTCTGAATAAACTGCCTCACTTGCGCTTCTGTGTAGTGTTTGTTATCATGTATATTTTACATCCAGTCTGACTGCTTGCACTTATGCCTCTCTGCTTCTACAGTTTACCACTGCTAATACAATTTTTGATTTTGGAGGCATAAAAAGTTGTGCAAGAACGTCTGCGTTAAAGGGTGTCATTGACCTGATTGCATGCATCCTCTCCACTAACTCCATTTCCCTTTACTATCTTTCTTTCGTCCCTCAGACAATCCCCTTGATGTGGCTCCAACTGTAGGTTTTTCCAAGGTTGACCTGAAGCAGGGCAAGTTCGAGGTGACCATCTTCGACCTCGGTGGCGGGAAGCGAATCCGGGGCATATGGAAGAACTACTACTCCGAGTCACACGGCGTGGTGTTCGTGGTGGACTCCAGCGATGTCCAGCGGATCCAGGAGACGCGGGAGACCATGGCCGAGGTCCTTCAGCACCCACGCATCGCCGGCAAACCTGTGCTAGTGTGAGTGCGCTATCGCCCAAGGAAATGATGCTTGGACACAGACTTAAAGAATTATGAAATTATATATTGAAAATGTGCGTAAAGGCATTAAAAAAACAGACTAACTTGACACAGAGGGTGAGGTGTAGACCCTCGAGATAGTTTAGCCTGGTCACAGGTGAGACAGTGCTCATTTTTTCTATTTATTTAACACTCAATAATATCTCTTTATTCCTCTCTGCTTCCAGACTGGCGAACAAACAGGACCAGGAGGGAGCGCTGGCTGAGGCGGACATCATTGAGAACCTGTCGCTAGAGAAGCTTGTGAACGAGAACAAGTGTCTGTGTCAGATCGTAAGTGTTTGTGCACCTGCTGCGGTGGCAGTTGAGTGACATTAAGGGCATCTGGTGAAGCTGCAGTTTTACCCATATATAGACAAAGAGCAAGGCCTTTTGTGGACAGTTTGTTTTCCACGTGGAAGCGTCTAATCTCTAAATATATTTTCCTACCCCAGGAGCCTTGCTCTGCAGTGCTGGGTTATGGCAAAAAGGTCGACAAGTCCATTAAGAAGGGCCTGAACTGGCTACTCAACAACATTGCCAAAGACTATGAGGCCATTACTGAGCGTGTGCAGAAGGACACAGCCGAGCAGCGCGCTCAGGAGGAGCAGGACAAGAAGGAGCGGGCGGAGAGAGTGCGGCGGATACGAGAAGAGAGGTGAGGAAAACACGAGGAGCATAGAAAATAATCAACATTGTTAGAATGAAGAAAACTGTCATAATAACAACTACTACAAACTAAACAAAACGTGGTATTAGTGCAGTGGAATATAGAAGTCAAAGATAGATAAGAAATGTAAAGGAGGGAGAAGATGGTCAGAGTGGAATAATAAATGAAGCGAGGGAGAAGTGGAAAATGTCAAAATGCCAAGCTTAGCAGTGTTTGCAGTCTCCCCTGTCTGCTCAAATATATTTCCTCTGGATTTCTTGTACTAAAGTAATAATAAAAGAGACATTAAATACTGCATTTACTCCTAAAGAGCAAACTCCATCTCAATATTAGAAATACCAATTTGTTGAAATGCACACCGTAATGAAGTCTGGCCTCAGATCAATTTGTGTAAATGTAACAGTCACCCAGGAGGTGGGTGTCATAATACTGAAAGGTTAACACCTGGCTCTGTCCACAGAGAACGACAGGAGCGGGAAGAGGCGGAACGAGAAGGCAGGCCGATCCAGGAAGAGGAGCCCGATGATGAAAACATACCCAGCCCCTTCCAGCCAATCAGCAGCGTAATCTCTGAGGTGTGTAACTACTGTAAACACACCAGTGGATGGTGTATTGACGCGTCTGGGATTGTTTAAGACTTCTAGTTGGAGGCAATGTTGCAGTGTATTTCAGCAGAGCTCAGGAAACGATAGCTTTGGCTTTCATGTTCCTTTCAGAATGAGGATAAAGAGAAGGAGAGGAAGAGGCAAAGAGAGCAGCAGGAGGGCAGGACTAACAGCCCGAAGGCTGATGCTGATCAAGAGGACGAGGAGTGCGAGGAGGACAACGACGAGGAACCCGATGACTCAAGACAAACGCCGGAAAATGCCAGTTCAGGTGAGCGATACATCTTTTAAACCACCACACGTCAGAATTTCTTAGGTGAAAAATAAAACTAATTTTAGCTGACAAATATATTCCAGGTTGATTGGAAAAATACCCCGTGAATTCACTCAGCTGGCGAACAGTTCAACAGGTTCATAAAACGTGAACGAAAAGTTATTTAAAACAGAAAAATAGATAAATAGAAGATAATTATCTGTGTAGATGTGAGGGCAGAGAGTATCTCTGAAGAGGCTTTGCTCACAGCGTGTGGTTCAGCTTTGCATCATATGGAAAAGGAAGTCTGTGCCTGTTGATAAACAGAAAGCAAGATATTGAATCTGTTTTCACTTTGAAAGCAAATGATCAAACAAACATCCAGAGACTCAAAACAATCACTTCCTATTTCAAAAATAGGAAGAGATATCCTGTAAAGTCAAGCAAGTGTCTAGAATCACTGATTTCAGACCACTGAATATCTGGGAGATAATTACACATTGAGATGATTACCTGATTAATTAAAAGGATAAAAAGATAAAATTTGCAAGTGGAGTGATGAAGGGACGACGCAGGGAGAAGCATTTTTGTTTTGGTGTATATTGAGAAGTGTCTCTGCACATTCAGCCGCAACAGGCGAGCAAAGCAAGAAGAAGACAAGGAAGCTGCAACTGAAGAGGAAGCACCGGGTGGACCCGCTGAGGACAGAGGACGGGCCGGCAGAGAGCCCCACCCCTCCACCTCCTCCAGGTCAGTCTACAGTCTACAGTACGAACCAGTCCGAAGCTTTTATTGTGAAGCAGCTGTAGGAAATGCAATGTATTCGTCACCCAGTTAATAGAAACATTTTATTGGTACCGGTCTTCAATAGAAATGGTTTTGCACAAGACAAGACAGTGAGCTGAAGACATCAATAGAACATTTTGAAAACTGATGATGTCATTTCAGCACAGAGATTAAGTGATGAAAGGAATAATGGTGACAAGTCGTGTGTTTTTGCTGTTCAATCCTTACTTGTGATACTTCTTTGATAAAATGAAGCGGGTGTTTTACGTAGCAAGTTGCCAGCGTCTCTGTCTGGACATAGATTCCATTCTGCTTCTGGTATGAAGAGGGAACCTGAGCATTGTTTCTGAATTTCTTTTCCATCCTGATGGTTTGTTTTTCTTGTTGTTGTTGTTTTTTAGTGGGATGGGCGACACCCAAAGTTTCTAGGCTGCCAAAACTAGAGCCACTGGGGGACTCGAAACACTCTGGTAAAGCTGCCTGTGAAGTCTGGTCATGCTTCATCCCTCACTGTTAACCACTGTTTTAATTTCATGCATTACTTCCTTTTGTTATATCACCTAATCGGCCATTTATTTTCTCACTAACCTGCTCTTTGTGTGGATTTGCGTATTCACTAACTGTTGTGGCAGTGAATCAGTGTCTCCTCTGTGCACAGTGCTCCGAGTGTAATTTGGATCCACTTATAGTTCAAGCACAGGTGTCAGTGTTTTTTCTTTTGTAGCTTTTTTATGAAATATAAAAACGCTACGTCGTTTTTTTTCTGAGAAGGAATCGTTGTGTTTCACAGCAGTGGCGGTAAATTTCTCAGTGTGCTGTTGCAGAGGGAACACTGAACTCTGTCGGCCTTTTTTAAGATGTGTGTTGACTGTTAATTAGTATCTCAGACCCACATCGCTGTCCTCTTCTTCTCCTGCATCTCACCAGGCATGTGTTTGAATATGTGTGGATCCTTCATGGTGGCAGACATCTTAATCAACTCAAAGGCTTGTCTGTGTATTCATCCACATTTTTCCTCCAGTCTGCTCTTCCCATCTACCTCTGTGCAGCAACTGTGTCTCATTTTTGTTTATATTGTTATAACGGGGAGTGTTTTTATTTCAGGATTCAGTGGATGTAGCTTTCTAACATTCAAAACTTTTTTTTCCATCCCCTCTACAGAATTTTTCAGGAAGCCTCTCCCGCCTGTAGCGAACAGGCTGCGGCCTAACGGCGACGCTCACGACGTCATTTTTTAACCACTTGTAGTGATCAAGGTTGACTCCCGACCAATCACAGCTCTCCCCTTTTTTGCTTTCTGTCTCAAGCGAGCGGTGTGTAGACAGCCGCCACAAACACACACACACACAGAGAGAAAGAGAGAGAGAGAGAAGACGAATCGGGACGCAGGAGGGCCAGTGAGCCGGGGGAAGTGCGACGGACACGAAACGCAGGAGCATCGTGGGAAATGAGGTCCTGCTCGGAAGCTGCAGTTCGGTTTCACAAACGGACACGATTCAGCGTGAAGCGCTGAACTCGACTGAACTGATTTTGTCAGGTTGTGTCTTCGCTCGACAAAAGCACGTTCAGTGCTGAAGTATTTCGCTACAGTAGACTGAAACTTTTATTTTTATTTTTATTTTTTGTTAATATCAGTGTTAAACAGTTTGGACTCCGTTTGTCCAACTGAAATGCTTTTAATTGACAAAGACTGTAAATATATTAATTATAACCATATACATGTTTATGTCTGTTACTGAATATCGGATTCATATACACACTGTTGTTAAAAATGACCATATTTCATTCATTTATTTTTACATCTTCAGTTTTGCAGTGACATTGAAGATGATATTGTGGATGTACCTGAATATGTGTAAAAAGGACGAGTGGCTTTTTTTTTTTTTTTATTATAGCTGAGTGCTTCAAATTTGATCATTTCAAGATCAGAAATATTTCCTTTTCTTTTTTTTCTTTTTTTTTTTTTTTTTTACAAAAGTGCCGTGAAATGAGGATGAATCACAGCGTGGTGGCTGACACGGGTGAGCTGTAGATGTAATTAGCGACACAACGCTGAACTGTACATGGGAAAGTGTTACACTACATCGTGATCGTTAACTGGTCACATTGATTAATGAATGTCATCATGCTTCACTTAATTACTGTAAAGTTTTTATGGTCAAGAAAAGAGAAATCTGTAATAGGCAACATTTTTTGTCTCTTGCCAGCAGGATTAAGGATCTTTTTATTTATTGTCAAAAATGTAAACATATGAAAATATATATGTCTTTATATGTCTACAGGGCTACAGACTTTTTATGCATTCTGCTGTTCACACTGTGTACCTGTTTTTAAGTGGTATTTCCCTTGAGGCAGGAAGCAGCCTAACACTTGCTGCCTCTCAGGTGGCCCTGAGGTGTGAGCCGGCGTTGTTGTTGTTCCAGCTTTTCAGACTCTGCCTTCTGCACCCATCCTCACTTTGAAAACAGCTGAAAATAGATGAAATTATATCTCAAAAAAGCACAAACACAAATCTGGAATAAAAAATTTATTTTTTAAAAAAAAAAACCCATAGTTGGAACACTCCATTGCCCCAGTTAAGTTTATGTTGGAACAGTTTGCAGTGGGACGATGGGGGAGGAGAAAGTATCACTACACCGACACCTGGAACAGCCAATATTGGGTCAGAACACATGAGAATATGTGTAGCAAAAGTAAGAAGAGGAAATACCACTTTAAAAGCACAATATTGAATTTCAAAGCTACAGTACAACACTCACTCTCTTGTTAATGAGCTAGATGTTTGAAAAAAAATATTTTTTCTACCCAGTTTGAATTTTATAACAGCACAATTAAAGATGTTTTAAATATATTCGTGACTGATTTTGTGACAGCATTGTTACATTATGAACAGCTGGAAGTGTAGAGGGTTTTGTTATGAAGTGTTTTCTGTCGTATTTTTGGCTCCACATGAACCCAGCCCTCGCTTAGCATACACCTGTGTCCGTCACTGCTAATGTTTATTTAGTATTCCTGGTAACTAAGATTATAAGACCATCTGCTTTATACACTTATATATTGTTATAATATTATTTATTTGGTTTAACCTTTGTTAGAGTTGAATGTTGGTTAGTGATCTTTGATTTCCACTACTATGGCACCATGTTGGGATGTTTACAGGTGCCGTTAATTTAACCGCTGCTCCTTAATTGTCTCATGACCTAGTAACTCATTAGCTGACACTGCATCCTGTCTTTGCCCTAACCTAACGGTTGTAACTACCTTACATTTCTATTTTTCCAGCGTAGTTGACTTTTATCAAAGCACAATCTGAATAGTCCAAATCATATGGTAATCAGTTTATAATCACTACATTCCTTCTAAAGCAACTGCTCACGGAAAGTGTTGAAAATGTGTGACAATTTTAGACAAGATGGGTGACAATTTATAGCTTTTTAATAATAGTTGGGAACTTTTTGCTGCAATTTGGTTGATGGAACAATTCTACAAGGAACTGTAAGATATTTGCAAATATAATGGTTCATAGTACACAGAGATAATCTGAAGAAAACCCTCCCATCATTTCTACTATTCCTCATGGGGTACTGGGTTGTGACGGTGATGGTAGAAAATCTGAATGTGTGAGACAGTCAAGCTGCACAACCTGGACTTTCATCATTGACAATGACAGATGAACTGAACCGACACAAGATTTTGAATGAGCGGCTTCATTACACAGCTTTTCAGAGAGAACAAAAGACCAAAATGAATCAAAGCAAGAGATCAAAACACAAGAGAACAATATTGAAACTTTGTGTGTGTTTGACAAATCACTGTATGACTGTGGTAACTGGTTTAGCATTTAAATGAGCCATGGTTCTGTTGGAAACACAGCTATAAATTGTTTTCATAGGCCTAGAAAATATAGGTAACTTCACAGTTTCTGACTCACTGTTTCTGAGACAACAAAGTGAAGGAACTCATTACAATTATAAACACAGAGCCTGGATACATCATATCTTTTGTTTCTGATCACACAGTACAGTGGTGATCTGTCACGAATACAAATTAAACTGCCCGCGGCAAAGCATATTTCAGTGTGGAATTAGGCTGTATAATAAAACAACTGAAGCGTCATGCTAAAATGTGCAGAAAAGAAGTGACACCTGCTTCGAATTGATGGATAACAAAACTATTGCAGTTCTCTAAAGGACAGTTGGCAGGATAAATCTCTTGTTATTGGTGAGAGTGGACAGGCCTCATCTTCTGTGTCACTTCTCTGTCCAGAAAAAGCAGGGAGAGAAATATCTTCCAGGATTTTATTAAGACGAAGGGAGCCAAATGTCACTCCAGAGAAAGATAATTAAAAAAAAATATATATATATATGTACCAATTTGGAAATGAGCTTCAACAATCTGCTTTCCTCTAAAAATAGTTGTTTTTGGCAGTTCTGTCTCCTCATTTAGAGACTGTGAGACATCTGTTAGGAGCATCTACAGCCCATATCACTTGCAACCAGAACACTGCAATAATGTGCCGTCTCATTACTGTTCTCCCCTGCTGTCATTACACAGGCAGGCTTCATTTAAGTGAGTGATGCCATGACGCCGTAGCTTGAATTTGGTGCAGCAGTGCTGTGCCCTGCAGCAGGAGCACGGCAAATGCACCGGTGCCCTGAGGCAGATGCTTTCAACGCTCAGTTCCCAGCCCCACCTCTCCCTTTACACTCTCTGATATCAGTCGCCAGCTTCTATGAATATAGGTGTAGCCCTCTAAGATGTGTCACTACTAGGTTCATCCTCCCGCGCATGCGCAATCGTTACGGCTGTCCAGCAGTGGTCCTCAATAAAAACTTTGGGAAAAAACGCTTTCATGACTGCGCATGCGCGAAGGATAAACCTAATAGCTACAGCTCTTAGAGGGCAAAGCCGATATAAAATATAACAGTTGCTAATCTCTCTGTGGGTAGATATCGGCTAGTCCCAATTAGCCACCGAAACATTATACCGGAAGTTACTAACTGTTGTATTTTCTAAAAAAATATGTAAAAGGTAAAAAAAGAATGAGATTTTAGTTTTAATTGCTAACATAACTGTGAGAAAAGGGAGCGGCGCTGTCCGCTAGCAAGCACAAATGTAGCAAATCAGCTTCAGGATCTGATGTAGTCCACCAATCACCTCCTCGTCCTGACGCACACTTATTTGCATACAGACACAAAACTTATACAACCAAAAGAAACAAAAAGCAATACCACCGGTATTTGTACGTAACCCACATTGTTGAACATTTTATATTGGTGACTCTGAATGTTTGGTAAATCATGTGAACCAATGCTGAGTAGTCTACACGAGTATAACCCATAATGCCTTTCAGCAAACCCTAGAAAATTTAGAAAGAGTAAGTTTTAAGCAAGGGGAGAGGACGTTTGTTTCTGTCAAAGGAAAGTAAGTGTCACCATTATTTGGCTTAAACAATTGATAACATTAAATATCCCTAGATGCAAAAGATACGGGATTATATTATATAATGAGGCTGCATTGTATTTTGGTCTATTAAGGATTTTGTCAGAGGAGAAATTGGTATCTCTTCCTCTTCCACAATAGATGTCTTTTTGTATTGTTGTGCAAATGTAGGTGCAGAGTTTGAGAGTATAAAATGTTGCGCAATCAAACTCAAAACAAGTTTAGTATGTAAGCCATAAGAAAACACTGAAGAGCTGTTTCAAGCACTGTGGTTTTTACACATCACATTCAGTATATGCATGTAAAACTAAAAGAATAAATGAGGGTAGAAACATAACAAATGCAGATGCTTATATACAGGGTGCAGGGGCTCACTGACAGCACATCAGAACAATCACCAGATCTCAACCCAGTTGTCAAGTTAAGTCAATTTTGTTAATATAACCCAAACGACAAATTATAAACTTCAAAAACAAATCCAGGAAAAAGGAGAAAACCTCAAGAAGAACAGTGGAATAATCCCTTTGTTAGAGCGATAGGACATGCAGTACAAAACAAATAGAAATAACAACAGTAGAATTACAATATGGAGATACAGAATACAGAATAACTGTATTATACTGCTGTTCCAATGGTATTTCCACCATCTCCAAGGACTCTGCTAACTCTCTATATGAAAAGCGATTCAGTACGCTGCACATTAAAGACTATGGACCCCTGAATGCTTAACAAATCCAAACAAGACTGTAGACAACGAATGACAAGCTTCCTTGCTCAATTACAATGTGATGGGAAATAAAATCGCTGGTTTCCATCAGTTATACTGGTGTATATTGATGTTTATTTTCAATATTTTACGTTTTTATACAAAATGACACATTAATATAATGCTTAGATATTACAGCATTAACATGTAAAATGTAATAGTAATGAAGAAGAGGCATAAACTGGGGCAAGATGTTCTGTACATGCTGTAGAATGGTTGTGGGAAAAGATGTTTCTCCCTGGAGGATGAAAGTAAACCATCTTATTCGACTAAACCTCACACCCCAGCACACACAGCAGCATTATTCCAGTTTGAGAATCACCTTTAATGAGTGGTCTGGTGCATTGGAAATTTAAAAGTGCTTAGCTTGATGAAACAGGAGGAGACCTTTGTACAGTTGTGACTGAAAATTGAAAGAGGTACTTCACAGGGGCTATATATATACAGTATATATAGGCCTTTATATATGTGTATATATATATATATATATTAGTTTTTATTCTAGATCATTGAGACATCTTTGGTGCATATCGCTCAATGCTGTGGTGTTATTGTGCTGCATTTCTTACAGATTTCTCAATCAAAGAGTGTCAAGCACCTTTTTTTTTTTTTTTTAAATAAAACTGCTCCTGCTAGAAACATAAAACTCATCACTTCCTTTTTTTTTTTTTTTTTTTTTTTTTTCTTGGGCATTGAGCGTTTAAAACCACAAACACAAAAGCTTTCATGAGCAGGGGATAGGTTGAATCACAACTGTGTTCAATCACTTGGAGAGTGAGCAGCAAAAGGGCCATGAACTGAGATGAAATCTTTTTGGGCAGTTGTGCTATTGCCAGTAGGGGCTGCCATTCATCGGAAAATATTGAACGCAGCACATATAACCCTCTGGTACTACTCTCTCTCTTGTGTGGCAGTGATGTTAATAATGTCAGGTAATATTGCCGCTAGTAGGGAAGTAATATGAGGCAATTTCTTTTCTTAAAATAAAGACAAGTAGGTGGAATGATTTCATGATCTTGAATGTTTGGAATTGAAAAGTGATATAATGTTGACTTCACCATTGTGTTGTATGTATTTAGTGTCAAGTGACAGGAAATAGTTCCTTCCCTCCCATCAAGAAGAATACAGGAGAACATCAGCCATATTATTATGGATTTCATCCATTATGATCAAACCATTTACATTTTTGCATGAAAGGATGAATATACGGTCGAATATTATCTGGTTCTGTGTTGTGTAAAAGCATAAAACACGTTGAATAACATGTGCTGGGTTATAAAAAATAAAAGAAGAATTTTGAGCTCCCTATTAGTCCTGGTGAGTTGCTTCTGGCCAATAACAAATTCAGGTAAGTAAATGCATAGGTTATTTGTGTAGCTAGAGATAAAGTGCACGAAGAACATGATTTTGCTGTTGTCTTAAAGAAATGAGTTCTACCACCACTACTTTTTTTTTTTTTTTTTTCTTGCAATAGGCTACAGGTGGCAAAAAAATACAGACCATGGAGAGATCGAGTAATAACAAGATCAGCTTTTCTTTTTCCTCTTTATTTTTCCTCTTTCTTCCACACTGTTTTGAATGCCCGCTTGCACTCCTCTCTGTACCCCCAAACCCCCTCCAGCTAATGCTGCAGGCCCCTCCTCGTGTGGCCACTCAGGTAAGATGTTGTTCTGACTTAATGAGACAGAGGATCTCATACAGCCCAGATACTCAACAGAATCTCATCTACTTTAGATTCATTTCACTATTTGGAATTGAGGGATGGGAGTGAAAATATCGGCAGCACTCAAGCCCCAGAGCATCACAAAGCTCCAGTCCATACTGTGCTCCCTATCACATCTTAAATGAGTACAACTAAAGCTTCTACATATGAAGCAGCTGCATGTAAAGCTCAATCCCATGGCCATTAAAACCACTGTCATCCTCTCTGTAATGCTGCCTCAAATGGTTCTGATGCTAGTTTCATATTTCCATCTCTTTATTTATCATGCTGTACCTCTTTAAATGCAGCAACAATGCTCGCTGCAGGCTGTTGGTCACTGCAGGAAGCTCCTACTCCCCTCCTGTGCCATTAAAGACGACAGTGAAGAAGACAAATCATCCACATGTGAAGGAGAGGGTAGTGTGAGGACACATTATGATGATAAGTCATCGCTGTACAATCCTGTGCCTTTGATCTTGCATCATCCACCAGACTCTAAACATAGTGGGGTATGGGTAACCAGGTACACGTTGTTCTTCTTTGTGTGTGTTTCTGTCAGTATGTGTGTTATCTAGAATAATTAGTAGTAGGGCCCTATTATGCAGGGTAATGAGTTTAAAAAAATGCCCGCAGTGCACGCTCAACCAGGCTCAACCTGTCACAACACCCTGAGGGTTAAATAAAGAGCAAATAATGAACAAGTTGTGTTCTGGCTTGTGGTTTGTGCATCTGTCTTTAAAATCGGATAGAAACGGTAATAGGTAATTGAGTGTATTTGTGAGCTGGAGGGGGTTACACAGCAGTAGGTTGAGCCTATGGGGAGTGTACAGAGAATCACTGCTGCTCTGTTGCCACTGTGCATTCATTTCTCACTGCCTGCAGAGGGCAATGTAGCTCCAGTGATCCGCTGGACATGAATAAAATAGGAAGTTGGGAATACTTGGACACTAATAGCAACTGTGGGTCCTGCTATTCATCTGGCCTGAATGCTGTCTTTTAGGGTGTTTTCAGGGCCGATTTAATGTCTCACCTAAGCATGTTGACACGAAGGGAAGGAAGGGATCTGCTGTATTCGACCAAAAGCTGGAGGCTGGTTTTAACTAAAGAGCACCAGCCTTTCATCCTTAAATGGAAAGGGAGCCATGCAAGAGCTCATTTTGTATCCAAACAGGGCAGAAAAGGGGAACGTTGGAGCCGATTTCGACTGAGCTCTTGGGAGGAGCAGACATTGACACAGCGGCTGCTAAATGCACACATTGACTGTACAGTTAACGCTGTCACATACAGAGCTGCTGCTGGCAGGGGAGCATGAGGAGGAAGTATTACTGAGGTGATGTGATGAGGATACCTTTTTTTAACCGTTCAATTGATCTACTAATTGTTTTAGCTCTAATTTCACACATTAGGCAGCCTGGTTATACTAGTGGTATAGTAAACCTAATTATAGCTTGTCAACTTGGCTGTTTCCAATCTATTTCCTTTGACATATTTGAGTTCTGCCATTTTAGGTACAAATGAGCCCTATTAGTTTTCTAATCTCTCTTTAAAAACTCACAAACATGAAGTCTCCTTCATAGCTGACACGCTGCTAATAGCAATCCAATACGACCCATCTTTGTCAAGTGTTTGCAGTTGTGATTTTGTTCAAAGTTAATCCTTTTTATGTGGTGTTGTACTCCGTATGCCCTGTCGAGACCTTATCACCTGCTTTGCTGTTCGATGGCACGTTGGTGTGGTGCTGAGCGCAGTCAGCAGAGTGTGTAAACCTCTCTGTCATCGAGATGTGTTAATACAACAGGGAATCAAGGAGCCTCGTTAGAAAAACTGTGCAATCTCCTGCTGAAACAATTTGTCAATTAATCAGTTCATTGACTGACAGAAATCCAGTTAATCCTTAAAGTCATTATTGAATAAAAATGACAAACATTCTCCGGTTCGAGCGTTTCTCTGTTTTGTATCACCGTAAATTGAATTTCTTTGACTGTTGGTCGGACAAAGAAAGCAGTTTAGAGATGTCACCTTGGGCCTTGGGAATACATGTCTAATATTTCATTGACTGAATGATTCATTTTTAATCTAAATAACCCTTTCGTGCAGTCCTAGACTCAGCTTCTGTCACTGAACAAGCTGTTTTTTGTTTTTTTTTTTATTTTAAAAGCGAATAGTGATTTTGATGAACAATTGGCTGGTGCGCTCCCATGTTAGAAAGCTTATAAGTGCTGGCTCATGAGATTCAGGCTTGATTCCACAAAAGCAATTTGCACCTATTGGTGAAGATGAATACAGTTAATGTAAATGAAGAAACTGCCCTGCAAAGCACTTCAGCTGGAGCCCTTGCTATCTAGTGCCCTTATCTCCCGATGCACTTGGCTGTGCTAATTGTGGATGTTTTTCAATGTCGCATTATAATATCATTTCTGATCCAATAGTCTCATTGCCTGTTGTAAGTACTCATCTAAAACAATGGACTGATGCACCAGATGCTGTCAGTCAATTCATTTCCCACAACACCTTTTTAGCGTTTTGGTATTAGCACACCTGATAGGAACACAATGCAAGGCTTGATTGAGGTCAGTAAAATAAGGAGGCTAGCAAATGGCAAAAGGAGATGCAGAGCGGCAGTAAAAAGAGGGAGATTAGGGGGGGAAAGGCAATGAGAGATGGGAGAGAGAATAAGAGAAGCAGATAAGGGATAATGAGGTGTTCGCAGGAGGAGTGATAGAGCAAAGAAAGGAAAAAGCGCAAATAATAGGCGAGTGGAATTTGGGGAAGAGACAGAGGAGATAAAGGTGAAAAAGGAGCAGAAGAAGGTTGGTGGTGTATGTGGCCAGGCTCAGCAAAACAGGGACTAAAAGTGTGAGCAGGGATAGACAGGAGCCACACTGAGAGCCTAACAGGATTGTGGGAAAGCTCGACACAGATGAAGCCGTCTGCCTTTGAGTGACAGGACGGTGTGAGGGCGCGCTGAGGGCGGCTGGAGGGAACATGGGGGCCAACAATGAGGCAATATGGGAACAAGAAAGGTTACACAGGGAATACTGTAGCCTAGGTGTGTATGTTTTTAGCAGTAACGATTTCTTTTG
The DNA here is from genome assembly GCF_002814215.2 of Seriola lalandi dorsalis. Lineage (NCBI taxonomy): Eukaryota > Metazoa > Chordata > Actinopteri > Carangiformes > Carangidae > Seriola > Seriola lalandi. The sequence continues at coordinate 5,007,055 of NW_019525485.1, read as the reverse complement.
TTATTGTTTGTGTTGCACTGTTAACCCACAAACTTAGCTTTTCTTATTGTGCTCTGAAGAAGCACTGCCTTTTGGTTAGGGGCGGTGACTGACAGATGATTGACAAGTGCTCCTCCATGCTGAAATGCCAGTAACCCTCTCTGCACCTGATTGGATGAACATGGAACACACTGGACTGGTACTTGAGTTTTGCTTCAGGGCCAGTATTTATTAAACTACTAAAAGTCAAAATTTGAGTATTAAGTGAAACATCCTTGACTACTGGCAGATTCAATAAAATCTATAACACCTTCATAGTGTCTCTTAAGTTGGCCAAAAGTGGCTTTTAGGGGTCATAGATGTGTGAAGAGCAGAGACAGACAAGTGCACTCCTGAGACATGTTTGCGGATGACTGTAGAAAATATCATTGGTTATGATGAAAAATGGGCTATTGCTTTCTGTGCATCTTCATTGTAGTGCTTGATTTAGATCATCCTCAAGTGTAATTTTTAATTTGATATGATATATATGTGCAGAACATTTTCAAACTGCTCACTTACATCAGTTTCTGACAATATCTGAGTTCAGAAACAAACCATGCAAATCATGCTTCACTTTGCTCAACATAAATAAATGAAAGTAGTTAATCTTCAAAGGCAATCTAGTTGTCAGTCAGCTGGTCTGGTTAACTTCCAAATGCTTGTCTGGAGGTGTTTCTCAGATGAAAATCTCATAGATAAAATTGAGGGAATGAGATTTCAGATGGCTTAGTGAGGCAGGATGAGTTTGAGCGGATTCAAGACAAAAAAAGGGAGTGAAAAGCTGAGGGGCTAGGTTAAAAAGCTGTCTGTTGCATTTCTATATGCTTTTAATATGTTTTTTAAAGGCTATTTTTGAAGCACTGTATGCTCTAACAGGAATGACAGTGAATAAAAGGTGGAAAGAGATGTGGAAGTTTTCAAACTCCTGCTATAGGAGCACCGGTGTGAGATTTCAACCATTATGTAGGTGGAAATGAAACAGTGACTTAACTATGATCTCAAGGTGGTGATCCCCATGAGATAAATCACCCCTCAACAACATAAAAACCATTAATACATGCATTAAATTCTCTCACATAGTCTAACACTAATATGTAAGGTTGACTGGGCAGGTTCAGTCTCCACTCCATGTCTGCATTTAATATGGAGGCTCAACAGGTCGTCTATGCCACACAGGTTTAATTAAAGCACAGCTGTGGGTGCATCAATATGCACTAGACTCAGCCCAGTGGAAATAATATGCCCAACAGAGCTGCTGATTTAGCGTTTGAGGTAGCTCACAGGTCAAGGTTCAAGGACATTTGATAGAAGTGAATCATCACTTTCCTAGAATGGTAAAATAAAATGCATTTGTGTAGTATGGTCAAGCAGTGGCTTTTGTGTATTTCATGCGTTGATGTATCGGCAGTGTTGAGGAACTGAGGTGCAGCTCGAATCATGCTGAGCAATGAAAAGGAAATAGATGTAGGTCTGAAAATGCCTTGAGGTGACATCATGAAGCTAAAATTGACAGTACAAAACTGAAGAGATTATTTTGGGTTCTGTTCATTTTCTGTCCTATGTCTCTTTCTGTCAGAAAACAAATTGTACAAATCACAATTATACATCTTTGTCTAACCAAAATTCAAAAAAAGATATTGTCAGTGCTATCCTCTTTTGGCCTCTCCCACTGTTTTTCTGTGTTTGGTATTTATTTTCATCACTGTCCAACTTGCCATTTAATGTGCAAGCATGCACACAACTGAGATTAATCTGAAGTGGGATTTTGACACACACCCACACACACACACACATACATAGACACACACACACACACACACACACACACACACACACACACACACACACACACACACACACACACACAAACAGACGATTCTGTTCCCACTGAAAGACTGATCTGTGCTGTGTCGGGCCATAATTACTTACTAGCAGACAGTGGAGGATAGGAAAGCCAAAAGAAATCATTAGGGAGCTGTCAGGTACCTAAAACACTCTAATGTCAGTCCTCTGTGGGCTCAGTGAGGCAGCAGCATCTCTGCTTTGCCAAAGAGCAGACAGGAGAGAGTGACAGTAAGGATGAGAGAGAGGATTTGAAAACAAAGACAATGATAGATGTGAACCCTTGATGCATGTATGAGAGCAGACAGGGCGGTTAGAGCACATGGAGTAGTCATGAGTTAGTGTAGATAAAGGGGAGTAACTTCTGTCTCTCTGGATTATTTAGGCCCTGTTCAGTTAATTTTATTATTTATAGGCTATAGACTGTATACTTGGTTCCATTAATTACTTTTAAGGCTTTCCATTATATATTTTTGATTCGGTTTAAAAAGCTTCAACCAGAATGTATTTTATCTTAATTCTCCATGTTTGTCCATGTACTTAAGTTTTTGCTACTTTAATTGTATGTGCACTTTAAGCTTTGTGAGTCTGAATTTAAAAAGTTGTACAAAAATTATATTCACTCACTTATTTACTTATTTCACTTTTAGCTCAACATCAAATCACTTTTATTTCCACCTGTTGCAATGAATCATCCGTGATGTTTTTACCAAATTAAAAAAAAAAAAAAATAATAGTGGTGCCATTAGTACAATTACTAATACTGATTTATGATTTCTGAACTAACATTAATTGTTTTTTGGCCTCTTCAGGGCAGCAGAACACCTGGAATAGCAGAGCAGCCAAAAAAAAACCAAGCAGCATAACTGCAGTTCCTCGATTGGCCACTTGAGGCTGCCTCCAAAAGTGAGTCAATCCTCATAGACTCCCATGTTAAAACGTCACAGCAGAAATAAATAACGGCTTACACCCTGGGAATTGTTTCTCTAAAGCTAATTTCCCCCTTTATGATAAGGCTTAAAGTTACACGTAATTGAGGTCGCTGCCCCTTTTAGTGACAGATGGGTGTGGTCACAGCGCGCGATGAGCAGCGTCACCGGCGTCGCTCAACGTGACTTTTCCACTCGTGTGTGGCTTTGGTGGCTTTTCGCGGATTTTTTACGCAAATATCAGACAAATAATGTGGCTTGTGGCTGTTTTTAGAGGTGAGTGAAATTCTGGTATTATCTTTATTGATAAGTTAGCGCTATTTAGCAGTTGTCTGTGTCTGTTATCAGCACACCTGGCCCGTTGGACCTAATCAGCTTGAGAAGTAATTAGTGTTGATCTTGTGCAGGTGTGCTAATCATGCTAACGGGCGTATATAGTCGCCACAATTATTAAATCGTCATCCACCTGGTTTGGCTGAGGCAGGAACTGCTGAAATGGCTTCTCAAACTTCTCATCAGAAACATATTTATGTACCTTTTTAAAAAAAAGTTAGTTAACATGTTAGCAATTGGTTGGTTATTCGCATGATCAGACACAGCATCATCAACCCTCATGGATCTGTGTCTCTGTCTGATGATCATTCTTTTTTTAGCTCTCATTTTGTTTTAGTTTCCACCGACTCTTGAGGAGAAATATCTGTCTCTCTCTGCTATGAATACTAGCTAGTGGTTAACCTTTTCAGATTTTTATTTATTTTTTGCTGTTAGCTATCATACAGTAGGTTTTCCAGAGATGTTTTCCCTGAAAAAAGCTGGAAAGTTGCCTCTGAAATGTAGGGTTGATAAGAGCAGTGAGACTGAATCAATGAGCTAAAATGCTAAAATGCTCCATAGACCAGAGGGGAACTGCAGAATCAGCTTTTCCTTATTACAAACACCACTTTTTACTTTACACTTTATTACACATCCATAGTTAATATAATGATAGGCTGCTGTAGTGATTACAGCAGTTTAAATTACACTGACATGGTCTCCTCTGCCAGGAATTAAAATCTGCCGAGAGGGAAGCAAAAAAGAAACTTAACAAGATATATTCAGTACAGGGTCACGTTTTCAGCATACTCCCATTGGGCAGTAAATTCAAGCGGAAACAGGAAGTCATTAGTTTGCATGATGAATGCATGTTAGGGGGTGGACGACCCTCTGCCGCTGAGAGCAGGAGGTAGAGAATTATGGGCAAATCAGAAATAAATGTAACCAAGAAAAGTGCAGCCCTTATGTTGATAGGCAGAGGAAAAACTACTGTCTAGAAAGGTATTGAAAGTACCAAGGAGGGATTGCTCCCTAAGGAGGAAATCAGACACTGAGGGGAGATGTATGTTTTATAGAGTTGGTCTGTACATGTAGAGTGATCCTCTCTCTGTCCTTTTTACCTGCCACTCAACAGTATTAATACAGATCAAGTTCACGTGGTGTGGTAGTAAGCTTCTCATGACTGTCCTTACATATGACCCTCCATGCTAGTGCCTGTGCTGTAAAGGTTATTTAAGCTGCAAGTGTAGCAATTACAGCACCTGAAAATCGGCTATTGTAAGGGAAAGGACATCTAACAAGATGCATCAAAGACACTCTTTTCATCTTTAGGCTTCCCAAGTTCACAGACGCACTGAGTCAATTCAAGGTCTTGAAAATTGGATTTTATTTACAGCAGCAGAAGCAAGGTTGTAAAAAAAAAACAAAAAAACAAGACGAGAAATGGTGTAGGGTAGCAGAAAAAAAGAAATGTGGTAAAACAAAGTGTTCAGCTTTGTCAAATCTCGCCATCTTTGTTGTGTTAATCTTGAGAGTGGGAGACAGATTGAAACAGGCCGAAAGCATAATTTTCGTTAGCCTTGCTATCTTGAGCTTTCACTAGTCGAACGTCATCAGTGAGGAAACCTGTAACACTAAATAAATTATCAGTGAAGTATAATACCTAAATTTTAAAGGTTCTTTGGCCTCTATTTTGTCTTGGTAAAGCAGTGCCTGATCAGCATAGGGGGGCCACGTCTCAGATTTTAGAGCAGGTTGGCTGCTGATCCCCAGGTTTGTGGCTCAATCCCCAGCTCCCACAAGGTTGTATCAGGAAGGACATTCACCAATAAAAACTTTGCCAAATCAAATATGCAGATGGTGATCTGTTGTGGCAACCCCTCACAGGAGCAGCCGCAAGACAACAACAGGACCTGATCGGTGTGTGATCGACAATATATTACGGCAGACTTGCAAGTTTTGGAAACACACATCTTCTCCGTCTGTCCCCTGGCACTAAGCATCAGCAACTTCACCACTAACTTCAGAAGGTTTCCCGAAGCGCACAGTGTGTTAGTCAGATCTTGTTTGTAGCCACCTGGTTAGATAATCCTTGAAGAGGAGCTAAAAGGAGTAAGGAGGAGGAGAACACTGCAAAATTCAACACAAATATGAATACATACAACTCCATGTAAATAACAGAGTCTGTTAAAATCAATGACAGTCCTTAAAGGTACACAAATGAAAAGATCATAAATGTTTCTGAAGTGCAGTAAGCTTCCTGAAGAAGTGAGTCTCTGCCTTAAGATCTTGAATTGTTACTTCTGTCCTTACAGAGAAACATGATTTCCAACCAGAGGGCTGTACTCATCTCGATCAATATGTACCTGTGTTCCTCTTTGTGATATTTTGGGACCTGTTCCAGTCGACAACCCACAAAGCCATTTTAGCTGAACAATCCAATTGTAAGTTATATTGCAGGGACAGATGTGAAATGAACAAATCAAAAGTAATTTGTGAGTGGACACTGTGGGTGGACTAAGATCTGTGAAAAAGAAAATATTTCTTGGAGAGTTACGCTAAAGTATGATTGGCCACTTGTGTTGCAGAAAAGAGTGGGAGAGGAGAGAGGTCACACCAGGCTGAAATCATCGCCTGAGAAGAAGCGGCAAGTCTGTGGTAAGGCTGATGTGTTGTTTTGTTGTCCTCACGAAGTGTAAGAATGTGGAGCTGCATGGGTAGAAAGCTCAACCCAACAAAGGTCCGACTGGTCCATTTTCTTCCATGCATTTTACATGACCAGTAATCATACAAAGTCAGTGCATGAACAGATTCTGCAGGTAGAAAGCAGGAAATCTTGACAGGAAAATGTTCATGGATATCATTTGGCAGTTGTTAGGATGTTAGGAGTTTTTAATCAGACTATCGCTTTGACTATCGCTTTGCTAACACCCTTTTCCAGCTCAGTGAGTCCATCAGTTTAGATTTGCTTCACACTGTGCCAGAGAGCTGTAAGTCATCTAAAAAGGTTTCAGCCCACAAAAATACTGGCAATAACTTGTGACTGTTGTGACTTATTAATTTGAATATTATCCTGAAAGTGTCCTCTAATTACCTGTTCGCTAAGCCTTTAGTTACTGTTGCTATGCCAGTCAAGTTTATCTCTGTTTTGCACAGCGCATATACAGTGATAATGGTGACAGATTTCCAGTAAATATTCATTGTAGTTTCATAAACGAGCCCTTGATTTCAGACAGTAGCACACAAAAGCAGCCTTGTCCTTTCAAACCAGCCATTTTTTTTTCGATTGAAATAATATCAGCTGTAAGTAGCTCCCTAATTAAACGAACATGAGCTCCATCAGTTAGTTGAAAACACTGTCTTCAGCTTTGATATTTCAGGCTAATGTTACACATCCCAGGTACAAAGCTTTCACCAGCTGATAATTCACAGAGAAGACATGGAAATAAAGAAACACCATTGTTCTTGTATTGAAATTCAGTGCAAGTTAATTATCTTAATAAAAAAATGTAAATCCAGACTGAAATTAGTACACAGTGACTTCTAACCTGTGACTGTGAAATGATAAATGAAATAAATACTATAGTGTCGCCAGCGCTGTAAGCCCTTTTCAAAGTCTAATGGTAAACACAATGGCACATGCAGTCAGTCAGTGTATCAAAGTGCAACAAGGCTGTGCAGATTAGATCGCAATGTTGAAGAGCGCTGCAAACACGAGCATTGTGAAGAGGGACATGAAAGGACCTTTTGCTCCTTTGCATCACTTCATTTAATGTGATGTAGATTTTCTGCTTTTTTCAGAGCAGGGAGTGAATTGATGACAATAGAAACTCCTTTGCAATCTTCTTTTTAAATTTTTTATTTTTTTTTTTTCTATGCGAGCCAATCTGTATGCTCGGTCGGTTGTTTGTGTCTGTGTTCACTTCTTTTGTGTGTGTCGTCGGGTGTATCTAGGTGTGTGTGTGTGTGTGTGTGTGTGTGTGTGTGTGTGTGTGTGTGTGTGTGTGTGTGTGTGTGTGTGGGCATGCATTCAGTAGATGTGTGGAGGATATCACCTTAAATCAGACCCAGTCGAAATCAGAGAGTTGCACATCAAACCTATCATCAGCCACTGGACCTCGGGGGGACGACATTTGCTGTCATTTTGTTTGAGCAAAGACAAACTCTTTTTATCTGGCGATGTCATTTCAGAAGGTCATCTTTCTCCACAAAGACTAAACTCATTAAATTCATCACGCAGACACAAACTGTTACAGGCTTCATACAGGCGTGTGCAAAGGGCCCCGCTTCCAATTGTCTTGCTGAAATGAGCAGATCTTAAGACAAAGTCAGTTCATTCAGATTAAAATAAAGGAGAAAATTACACATTCAGATCTTTGGACTCTGAATGCTGGAAGTGTGTATTGGTTATATTTATGAAAACCTTCCTCCAGTCTTCGTCCCCTGGGTTGCCAGTTTTATTAGGTTTAGAGGTGATGGGATTTTCAATATCTCCCATGCGTCATGTCATGTTTTATTAAAGGACTATTTTCTAATTGTAAGAAATTGGAACAGGTGGAAATGTTTGTTTTGTTGCTGCTTTAACACGGACCTAGAACTTCTTCTTTTGAAATAATAAATAAAAAAATATATTATATATTTATTTTTTAAATCATTAGTGCAGAACATGGTAAAACAAGCAGCAAGGAAATATTAAATCTATGCCAGTACCAGACATGGGTGCTACCAGAGACAAATGAAAGAGGAAGGCTCAGTAACTGACTTTAAGAGTTATCTCATCTATGAGAAAGAGCATACATACTTACATAGTACACTTACTAAGCGTCACAGGGCCTTGTGACTTAGTATACTATTGCTCTGATTTATTTACTACCTGTCACCCATACTTTCCACCATCCTCTTTATTTGAAATTAAACAGCTAGGAGCAGAGCCTTGGCTCTTTTTGCTATCTCTCCTCAGCGTCCCTGTACTCCATCATGTGCTCACTTCTGGCCACGCGGCTTTGAAGTTCATAAACTGTGAAGCAAAGGATGGCTGATCTGATGGTCACTGCAGCTGAGGCAGAAAGGACCCGGTCAATAAACCCAGAGAGTGAGACGCCTCTTGCAGAATCGCAGACAGACATTAAAGCTGGGCCCGTAAAATCATGCATTCAAACACATTTTACCTTTTGCCCTCGTTCTGTCAGTCTGTCTGTGAGTGTGTTTGGGTGTGGTGTGAGTGCTCTTCAGAGCTCATCAAGGACTGCTGAACACTTATGAAAAATTAGCTCCCACAGCTCAGAATACGAGTAATTATTGGGTTTTTGTTTTCTTTTTGAGAGCTGGGAGGTTGGCTCCCACTGTGACTTTATTGAGATCTCTACTGATGAGCATTTTAAACATTTTTGTTTTGATTTTCAACCCCAGATTTTGCTGTTTTATCAAAATTTCATGTGACATCGCTGATTTTGTCAATTTAGCTCCAAACCATTGCACATAAGGGCAGGCACATAATGTTCCACTCAATATACACATTTTAGTAAAAGAAAAAAATGGAATGAGGTCTTTTATATTGACATCACCCCCTACTGAGACCAAAACATCCATCTCACACATTACATAACTATCGCTCGAATACAACGAGAGCTGAGAAAATCGGTATTCAGGACTGTGCCATGAGCTGTTATGGGGCTGCTGTTCAGACATAATGAATGTGTTAGAGACCGGACTTCATGTAAAGTGAATGTGGGGAAAAAATGAAGTTCACTTGACCTCAATATATTCCCCCTCGCTCCTGAAAATTACTTTTGCTTTGGTCCTTCCGCATGATATCTTTTTGCCAATCACGAAGAGTCACAAAGATCCACCGAGCGTCCTCTGTGTCTGTGCACCGTCAGCGCTGCTGTCGTAGCTAAGATTGTGCTTAAGAGCATGATGCACATGTGCCAACTCAGCAGCTGTCACCTAAAAGTGAAGAAGGCCAGAGTATGAAAGGAAATCTGTTCTTGCTTGACACTTTTCAAGTTGCAAGAACGGCAAAACACTATGGAGTGGCAGTGTGCCCCAGTGGGTAAACACTCTTGTCTCTTCAAACAGAGAATCAGACTCAAAATTTGGAAAGTGTCCACGCTGCTGAAGTGTCCTTGAGCAAGACATTGAATAACCAGCTGCTGCAAGAATCACTACATCTAAATACAGATGGCTGCTAGAAGGTGCTTGAAACTCTACAAATTCCTCTTTAAATATAAAGTCAGCAGTTTTTTTGGCATGAGAAGTTTAGGTCTAAATAGTTTATTTTCCTTATTCTTAAAGTTGAGTATCATCGATCAAAACATTGTTTTATCGACTGAAATGCATCTGTGCAGAGTATCAAAACAGTAGTATTGCAAATACTGTAATTATTGGATTACTAATGGATTATAATCTTGGAGGACTCTGATGTATTTTTGTTACATAAAAAGGCTTTCATTTAATATTTCTCAAAGTGAGGCATTGAAAAGTACACTACTACTCATAACAAGCCCCAGTGCAAATCTGAAGATTACATTTTCTATGAAAGAGACATTAAATCTTTCAAAGGGTTACCATTAATAACATATGTTATGTTTCTTTCATTGTCAGGTAAATGAGCCAGGTAAGCTCAGCTGCGGTGCTGTTTACCCGCTCCTCCTACTTCATCTTCACCCAGACTCCACTCTGGATCCTGAATTTGGGTTTCGTGGCTCCAGAAACGGACAAAGAAAGCGGTAAGATTAAAAATGAAGTATGAATGATCACAGAGACTGTGTGCACGTGTCTGTGATAACATCCGGTCTGTGGGTGCTAATGTGTGCCTAATCCTGATCTCTGACCTTCCCTCACACAGGCAAAGCAAGAAGTTGCTCCTCTTGTTTACTACGCTCTTAGTATTAGTTTATTTTCTTCTCTCTTCACCTCTATTCTATGATTAGTGAACAAGTAAATATGCTGCAGTTATTGGTACCACTCTACAATAAGACTACCCCTATAAAGGATTCATGAATGGTTTATAACTAGCATATGAATTAGCTTGTTCAGACTTTATAAATCATTTATAAGCTGCTACAAAACATCAAATAAAAAGGGCAAAAGTGACCTGTTGCTTGCCAAATAATGAGCCCACATTTCTCTGGACTGCCTCATATCTCATTAGTTACTAAGCTTTCTTTGTCTTCTCCATCATCTGGCATTTGTTCCCGTCTGCTTCATCACATATTTGTTAAGTTACTAGCAATTAACCACCGTCAGCGTCTTAATGGTCAAAAAGTTTCATTTAGCAATCTAATTATGGTATATCAAATTATCATATCAAATTCGGCAGGATCAAGTTAATGCTTACTACTCATTAATCTTACTAATGAGTTCCTATTATTTATAAACGCTAAAAGGAGCCTTACAGTAACTCATTAATAAATGGTGATGTGTTTATACTTTACGATAAGGCTCCTTTCACCAGTTATAAATGGTAGTCACTCATTAGTAAGATAAATGAGTAGTAAGCATTAACTTGATCTTGCCAAATAGTGAGCCTGCATCAATGTATGAAAGCTGTTATAACTTGTTTAGAATTGTTTATTTATGAATTATAAAGTGTTAACAAGGGAATTAATAACCTAATTATGAATGAATCCTTTTTAAGGGTAGTCTTATTGTAAAGTGGTACCCAGTTATTATTTTTAAATGTACAGATTGAATTACGTATACAGCATCAAAAAAGGAAGAAAATTGTAGTTCAAGTTTTATCCCAGAAAAGAAGTAGTTCAAATGTCCTCTGACCACACTGGAAATCAAAAGCATTTCTAGTCCTCCTGAACAGCTACACTGCTGTCCTACAGGGGAGACCTGATATGGATAATTGCACACATTTTCAGACAAAAATCTCCATGAAGACATTCATAACATTGCTCTTGCTGTGCACATTAAAAGTTCATTTATTGTTTTCAAATCTGTTTTGGTCTCCACAAACTCCTGACAAAAACACAGTATGTCTGCTCCATTATGTTGACCAGCTAGTCGCTAACTTTGTCTTTCTGCTGTTTGGTGCTGGGCAGGCAGCGAACAGTGGACTGGTGGGACCGGTTAGTGTGAGAGCAGTAGTCGTGGAGAACGGCTAAATTAAATTCTAAAGTACAAGTTAATGCAGGTAGATCAGGTTTGTCAAAAGTGTATTTAAATAAATTACACAGGGGAAAGAGTGCTGTATCATTCTCTGCCCTGTGTGGAAACATATTCACCTGCTGCATTAAGAAATCAATCCTGTAATGAGTCAAAGCAGCAATAAAATGGATTTTATGGTGAAGAGCTGCAGTCAGAGTGAGGATCAATGTAAGAGCTCATTGAAATGTCACGTATTGGATTCTTAGAACAGCTACTATGTCTCTTTATTATACATAAGTTCCCCCTGGATACATTAATATTTTAAGCTGAATTCATAAAATGTAAAACAGATATAATTTGACCATAAGGAATTAAAGACCCTCCAGTGCCTGACTGCACTTGACAGCAGGCACATTTCCATCAATCTGTGATTGTTGACAATCTCGTAAAACACCAAGGTACCTGGACTTTGAATCCCAACGATCTGTTGTTTTACAAGTGGTTTTTACCTGGCAAGCCACAGCATCTGCTCCCGACTGCACAAAAGCTTTGAAGGACGACTGTTGAATTTCTTTCCTCCTTATAACTTCAGTATTTATAGAGCACTTCAGGTTTGATCACAGTTCTTTACAGAAAAACATAAATTGAAAATAGCAGACTCAAGCCCAGAGTAATATCTTATGTAATTTTATGCTATTTTGTGTCATTTTATCTATGATATTACATCATTCATCGCCATTCCCACCATGCATATAATCACCATCATCATCAGCCATATTCTCCCATTCCCTCTTCTCTTCCTTCTTATCATTTTAGTTAATCATAGAATGACATCATCTTGCACTGTCAGTGTATTTCCTCTATAATTTGGATGCTCATGCCATATGATAACCCAGAGGAGTTATGACAGCATTTCAAACAAGCTGTTTGGAAGTCTTGGGAGGCTGTGGCACCTGACTGGCAGCATGTCCTTCTCAAGGAGCATGTAACAGAGAGGGGTTAGAGAGGTTAAAGATACAACTTTATACTTTAAAGACAAATACTGGCATTCCTCACGCTATATAATGACAATAATGTATTGCAATGAGCAGCTATGTCCCTAAAAGGAGCACCTTATTCTCGCGCTTAGTGGACACCAGACAAGCAGAAATGGAGGAGGTGGAGACTGTATTGACGTATCAGATAAAAGAGAGCTGGACTTATTTTATATGAAAGGAGGTGATAGCCTGTGTGCAGACAGAGGGCTGTGCAGGGCATGAGACTGAGCCCCAAACTGAGCCCCTGCCTGTGACCTGATCATTAAGATTCGACTTGTTCTGCCTTATCTGAGACCAGAACCTGCCTCTGCTAGACATTTAATTTATTTCTCCCTTTCTTAAAGTAGTTGTGATTTTTATCGCCCACTTATTTTTATGTTTGCATGTCTGCAATGTTTATGTCTGCTATAATGCTTCTTCTTGTCATGGTTATGTCTCATCTTAAAATTTAGATTTTTAATGCAACAACGCAGTTGGATAAATAAGAAAACACACATAAACAGTGGTGATAGAGCAAATCCAACATTCACATCCAGATGCACACAATTAGTTTTTAAAGGCGACTGTGACATATCCCTTTTCTCTTGTCTGAGTACGAGTGCGAGACACTGATTTGGGAGTCGTAGCAAGGGCGGCTTTTGTGCTCCCGCAATCCAACAGCACTTGCTGTCTGGCTTCTTCAAGCAGAGTGAGGGGCGACAAAGGTGGTTAGCCATTGTTGCATAGACAGGTATAGTAATTACATTCTCCTCCATTCAGCCCCTATCTCTGTACAGCACCAGCATACCCCTCTCAAACTCCATTATATGCTTGCCAAATGGAACAAAAGTCCAACATTCAATGGTTTTGGCACTCAAAAAGAAACACTGACCCCTTCTGGGGTTAGACATCAAACTGTGTCATGGTCTTTCAGGCTGCAGACTATGACTTTTAATTTATGGTCTCAGAGTGGGGTGTCGTATCACCCACTGGATTATCCTCATCTTGGCATGAGTGCACTTGAAAGCCCTCACCCCTGCTGTGACTGGTCACTTTAAATTTTACTGTTTTATAGTCCTGCAGCACTGAAGGGTAGATGTCCCCTTTTGTTGTTGTCTTAAAGCAGCAATATTTTACAGAAATCCAACAACAAAGCTTGATTAAGTGCTGCGTGGATTTGAACACACTTTTTCTCTGTATGTGAGCTTAAAAGAATAATATTCTATATTTTTGACATGTAAAAATATCTTTGCTCATGATCTCTTCTGAAATAAAAATCCCCATAACTTGAAGTAGCCAGAGCAGCACTGTATGCTTGTTCTCTATAGTCATCACAAGGAAAAGTTTTTATATTTTGGTTGAAAATGCGACATTTTTTGTCAGAAAGAATAACTAACATCAGGGAGGGAAGAATACTCTGCTTGTGATTGTCACAGCCCGCTTTTCAGATACGCTCCAAATTACACTAAATTGAACTGTTAGGGCTCAGTAGACAATTCCTAATGAATACAACGGCGAGACACATAACATGCACAGAAGCTTGAGAGTGCACAGATGTTGTAGTGGAGCCTGAAGTAGCACACAAAGCAAGGCACTTGTCTTGTCTGATGAGAGGGCTCATTTGGAACTGCCATTAGCAGACATATGATTTATGGCTCTGTCTGCTGCTCCTACAGAAACCACTGCTTTCACTTCAGCAACACCCGCCCCGAATAGAGAGTCTCTCTCTGCTTCTTCTTCTTTGTTGCTCAAATGCAGCACGGTGAGCTTTAGTAGTATGGATGGATAGCTGAGAAAAGGTGTCACATACAACTAAAGAAGACTTGTCTTCAAAATGGAAATAAACACAAAGGTGCTAATGCGCCTTGTTGGTTCACACCTCTCAGGAATCCTAATTTCCACAACACTTTTTAAGTCTGCTAATGTGAAAACGTGGAGCAGGTGTAAATTGTAAATCTTAAGAAAAAAGCCCATTGCCTGTGTTTTTTTTGCCAAGGCTGATTTAGATACTTTGTTGATTGAAGGAGATGTTTAGAGAATCGGTGTGGATTGCATTTTTAATGCTACAGTGGAGATGGGATTTTGTCTGTAGTTGACACTGACTTTTATTTAACCATGGAAGCCTCACTGAGATGAAAAGTCACGGCCACAATAGGCAACAACAACAAGTCAGAGACAAACATCACAAAGCAGAAAATATGAAATAGAAAACAAGATCAAAATTAAATAAAAATGTGGTTATAAAATCATGAATAAATTTCCATGTAACTCGCTCTGTGATAGTCAGCACAGCTGTGTTTTGCTTTATAATCTGTGACAGGTATGCAGGTGTCTGTTTTGAGACATTTTCATGACCTCCCCAGACCTTCATGTCCTCTCGATGTCATTGAATTCCCAGTTGGGTTTTGGTCCCAGGCTGATGTGTTCCCTTTTAATATGTTTACATAAGATAAGAGAAAAACTCCACAGACTGGGACCAGCTAAGCTGTTTAATAAAGTGACTGTATAATTTTTCCATCTCAAAAAAGTGCTATTAGTGTTGTTACTTATTTAAACAACCCTCCTCTAATCTCCTCTGCCTCCAGTTCTTATTCTTCTCATTAGTCTCTGCATGAGCTTCTGTTTTTGTTTCCTGTGGTGAAATTAAGATAAATTTTAACTGGGCCCAAATTCCACTATATAAGACTTTTCTCCAGTATATGCTGTATACTAATTGTTCTAGCAAAAGCTGCTGTTTTTCCACTTAGTATATTGTACAACAAATCAATGCACTTTACTGATTTGTACCAACAGTCAATGATGCAATACTGTGCCTGCACTATGAGAATCAAGCTGTGACTGTAGAATGACGCTACCATCATGCAGTGATGTAATGAAGTGGGAGGAGCAGTCACCCTCTCCCCTCCACTAGTGGGCCTCAGCCTGTCAGCTGACCTTCAAACCTGCTCACTCACCTGTTCTTCATCTGCTATTCCCTATCCTGGGGCTGCGGTTGAAAAGATTTCTTTTTTTGATTAGGAAAAGTTCCTAATTGAGCAAAATGACCCCGAAGTATCTAAGTCGCAGCCATGATAAGAGTTGGCTGAATTCTCTAAAGGATAAGGAAAGGAGTTTCAGTGCTTCCTATCTTATCTCCTTTAGCATAGGAAACACTGTACCTTCCTTTACGATAGGAAAAGAGAAAATGCCGTCCCATAATTCCTTGCCACAGCAACATTTAAAATGCCACAACATTTATAATGTGACATGATCCAAAAGTTAAGGAAATCCTTGCATGATCATCATGGCTGAGCTCCAAAACCATAAACAGTGACAGATAGATAGGAAAGTCAGGGGGGGAGAGAGAGAGAGAAGTGATGACATGCAGCAAAGGGAAGCGGGTTGGACTTGAACACATGGCCGCTGCGGTTAGGACTGAGCCTATATAATACGCGCTCTACCAAGGGAGCCACCGAGGCCGTGTGAGCTTATTACAACATATCAATCCTGGTTGTTTAGTTTCTTTGTTTAGCAAAGAAATATTTATCGTCCATCTGTTATAAATAGAGTCGCTTTAAAAAAAAAAAAAAAAAAGGCTTAGTGTTAGTGCCTTCAGTTTCTCTCCACACCAAGGTTGCCTTTTGCTAAGTCCTTATGAATTCTCCTTCACACCTTTCCTTGACCTCATGATGTTTTCCATGGAGGTCAAGGACAAGTGGTTCGGAAAAGAGATCTTTTTGACTTTTTCATCCACAGTGCTGATTAGTTTGTCTAGATTGTACACATGACTTTAGTCAGGTTCTGCAGCTCTCAGGTCTTTATTCCTGCCTGTACCACTCTTGACCTCAGTTTCTACCTCAGAGTGTGGATGGTTTCTTAGCCCGCCTGCTTGCCTGTTACAGACTGAATGGTCTGTTTGATTTTCAAATTAAGATCGTTTCATCTGCTTACTTAATAACATAGGATGTTGCACTTGCGTAGCACGCACTGTATCCAACTGAGCCACCAGGAAGCCCTGAGGCAATGCATTTTCTATCAAAATGTTTCATAGTAAAAACATGCCCTCAGAGGCCACATAAACCCGGTCACCTGTCTCTTTCGTTTCATGTTTTCTCCCTGATATTTTCTCAAAATGTCAACCAGTTGCTTTTTGACCAGCGCATAACAGACAAAACTAAATATGAGCCATTTGCACTTTGAAAAAGGCGAATAAATTCACTCTTCCTCTGTGTCTCTCTCTCTCTCTCTCTCTCTCTCTCTCTCTCTCTCTCTCATAATTTCCTCTCTCTGTCCCTACTAAGTAGAACAAGGCAAGACTGAGGTGTCGCTCCCTGCCTGGGTGCTCTGCCATGACACATCTGTCCATCTGTCAAGCATACAGGCCCATCAATCAAACAGCTGAATGCAGGTGAGTGTGAGGTGCAATGACCGACCATTAATCACCCTGACACATGCAGGGGTGGGGGGATGGGGTGTTAAAGTACTGTGATTATACGTATGCTGGTGTGTGTAAGAGATAATGAGGTAAGCAAATGTCACATGTGATTGGTGGACATTTTCTCTATTTAGCTTAGCTTGTTTTACTTTTATTGGTTTTTCAAGCCAGCGTTAATCCCACTTCTTGTGTGAAAGGTCTCACCTGATTTTCAGCGCATTACTGCTGCGATCATTGCCTTGCAAGCTTTTTGCTGGATGCAAAGTTGTAAATGGTTTAAAAAAAACAAAAAGTCTGAACTGTGACTTCAAAAGATCCAAAAACAGTGAACAGTGTGGGATAGGCTGACCTTATTAAAGTGCATGCCAAGCATTGCTCTTTTTCCAGCAATTCAGTATTTAACTTCCCTAAAGTTGTTGGAATTGTGAGAGATGTGTTCGAAAAAGAATCTATGATGCCCTTTTCCCTAGTATGGCTCAATCTCTAAAAGTACTGGATTCTGTCCTTCCCATAATGCAACTACAAGGCTTCTTTCATTAAACTCTCCCTGTCTGGTAAACGGCCACATCTTACAAACTCCACACCTCAAGCTATTAACACAGGCTTTCTGTCGCAAATTGGTAGTCTCCAAGCCGAACCCTGTGCCATCATCAGGGTTATTGTCTCAGGCTTTAGATAACTCCTTTCAAAGCCATGCTGAGTAATACTCCCCATGACAAGTAACCTGAACGTTATGTGTAAAAATCAGTGGAGAGCCCCTTTAATTTCCAATGGGATGGAAGAAAGAACGCATTTCACATTTCAGCTGCACCAAATGACATACATTTTTCGTTTTTCTGATGTTTCTTTCTCCTTTTAAGCCTCCAAAGATTATTTAAATTAATCTGAGAAGAGAAAGTCACTCATTCAAGATGGGACTGCTCACAGCTCATGGTGAATGCAGTGTTTGATAATATTGCTCAGACACTACAGGCTTGGGCTGTATGCTCCGTCCCTTTCTTTGTTGTTTGGTTTGACAAGTTTTAACAGACAGAAACACAAGATAGACATTGGTCATTGTGAACGAGGCAGGAGCTGTGTCTCTGCCACGCGCTCAGCTTTTGTATTGTCATGTCTCAAAGCTGATGTAGTTACAGTTTGGTATGTTGGTATGATTCAGCTCTCGGGGATGCCCCCTGTCGTGGGGCTTCAGTGTAACAGCACGAAATCCACCGCAACATGTTAACTAACACTTGGGGAGCATTATAATAATCCACCGGTGGGAATTAACATGCCCTCCAGGGTGCATTCAAACAGCACAACTGGTGCAGGTGGAGAAGGAATCTGTCAGTAGATGCAGCTGTAAGCGAATGTCAGTGGGAATGTGAGTGTAAAAGTCTTTACAGGAAAATGTCATGTGTGGTAGACGCAATGAGCTGGATTGTGCTGTCACTTACAGTTAGTTTGTGAAATTGCAGTCATGTGTCTCGCGTGCTTGTTTCTCTAGGGCTTCTTCAGGCTTCTGTTCATGAACAGTTTCTTCGTTTACCTCTCATTTGAGAGGTTTTTAGAAATTTCAAACCTCATTTAATTTCTCCCACTCGTGTCGAGGCCCATTGTTTTTATGGTCTCTGCAGATGTATAGTACATAGCTCTATGATTGGTCCTGTGGTCTCCCTCTGGTTCCAGCAGGACTTGAAGAATTTAGATAAAATCTTTAGGAAAATAAGAAAAGTTTGGTGCCTGACAAAGCGTAAGCTGAAAAAAAACAACAAAAAAATGAAACAGGCTTCTCGATGACTGAATATCTGAGGAGTAAATAGAGATGGATAGAAGTATTTGGCCTTTCTGACTGTTTCTGTCATTTCTACTTCAGTTGTTTTGTGATATTGTAGCATTTGAACCCACAGAATGGCAAAAAAAAAAAAGAAAAGAAATGCCAGTCACAGCCTGACATGGACACCACTGAATTTTAAAAACCCTTGCCTTGAAAAGTGGATCTGCTTCATGTTTTGTTGCAGCCCTGTTCAACAATAGATAGCTTATTGATTGAAGCAGTAGATTTAGGGAGACATCAGTTACCCCCACACATTTTGCATTGACTCAGTTTGAAAATTTAAAAACCCGCTTTTCCAATATAATGTAAAAGGTACTTTTGAGTTGATATTCTGAAGCCTGCCAAAACTTGGCTTGATCCCCACAGTGAGAGTTTTAAAAGCACACCCATTTATTTTAGCAATTATGCCAGCACTTTAACAATCACATTCCGTTTGTACATTTATTTTTGAATTGCGATCTGTCATTTTCTACCTGTCAGCCATCTGATAGAAATAATGCCCATAAGCCATTTAGAGTAAAAATATGCCCCGGTCATGGTGTAAATTGTATAATTTTACTGTTTTCGTTCAGACCACTGTATGTATTACTAATACACAAGAAGAATATAAAGAGTGGTTGTGCATTTGTTTGGTATGGGGAGAAGACTGTAGCGCCGGAGAAACCTTAAATAAAAGATGGACATCTTTCAACTGTGATTGTAGAACAGCAGAGGAATGAAGAAGTGCTCTGTGGCCTCAAAAATGCAGAAAAATAAATATCAGCATTAACGATTTTTTTATTCTACTGTTGATGCCATTTAAAGCTTCATATTTTTAACATAATAACTCTGCTAACCCAGAGGAGTGAGTGGGTGCTTCAACTTGACCACTGACTGACTCTTTAAAACACGCGTCTCGCGGTGGTGTGCAAGGATGTGTTAGCTGCGCTGATTCAACCAGTAAATTGCTTAATAGTGGTGTTGAGAGAGTGGTATGAAATGGTTTATTCATGACAGAAAATGTCTGCTGCTGCTCACCTCAGACCTCTGGAGTCAGCTGGCAGGGAAAATTGAGAGCTTGAGAACAAAAGAGAGGGACAGAGAGGGAGGCGGGGCTTAAGAATAATAATTTGCTCTATGAATATGAATAAATAATTTAAAAATAAACACTGAGCGAAGATGAAGAATGAAACACCCAAAGGCAATTAACTCCACAAAAAGGAGAGGGAAATTAATTTTGTTTATCAGTGATGTATAAACTTTCATAAGGGCCCATGAGGTTTAAAAAAGCCTGTTATCTGATTTGATTTGATGCACATTTGTGGCTTTATGGCCTCTGTTAATGTCCAGCTGCTAAGTATATGAATTGTGTGCTTTTAAAGTGAGTGAAAGGAATCCAGAGAATAGGCTGGGAACATGTGGAGAAGTGCGCAGGTGCACAAAAGCTTAAAACGTATTTTTCTATGTGGATCACCAACTGATGAGGGACATGCAGCTTTAGCCTCAGTCTTTTCGCGTCATATATTGTCCGTAAAGTTAGACATCAAATGGATGACTGATCGATTCTCTCTCAGTTTTTGGATTTAATGTTCCGTTCAGCTGCTATGAATTTCTTGAATGTCACGAAAGTTTCTTAAAGCAGACTTTTCATGTAAGATTTTATTATTTTTAGCCTGATCTCGTTGACCGAGCAAATATATGTGCATTCCGACCTTTGCTTTTGAGTCTAGACTTTGCAGCTTTGAGCCACGTTAAATAACACAGTAGTGGAGAGGACAGATTACTTGAAAGGGTGCAGGAAGTTCAGTGTGCTGGATCATTAAAGTCTTGTCTTCTTGTGTGCCCTCACCCTGCTCTGTAAATGAAATAAAAAGGAATAAAAAAAAATGTGGCCATGTGGTCTGTAAAATCCTCGATTTATAACCAGTTTCTGAAGATAACGGATTCATTTGGAAAGGTCACATGAAGTTGCAGTATGTAAATACAATGCCACGAGTGGTGCTGAAATCAGTAGCTCATGTGCTGCAGTGACGAGATATCAGCAAAATAAATGCACTCCCAATTTAAAGTGTCCCTAAAATCAAAGTTATCTTGTCCAACGAAGGTAGTGTGAAGTGTATTTTCTACCCGCACTATCCGCAAAATGCCACTGATTAAATATGAATGATCAATTTTATATCACGGTATGTTCAGCAGTATAGCCCTGTCTCAAAAGAGAGACATGCAGCAGTTTGAGAATTAACAAGTGTTTAGAGCTTGGAGATAAAGGTCACTTAGGGTCAGTTAGATTGAAAGGTTTAATTCAAAAGTTAGATGAGTCACTTTCTGCTCTGTACGTCAGAAAGGCCAGTATTAACTTCTCCTTTTCTTCTGTCTCTGGTCGAGATTTTGATGATGACTTACTCCCACTGAAAGAAAGTCTGAGTTCGTGTGCTGAAAAATGAGAACTACATTGAATTTTGCTCAAGTGGATCAAAGTTAAATTTGAAACAGTTCAAGAGTAATATATGTTATATTAGATGCTTTCCCACTTTGAAACATGGCTTTGATTTTAATTTGTTTGTCATATCTTGTCTTTTCCAAATGAAAAGTAAAACATTTTTCTACTTATACTTTTTGAAGTGATTTACTCAGAAACATTCTCAAGCTGCAACCTTCAGTTGTCCTTTTTATGAAGTCAGTTTTATTTTTTTATGAGGAATGACAGCTTCTTGACATGTTTCCATGAAACAAGAAGCTGCGAGGAGCGACGTACTTTGTCCCTAGACTATAGCAAAAAAAGAAGAGGGTTTTTTCTCTTCTTAACCACTCGTTTTAAGACCTGAATGGTTAACCTTCGGTCATCCCGATTCCTTAGTAACATCAAAAGACCATCTCAGACTTCAAAGATTGTTTTGATCTTGAGAACAGGATTTTGACCTGATGAAACCAGGATAATAGACATTGCCGAAGGACTCCAGCATCCTTGATCTACTCAGACATTCTTTACCAGTGAGACCATGGATGCTGCTGGCAACAAAACAATTCAAAACTCATGCCCCAGTGTCTCATTCAGAGCCTTTCTCATGGAAGTGTGTCCTATTAAGTTAGCCATGCACTGGAGCAAGTGTGTGTCTGTGTGTCTGTGTGTCTGTGTGTCTGTGTGTCTGTGTGTCTGTGTGTCTGTGTGTGTGTCCTGGAATGATTTTGGGTGAGTGGTATTAATCAGAAAATTGGATCAATCAGCCAGTGGTCTGAGGATAAGGACATCCTTAAGGGAATTTCAAAAGAAAATGTGAAATCTTAAGAACTGTAAATGATGTGGTAATTCCCTAAGGGAACAATGGCTGCCCCTTTCAGAATATATCCAGTGAATGGTCACAGACCCTACTCAAGGATGTATTTTTTCAGAACGTAAAAGCCTTTGCGAAAGGTATTTTGTCTGGTGTAGAAATGAAGCACAATTCACATAATAAACAGCAATTTTACTGACGAACTGTGGTTATGCAGAGAGCAGACAGGTGCAGTGATTTTCATTACAACAAAACATATGATTTTAGCCATTGTAAACCTGTCAGTGTGTCAGTTTGGGGCATTGTGACATTAGGTTCAAAATAGCTTTAAAACTATTTTTTAGAAATGAAGTTTCTATTCAATTTTCAGCCATGCTGGCGGTCAGCTTTACAGGCGGTCTAATGGTCTGTCCAGACTGAAATATCTCAGCAACTATTGGATGGATTGAAATGAAATTTTGCACAAGCAGTGAAATATTTTGACAACTATTAAATGAATTGCCATGAAATTTACCACGGATATTGAAGGCCCCTACACTTTGACTTTATCTTTGGCACTTAGCCCGAAGCTCATTCACTCCTGAAGGTGCGGGATTGACTTGACATAAACTACGGTTCCCACATTCATTGTAATAAGGGAACATGTCATCCAGTGCAACAGTGCAGCGCATTTATGTTTACCTTTCGGGCAACAGGGGAGCTCTATGGTATATCTTTGGACGCACAGACTGTAGGCCTACTTGTTAGCAGGATCAACTCATTGTTGTTTTTTTCAATAAATTTTTTGACAAAAAGTCACATATGAATTGCTGCCAGCATTATCTATTAAAATGCCTGCTAGCTAACACTGCATGCAACATTTACTTGGGCTTTTTTGTCCTGAACTCCTGGTCCTGAAAAGAACTGAATGGAGGTCTGTACAGTGCAACTCTTTACCTTTTATAATTACAAAGCCTCTCTTCTTCTGTGGTAATTCAGATGGTTTGAACATAAACATTACATATTTTCTCACCACTTAAGAGAAACTTAGACCGACGAGACTAATATGAGTTGCACAGTAGAAATCCATGTTCGTTTCGATTGTGCACTGAGTTACTTGCAGACAACTCTGTCCTCCAACTCTCCTGCTGCATAATCAAACAAGCACCATCTGTTTTTCATCACCGTTGCAGTCAGAGGAAGCAAGAAAAAAATAACCTCCTGAATATCAGAAATTCTCGAACACATTTGGTAAGCCTCTCCACTCCCAACCTACCTGCCCTCATTGATGTAGCAATTTCACGGAAAAATACAATAATAGCTCATGACCCAGGCCATCCTCTCCACTGTCACTTCACAAAAGTCCCCTCTGGCGACTGATGCAGACGGTTTGGGCGCAGAGGAGCCTATTTCTGCAGAGGCTTTGCCCTGCCTGAGCCACAGAAATTCTTAAGAGTGCCTTTTATAATTGAGGATTTGTACAGTTTTCACATTTTCGCAGCGCCACAGTGGATAGAGTGGAAAGTCCTTAACACACTTGGAAATACTCCCATTTGAATTGGTGCACACATTGGCATGTAAAATGATTTAACAGCAAAATAAATCGACTCCAGTGAAAATGCATGAATTTGATCTTTTTATGGTCTAAGAAAACCCAACCAAATACTCAATGAACAGGGGGGTTTCTGAGAGTTGACAAGGTCTGGGGCCAGAGCATCTTTACACATTTATTACACAGGAGCCTCGAGTGCTTCTGTGTAATAAATGGAAATGCAAGGCCTTGGAAAACTTAAACTCATCACTGCTTGTGTTCTGCTGTTTGGCTTTGCCATATTAGTCTGTAAATTGCATGTAGGCTTTTGTCCATTTGCGTGTGAAATTTGCAAAATCAACAGGCAAAAGTTTTGAGAGGCTGCACAATTTCCATTTCAAAATATCCATATGTACTGTGGTGAATTTCAGAGCTGTTATTTGATTTACTGCATTGATTGGCCAATTGCATCCTTGGTGGCAGTGTATATGGACAAAAGGTTTTCTACTATATCTCTGTATTCATGGGAACCATATATTGCGTGGGTGGTGCAGTCAGATTCATGGTCACACACTTTAACATGTCAACTTCTTTACTTTAACGTCTACAGTAGTGCCAGTAAAGAGGCATAACTAACCTTAAGGTCAAACGTTAGGCTACGTTTCATGTTTGTCGATGGCAGCACAATTATGTGAACTATATATATATAATCATAATCCATGTTTGACAACAATGGATGTTCCATTTAGAGTAATTAACTGTGAACCAGACAGCAGTCAAAGAAAACACTTTGATGTTGCTTTTTATATTTAAAGCTTATATATAAGCTGTCTGAATTCACTCCTGTTTACTCATCCACTCCCAATATATAACAGACAGCCAGTAGTTGTAGTGGGCAGTAAATAAAACCCCTGTGCATCTTTAGAATGTGATGAGTTGCATTGTGGGCTTGTTTGCACAAAGTCCATGCAATGGATACTGCTTTTTTGTGCCATGAGTCTTTTTAACAGCAGACTTTTCACCTTGTCACAGGAGGAAGGACACAGGTGTTATTGATAACAGGATGGCTCTTGACGTTGCGTTGCCTGGCTTTGCTTAGTTGATATTAGCCGGTGAAGTAGTGGCTCTAAAATCCAGGGGCACTGTGGCTAGCTGCTACTGCCAGCTCTATCTTTAAACCCTTAGTTTACTTTGGATAACGGCCATTGATAATAATAATCATCCACTCTTGATGAGTGGTCCGGAGAGTGAATTAAATCATTTGTATTTTGCGATCACTATAGATTGTTTTTTCCTCAGATTTAAGGCTAGTCAGAAAACATTCCTAGCCAAAACCCCCAGAAGCCAGATGCTGATGACGCAGATGTGAATGAACATGAATAACTACCTCGAGGCCACAGGGCATTTTTTTTGTCAATATGATTTTTACAGAAATAGCAGTATTGCAATGATATAATCAATATAATATAATGTTCTTTCATTTGAGAAACTAGAAACAGGAAATATTTTGCTACCCCTCTGATTAATTGTTCTGTTAACCTGGTCAAGACCCCCTTGCTGTGTTTGTCGATGTCCCGAATGCCCTTCACTGCTCTGATAGCTGAATAGACTGCAGTGTGCTCCTGCCAGGCTCCCCAGGGGCCAAACAAACTAATCTCAACCGAACTTGCCCTCCACAGCCATGCAGTATTTTGATGTTTGTGGATGGCGATGGTAAACTAGTCCATCACAGCTGGATACAGTGATACAGAGAACACAGACAAGGATCAGGAGAGTTGAAGACATATAGTGTACCATCCCTCTTATGAATACAAAATTGAAAAAAAGGTTGAAAATTGAACTACGATAGCAGGGGAGCTATTACCTAGTACAAACATACTGTCAAAGGTCTGATGAAAAAGCTTGAAACAACAGTGTTGTTTATGCTCTGAGTGACATAATGACTAACGCACATTATAGCTTAGTTTGTTTTGAGACACAGTTGATTTTATTTTGTCACTTGTGAGCGGCCGTGGTTTCAAGCGACTTTGAATGCAGCAGTGTTTTTACCCCAGGGTCTTTAGTGACTGTAGTTGGCAAAGTAAGTCAAGATTCTCAGCAGGAGAGCATGTAGGTGTGGTGTTGGATGCAGGGGAGTATAACCTATCATTTTGTTGTCATCACTCAATCAGAAAAAGAAATTCTGACTTTGATCCCTCAGCACAGGAAGGTGTCCAAGTTATACACACAATATACACCGCGGTCACAACTTCACGCTCTGCACATTGATAAAGTATAGGCATGAATCATGCTCTTTTCAGCTAGCCTTGTAGTCGTGCACCAATGACCTTTACCTCGCTGTTTTGTGGTGAGTCTTGCAACACATAAGTCAGGGCGGTTTTATTTATATAGTGCCAAATCATAACAGCAGTTTTCTTAGGGCATTTTTCATATAGATTGTGTCTATATATTATTATTTTAGAAAGCAACTTAGCAACACTGGCAAGGAAAGACTCCCTTTTAACAGGTAGAAACCTTGAGCACAACCAGGCTGTGAGTATAATAATAATAATAATAATACTAATAATAATAATAATAATAATAATAACAATAATAATAATAATGATAAATTGAATTGAACATTGATAATAATTGTGGCAGTGAATGGCAGTAAATGGCAGTGGGTGGCAGCGGGTGGCCTGCAATCATAGATCCAGGCTCTGCAGCTCTAGAGGCAGAAATACCTGCAGAAATCGACAGCAGGAGAGAGAACAAGCCGAGTTAGTAGCATTCATTAATGGGATATGAATGTGTACAGATGGAGAGGGAAAGAAGCAGAGGGGAGCTCAGTGCATCATGGGAAGTCCCACGGCGGTCTTGGCCTATAGCAGCATAACTAGGGGATGGTTCAAGGCGAGCTGGAGCCGGCCTTAACCGTAAGCCTTATCAAAGTGGGAAGTTTTGAGGCGGCTCTCTCCTATCGTGGAGAGGGTGTCTGCCTCCTGGAGCCAGACTGGAAGATGGTTCCACAGGAGAGGAGGCAGATAGCTGAAGGCTCTGCATCCTTTCTACATGGAGAGAACCACGTGCAAGCCTGCACTCTGGGAGTGCAGTGTTCTAGTTGGGTAATAGGGAACGATGAGCTCTTTAAGATATTATGGTGCCTGACCATTAAGTGCTTTGTAGGTGAGGAGGAGGATTTTCAATTCTATTGTGGTTTTTACTTGGAGCCAGTGCAGAGAAGCTAACACAGGAGAAATATATTCCTAGTTCTTGTCAGCAGCGCTCTGGATCAGCTGGAGAGTCTTTAGAGGCTGTTTGAGCAGCCTGATGAAGGAATTGCAATAATCAAGTTTAGTATTAACAAATGCACAAACTAGTCTTTCTACATCTTTTGGAGACATGCAGGATGTGTCTGATTTTTGTGATATTACATAGGTGAAACACGGCAGTCCAACATATAAATCTAATCAACTAAATTATTAATACAGTCTGATACTGTGACAGGTTTGTTTACCTCAGTTATGGCTGTGAACACAGAAGTGAAACAATATATGGAACAATATATATTATTTTATATATATGTGTATATATATATATATATATATACAGTATATTTAAATGATATGATCAGTTGTACAACTGTAAAGCAAACAATGTACTTACATTATATTGTTAGACTTTTTAACCAAAAATACAAATGCAGACAAGACTAAATAGGCCAACATTCTGTCACTTCTGCTAAGTCATACAAATACTTACACTTTGTCTTGACAGTAGACGATCATTCAACATATTAAAAATCACACTAGGTTTTCTGTGCAATATTAAAGGCTTCTGTCTTTTCGAGCTCGTTTGCCCTCGCTATATGTGCAGGTGCACAGCGATGCAGCGAGCTAAACACCTTTCCAATAAAGGTTGAAGACAGCAGTAGGCCCTTGAGGTTTTTACTGGAAGGAATAGTATTTGACAGCAAATTTAATGATAGTTATTACATATCACAAAAAGATAAACTCAACAAGGTTTTTTTCTGAATTTTTGCAACAGAGGTCCCAAGCAAGGAATCCAAGTGTGGACATTGTGGTTATGTCGTATGTGTCTTATCCAGCAGGCTACTGGACATCCCCTAAATTAGGTCCATTGTCCTTCATACCTGGAAGAAACAGCGTTGGGCTGGTGTAATGGCTTGGTTGTATTTGACATTTTTAATTAATTTAAACCCCTTTGTAGAGAACGTCTTTCTTTTTGACATTCTGATCTTTCTGTTAATCAGTGTAAAAACAATAAAACATGGAAACTTCCAGGAGGGAATATGTTTTATAGGTACTGTGATACCTGGAAAGAGTTCTACCAAGATTAGTGCTTATTGAAATGCACAGAAATTATGTCTACAAAATTTTTCATTAGTGATGAAGCATAATTATCCTTTAATACCATTATATACACCTTTTAAATTAACTGTAAACTTCCCTCAAGGTAGATTTTTTTCATTCCTCTCAAAGATTGTAAAGCGTTGTTATATGAGTTAAATTGAGATTTTTGAGAGACTTCGTGGTGGTTGTTGGATTACCACACTAGCTGGGCAATGACTTGGGCCCTTAAATGTAGAAATAGATACTAAAGCAAAAACTATACTGTTTTCATCTCCAAACGGGACTAGTTGTAGTTAGAGCTGGAATGGCAACCGAGATACGAGAAAATACAAAACCTACGCCGCTGTTCTGAGGTTGAACTTTCAAGGTCTGCTCCAAATCAGTTTAGTCTAATTTCACACTGTCATTCTAAGCAGGAAAAAAAGGAGCCATCAAACTCAGCAAGGCTAATATGTTGTTTCTTCTCTAATGGCTGCCTGCTTGGCTCAGATCTGAGCGCCTTTTGAAGTTGTGCTTCCCTTGAGTTGATAAGTGTGACTAACAACCAACAGCAGGTTGCCGCTGAGGAACAGCAATATTGTTAAAAGTAATAGAAGCGTTATCTCACTAATGCACTTCATACTTTACAACCGTTGCAAAGAGTGGGAGGTAGCAGGCATCGGCTGTTGTCCCTGTTAGCTGTGTTTCTCACAGCCGCTCCTCAAGAGGATGCTTGTGGTGTCTTGTGAAGTTGCAGCTTGCCTCGCAGTCACTGTTTATTGAGGAGAAATGAATTGCACAACAGCAGCGCCATGCCTAATGAACATAAATCATAAATGATGACTTGGGAGCCAAACTGAATTATATGGAGGAGCATCAATCCCAGGCTTTTGTGAGGTCACAGGTTCTTGAACCCAGATCCTCTAGATTTAACGTAGCTAATAAGTTTCTGGTTTCAATACTGCAGAGAAATGTGATGTAAATCAGAACTGACTGAGGAGGAAATGGGGCTTGTGGAGTATCAGAGCAAAGATGGAAAGTTGTTATAAATGCAGCAAGGAACATTTTGGATGACAATATGTAAATCCTCATCTGGATGAAAAAAAAATTAGTTTCTCTCTTCTCTCTGGACCTTTACAATAATAACAGCCACAGCCAACAAGAACAAAACTCTTTAATATTAAAAATGCTGCCTTCGTGAGCATCCTAATACCATCTGATAATCCACCACTGAAAATTCTAAAGATGCATAATTCCAGAAACACCAGCCATATATCTGTCTAAAGATATAAACTAAACGCTGCACTATGCGATTTATGTTGTGTGTGGGTTAAATTCTCAGAGTGCTATACTAATATACTAATAATTTCTTGGTAAATATTTAATAGCTACTTTGAACTGGCAAGACTGATTCACTCACTCAGTCTCCTGTCAAACATAAAGTGCACAATCATGGAACATAGTTGGGTAAATATCTCTTCTTTGAGATTGGCACCTAAGTTTAGACATATTTAGTCAAATATTTTTCAAAAACCCTGAAGAGCCATATCCTTGAGTCTAAGGTTAACTTGATATTTAATTCAGTCTGGACTGACAGTCCACCTGATCCGTTGGAAACTACATTTACAACAGCAAATCTGTTTTGATAGAAAATCTTAATATCGCTTGTTTTGCCTACAAATAACCTCATACACTTAAAAAAAAAAAAAAAATTGAGATAACTCTTATTCTAACTCTTTTATTTGGGCAATTTAATTTGATTTTGTAAGTTTTGGCTCTGAGTTTATCCAACTGTTAACTCAGTCCAAGTTAATGTAACTCAAATCTTTGTTGTCTTTGCATTTTATCATGTATCATATTGTGTTTGATCCCCCATGAGCACCAGCTTCTAATCATTAACAGTTTTTACCCTGCTAGAAATCACAAGTGCAGACCTTCATCATGGTTTGTATTCTTTTAATTTTAATCAGAGCGAAGTCCATC
Organism: Seriola lalandi dorsalis; assembly: GCF_002814215.2. Lineage (NCBI taxonomy): Eukaryota > Metazoa > Chordata > Actinopteri > Carangiformes > Carangidae > Seriola > Seriola lalandi. The sequence continues at coordinate 4,977,533 of NW_019525485.1, read as the reverse complement.
ATGTAACCTTCCTCATTTTAGAAAAAAAGAAGGATTTCTGGAGAAGCTTAAGCCTGCTGCAACAGGATAACATTTCTGACAAATTACTTCTGATGTGCCTTAAGGTTAACACTAGCTTGCTTTATTATTATTATTATTATTATTATTATTATTATTATTATTATTATTATTATTATTATTATTTAAACTTCCGTTGGGCAGGATTAAAAATAAAAGCACAAATAAAATGCTGCATATTCACTGACTGCAGAGAGAGAGAGAAAAAAATATTTTTTAGGAATTGGTTTCTTTCTCGGTTATAGATATTTAAAAAGCCAAATCATAGATATGAAAATGTATCAAGAAAAAAAAGAGAGTCCAACTTCTGGTGCATTTAAATGAATAAATGGACTTGTACTACTTATTGTAATAAATATACTTTATCCAGGTCGGCTGCCTTTTCACCGTAGGCCTCCTGATCAGCTGCCTGTCCCGTGTATGGATGAGGCTGTGTGCGGCGGCCAAGGCTGGAGGATCCCATCCCTGCCTGTGTACGTTGACTATGATTAATGACCGAGAGGGAGGTTAAAACAGTGATTACACACCAGCTGGCATGCCTCCACTTTTAAAATCAGCCTCCTCTTCACCTGTGTCTGGGGGGGGGGGACTATCGCTCATACTGCTGTAACCTGTAGGAGAGGAGAGAAGGTGAAATGGTAGGATTGATTGTGTCTTTGTACTCTGCAAAGACAGGAATGCAACCCTCCTTCAAACAGCAGTCGTCCAGTCATAGCTTAGCAACTGTGAGTACACACAGCAGCAGGTCTGTTGAGTTTATTTTAGCCTTTACAAAAACACAGCCATGAGCGGAAGTGTAAGGAACCAATTCAAATATGTGTTTCCCTGTCCTAACATGAACTCCAATCGTCAGCTTGCTCACTTCCTGAGGCCAGGGAGCACTAGTCAACAACAATTTGAGGAAGTAAATCTGCAGCTTTTATCTTCTTAAACTGCACGTGAGGCGAGCGAGGATGGAAAACTTGACAGGCCGAGCAGCAGGGACAAATTGAGACGGAGAGAGATGTAGCACATTGTATTATTTGTGATGGAGAGATACACTGAGTAGTGAGATGGGAACACTAGATGGAGCTTTCCCATAATGAGTCTTGTTCACTTGCTCATCCGAACTTGATCAATGTGATTGATAATTCCTTCATCACAGCAGTTTTTCTGGCCGCTGTTCCCATGGCAACCATACTTTTAGCCAGCCATTTATGTCTGGGCTTATTCATATCTTTGAAATAATTCAGCTATTTACATGTGTAGGGCCACCTAGTCAGGGATCGCCAGGAAAATAGTTAGGTCTGCTACCTGTTGCAGATAGACTGAGCGTTTTGTTTTTGTTCAGTGTTCAGTGGGTCATCATGCTGGCTCAGTGATCCACGTTGGATTAGGCCATTTAGGTTGTTTTTTCTCTCACAGTCTTTTTCTTCGTCTCTCTACAGTAACAGAGGCAAAAATGCTGAAAAAAAATGTTTATATGTAGTTTGCACATCTCATGTGGTTTAACTCTTGAGGAAAAAACTTTTAAGAACTGGACCTTGAGTTAAGATTATTTTGTCAGACACCTTTATTTTCATTATTTTTGTTGTTTAATTGTTTTTAGATATAAAAAATCCTTATCCTAACCATAACAATAGCAATTTGACACACAAATGTGTTTATAGTTAGCAAATCTTCACTCTGATATGCTTAAGAAAGAGACTGTCCTCCCAAGAAAAACGAGAGTATTTGTCCAAATGCCTGAAATAACCCATAATTACATTTTGCTACCGAGGACATCTTGTTGTTGCAGATAATAGCTCTGGTTTATAAGCAGCAAAGGTGGAAGCAGAGTGACTTTGTTGTTGTGCGACGTGTCTTAAGGAGGTCTGGGTGGGTGGATAGCATTGTTCGCACCCTGTTTCCTATCCAACAGTCAGGGTTTGCATGTAGTGTTACTGCCTTGGGAATGGTAGCGTGAGTCTGTCGGTCCAGATCGAAGTATCGGCAACGATTTGATGGATTGTTTCGTACAGAGATTCCCGGTCCCCAGAGGATTATGGTTTATGTTTTTGGAGGTTCTCTGACTATCTCTCTACTGCCACAACGAGGCTGACATTTTCCTTAGTGAAATATTGTATCTCACAACTACTGTATCTCAACAGTCACTGTCAGCTGTACATTGTGTTTAGTGCTGATTGACAAATGTTAGCATGCTACAATGCTAAACTTAATTCAGTCATTGTAAGCATGCTAGGATGCTGACATTAGCATTTAGCTGAAAGCTCCTCCGGCTCACATGGCTGTAGGCCCCTCAGTCTGACCCTCCACTGACCGCTCTGCTTTCTCTGTCAGTGATTTACACAAGTGCGACATGTATAAGCTGAGGAGGAGCAGGTGCCGGGAACAACAGGGTAACAGCAGTTTGACAGTCACTCCCTCCCTCCTCCTCTGCACCCCCCCCTCTGACTCTGGTCATTCTCAGAAGAGTTGTCCCCTGCCCAGTGGCATGTGGATGTGTATAATGGAGATGGATGGTGGCTGGCTCTGCCACACCGTGGAACAGACGGACTCCTCCCTAAACGCCTGTCTGCCAGCCTCCATCAGTCTCCGTCCGACAGCCCCCCGGAATAGAGCCCAGGCTCGATATTGGCCTGCTCAGGTGTGTGTGACTGTGTGTGTGCTTTTTTGAATGACCGACTTACTTCAAAAAACATGTTATTAACATATCTCGCTTTGAAAAGTTGACCCGGAACACAGTTGAAAATGACAGCTCCATTTTTGGAAGTGCTGTCAAAGATGTGTCCACTGGACAAATTTCAGCTTTTAGTGCTGAAGTCTTGTGTGATTCTGGAAGGAAATCGAGCAACTAGATCAACATGCACAACAAGAAATAATGCTAGAGCAACCCTGGGTGATAAACTGCAACAAGTTCTCCCCTAAGAGATATCCCACAATCCTTTGGGAGCTTGAACAGCTACTGTTGTCATTCTCCTCCTACACCTTGCTTCTCCCTCTTCAGCTGCTTTCCTGTGCCTATGGCTCTGTAGAGACCTGAACTGTTCATGTAGGTGTATGCATACCATGTTGTGTGAGTGTGTGTTTATATGGTTTGCCAACAAAAGCTGTATTATCTCATGGTTCCTTGTGCATTTGAGCCTTTGTGTTCTCTATGTCTGGTAGGGTTCATACTGGATGCTATGAAGTTCAGTCACTATGCAGTCCGATCGCTGACACCTAGTCTTGTTTAATTAAGCTGCTGGATCAATAAACTCTTTGATTTCTTTCCCTTTTTTTCATGCCTGGAACGCCATCTGTTCGCTGTGACTCAAGTAAGACGAGTACCACCTTTCTGGGATCCTCTGAAATACCCATTAAAAATCCATTAAGACAGCACCAGAAGATGGGAGGGAAACAGTCTTTAGCTTAGTGGATAAAATAGCATCTCTGCAAAAGTGGAGGTTTTTCAAGCTTTTAATATAATTTCTTTAATAACACTAAAAGCTGCATCAACAATTAATCGACAGTGATGAAAACAAGACAGGATAGTAAATGTTTTAACCAAAGAGACCACATCCTCAAAAAGTGTCCTTGTCACTTTGTCACACATCTTAAAAGACTGCTGAAAAAGACTCCTTCACTTTTCCTCAATGAACCATTGGACAAAAAGAAAGCCATAAGATTAAAGGATAAACCCATTCACCCCTAGTGAGGATTTAAATCTTTTAAAAGGGGTCACACATGTACGTATCATTTCACCAGCAAATGTTATTCAAACAGCAGTAAATACTGCATTTACTTGGCACTATTTTCAACTGCGAATGATTATGTGTTTGATAAGTCACATCAGCAAGGTGTGTATGTGATTGAGTCAAAATAACATTGCCTGTGTGCTTGTGGTAATGAAGGAATATGTCAACGAGTGCAACAGCTGAGTTGCTCTGTGATGTTTTTAGACAGTTTCAAAAAAGATCTTGCGCACCATAAAGTCTCAGTAATAGGTGTATAGGATCAAAACTCTTGACTGAGCCGAGAACAAAGAATGCCAGTGAATTTGTCTTGATGGATGTTGCCTGGTAAAAGTCTGAGAATCGAAGTGATGTTAATAAAATGAATACAAGTGATAGAGAGTGTGCAGGATAATAGACTTTGGACAAATGGAGCTCTATTGCACAGGGAAACAGGATATATTGACAATACTTGTTAATAGGATTAGCTCATTGTTGGTTTCAGCTTTGACTTTTCACAGCTACAAACTGAACAGCAGAGGAGCTATATTTCACTATATTCTCCACTGAAGGCTTTGCTGAGTTGATTATGGCTGTCAGGCACTTTCCTGCCATTTACAAACAGATTCTGCTCATGTAATGAGATTTGGAAGTGGGTGGTGGAGATCAGTGCTACTCCAGGTACTTGCTGCATGTGTTTTAGTTGCTAAACTGAGTGACTGGCTAATTAGTCAATGTTATCTGTGAATAAGGGTGCCAGCTGTTGAACATTAAGAAGTCCAATTTGTATTTGTGTTGCTCATTTGAAAAACGGATATGTTTTTTTTTTTTGTTTTTTTTTTACACTTTACACACAGAAAATGTTCGATGGCTGTAAAGCACAAAAGCAAGCGAATCTTATTTAGCTGGACCACAGATGGTGAATAAATGCTGTCACATAATCACATTTTCATTTTCAACTTTGTAGGCTAATTGAAACAGTGATTTCACTTGGTTTGATCAGGAGAAGTTGTGTGAGCTGCTACGACGTGTGCATCTAAAATACAGTATGATAGAAGCTTAATGCCTGAGTATATACAGTATCAGATTAATGGGAACAAATGGGCGCGAGATTTACTGGGTTGTTAATGCTATTTTTCCACTACTGCTATTATGCAAATATGGACCGTCTCAAAGTCGCATTGATCTTAATTAATTATACATATAAGCCCATGCTGTACTTGCATATCTTAACCCTTGTGTGTTGTGCGAAGGTAAGATCAGACTGCAAGTGATATTATAGCACCCTATGATTAGCATGAATCATTTTGTAGGAATCAGATGTGTATAAGCTATTAGTCTTGTTTTTATGGTCACTGTCCTTTTCTTGCTTTGTCACACCACATGAAGCTTCCTCAGTGAGCATATCTGAAACAATGCCCTTCCTCACCGTTCTTTCTCAGACATCAGTTTTAATTGGAGTCCTCTATCTTGCGAGTGAAGCCTTTAGTATCTTTGATACTATTACTGACAGTATGAGCACTGAAATAAGCAAGCAAACTAAAGTGAGTGAGCTGCTTGATAAAGCCAGTAATTCATTTGCAATGAGAAAGTGTTGAGACAGATAACGGCACAGCATGTGGAAAACGCAGCCCCCTCCTTCACTTGAAGGCCACTGCGTTGACGTATGTAGAAGCAGGGGAGCTGACGCAGAGAGCTTTGGCACATTCCTGGTGGACCACTTTGTAACATTAATGTCATATTTCTGCTGTTCGCAGAGTGATTGTTGTAACAAAAGGACTGCCGCTGTGATAACTTTCCAGAGTTGAGAAATCCTTCTTTGTAATATTATAGAACTCTGTGCAGTGTTTTGCTTTTAGTCTGCTTGTTTTCTTTTTTCAGTCTGAACCTCCAGTACAGTGGTTGAGACAAAAGTATGTCTGGCCATAACTCGTACTGCCCATTGTCTTACATGAATATATATTTTTACTTTGCCCAGAAGCTTTCTACATAACTTAATGAGACACAAATAAGACGGAAGTGCTAATAAAGTGCTTCTGTTGATGGGCAGAGTAGCCATCTTGGATTTGGAGGTCGGGGTTGGTGACGTTCCCCCAACTTTGCGAGTTGTTAGTCTGACTCCAGGGGGTGTTCCAGTTGAAATTTCTGATTGGGAACTCAGAAATTCTAACTTTCCGGTTCAAATGACCAAGTAAGCACACATCTGTTGTCTGATGAGGTGAGTGAAAGGCATTCTGGGGAATGTAGGCTGTAACTATTGTTGCGCTTGAAAATAAATATAGTCAAAGGCAAGTGTTGGCACAAAAAAAGTCAATTATAACCCCTGGAATGCATCCGATAGCACAGATGGATGGCACCTTTTGCTAATAATTGAATGAAAAACTAGATCTATAAAGATTCACTGCTTCTTTTCCCTGTGAGGATGTCTAATTTAAAATGAGAGCAATAGGGTACAGAGGAGATAATATTCTTTCTGTCAATGTTTTCTGTCTTTCATTTGACTGGACAAGGAGACTTCTGTTCATAAAAAAAAAAAACTCCTCTGTCTGCCTGAGGTCAGAAAAGATTAAAAAAGGGAAAAAAAGAAAATTATAAGTGAAAGAAGGCCTCAAATAGAGAGAATGTGAGAAGAGAGAAAGAAAGAGGCATCACTTACTTATTAGTCTGGTGGTCTTGGCGCTGGAGCGAGACACAGGCCAATAAAAATGCCATCTCTTCTCTGGGATTATCCCGGTGTTGATGGAACTGACAGCCCGCCTCTCGCTCTGGGATTCCCATTTGGGAGCAAAGACGACTGGTTTCTGTGGCTACATTCAACCGTCCTGGCTCATCACTCTAGGAAACTCTGTACCAAAATAGGCCCTGCAGGTTCAGTGGCGGACGAGCAGGATCCCCCTTAAACACAGAGCTGTTGGAGAGCAACTGAAGGAACTGTGACAGTAATACAAACATTACAGCCAAATCATGTCGGCAAGTATAGTCGGGAGAATAGACTGAATTGCTTTGTTTGTAGCTGTGTCTGTGTTTCTGGTAAGATGTCGACTTTTATAGAAGTCAACAACTTGCAGAGTTTTGGCCGGCTTAGAGGAAAACCTCATGGTCTATGAAATGAGCAGTGTGGGGCAAGTCTTTTGAAAAGCTCATTACATATTACCTTTAAATAAGATTGCTGAATGTGACTTCAGAACAATGAATAAATGGACCTCGATGTAATTTAGTGAAGGAGCCTTCATATTCTTTAAATCCAGTTTGAGATGTTGCTGTAAATGACTGATAAAGCCAAAAAAGCACATTGATGATCCATAGAAACCTAAATAGAAGTATTTATTCCTGATACTTGTATGTTTGCGTTGAAGTAGTATATTGTTTCATATATCCATAGTTATTACTGATCTTTTTACTCCAGCTATTGTGCGACTTGCTCTGTTTTTACAATCAGAGAGGATCACCTCTCAGTCGAAGAATGAATACATTTTCCAGTCTGTGAGTGCATTCTAACCTATTCTGAAGCTTATACACTAAAGTCTGTTAATGCAAACATTGCTCATGAATTTCACCTCATGAATTTAACTCAGTTGCACAAGTGGAGTGCATCAGCTGATGGGGGTCATGCGGGGACTTCTTCAAACGTGGTCTCTAAAACAGTGATCACACAGTGATCTCAATGTCAGAGCCCTTGTGGAAAATTGGTTTTTCACAGAAATGGTCCTTAACCGGTATTTTCTGTATCATCCATCAAGAACACAGAACCTATCCTCAAAATGCATCATCATCTGTGCAGGCCAGTGCCTTTCCTTTGTTCACAAACTTAATGTAGAATGAAACAGCGTTACATTGGACCTTGCTGATATATTTTTTTCATCCTCGGCAGAAACTCAAATCTCTACATCTGCTGGTATCAGTAATACAGTAGATGTTTGATACACTATCCTTGTCGGTCTGGACTAGTAACACTGTTAAACCAGGTACAGAGCCCGGGGTCACCACCCTGTAAGAAAAATATATTATATGCTACAAACACCATCATCCCTTAGAAGCCGCTTTAGCTGCCTTGGTATTTCATCGTCAGTGGGAAGGGAGAACGGCTCCCAAATCTGTGCTGAACCAATTTTCAAACATTTAGAAAAAAATACTGTAACTTGCATAGTTAGCAAAAACATCCTTTTTGCAGTCAAACCTGCTGATTCAGAATGATCTCTGGGATCAGGCTGCAGTTTTCTAAGTGCCGCTTCCCAGTCTCTTCCCGGTCTAATGTAATTGGTCTGTGCACAGAATTAATCTTACTGCATTTGGATCCGACTTGTGTTATGTGGGAATTCTTGTGGAAATGTTACAAGGTCTAACAGGTCTAAGACTGTTGTTGTGATGTTTATGTAAAAAGTGACTTATTGAGACTTATTTGTCACTTATTCAGACATGTTCTGACATGGCCAAGGCTGTTCTTGCCTGGTTCCAAGCTTCTTCCATTTCACAATTATTGAGGTCACTCTGCTCCTGGGAGCACTCAGAGCTTTAGAAATGGTTTCATACCACCGTCCTGATCTATGCCTCACCACAAAATCTTATCACAGAGGTCTATGGAGAGTTCTTTGGACTTCATGCCTGTTTTTTTTTTTTTTTTTTGACCTGACATGCAGTGTGAATTGTGGGACCGTGTGCCTTTTGCATACCATGTCCAATCAGTTCAGATTGCCACAGGTGGACACCAGTCAAGTTCTAGACACATCTCAAGGATAATTAAAGCAGGCCAGGATATATCCCACCACAGGTCGGAGTGCCACAGCAAAGAGTATGAACACTTGTGTAAATGGGAGGGACATGGAGGGACATGGAGACACAGTGACAAAAATAGGCTGAGTTGTTTTGGTTTTGTTTCTATCCTCTCATTTAACAATATGTTCGTAACATGCTTTATAAAGTAAACACAGTGAGGTGACATATTTGACTAGGGTTTTGTACACGGTATAAAAAATACATGATAAATGATAAAAAAAAGTTAGTAAAATGGTTGATTATATTTATATGTTTGCATGTAGCTACAATAGAAAATGTTAGTTAATTTTTTGTTTTGGTAAAGCTATCTATCCTGACTAAAAGGTTTCACAGGTGTTTCCTTGGATAAAAAATTATACTGGGCAGCTTCCAGGTATTATCATGTTTAACTGTATGAGTGCGTGAGTGTGAGTGTTTTCACTGCAGCAACACTGTAATGAAAACATCCAGGAGGGAGAGAGAGACAGAGAGACTGTGCATGACAAACGGGACTTGTAAGTAAGTAGGGGAGATTACACTGGTTGCTAAACTCTCCATGGGGAAAATGTTAAGCAGATCCAATGGATGAAGTAATTCAATTTGAGCCCCTGAATAATAGCATCATTTGCCATGGAATTAGCATCCGCCACTATCAATCAGCACGGCGAAAGACTAACACAAGCTGCGCCCACCAAGGACATGGGCTTTCTGTGAAATTCAGCTCATTTATCGGGTTAACTTGACTGTAGTCAACAGTCACAGCAGGACCGCAAAGCAAATATTTATGTTTATTTTTAATAAGAATGCATTTTATAGTTCATGTGCATTAGGACAGTTGTGAAATTTGGAGCATTTTTTAAAATTATTGTTCACTTTTTTTGTTGTGGTTGCATTGTGACACTAAAAATTACACAAATTAATTATGAGCAACTCATTCATTTATAAGCATTGCATCATTTCAGGGGGTTACATGGTAAAAAGTTCACAAACAGGTGCTTTATAAGTGTTAATTAGTTTGATGTTTTATTATTGTCGGCCCACGCTAGCCGCTTTGAGTTTTGATGACATTTTTTATTCACAAGCACAAGTTGAAAAAGTTCAACAAAACAACCCAAGAAAATTCAATCAACCTTATGGCATACCCTTTATTACAGGCACGTCTCAGTGGACTTTTTAGAGCAAGAATAAGAAGAGGAAAATTAAAGTAGAGGAAAGTAATAATAAAGTCAGCAGCATTCGATATCGCTTATTCCAGTAAAATTATAATTGATACAGTCAAAAATATGACTTTTGTTCCAGATAAGTCAAGAACGAACCTTCAGATTCATAAAACAGAATGATAGAAATAACAGCTAAAACTACCTGAGGTACATTTTTCTGCTGATAATATTAAGACAACACCATTTGATTGACTTTTTGTCCTGTAATAATGTTGTCACTGTACAGCTTTTCTTTGCGTCTTTACTTCCATCATTCCATGATCTGCATGTGGGGTCGTTATGGGCTGGGTTTGACGTTGCTGAGGCAGACTCTTGGTGTGAGTTCTAAATTGAAAATTCCTTGCTGGGCTCAACAAATTGGTACCCTTTCAGTATTGAAAATCGAACAAATTAGATGGTGCTGGCTGCATTCACAAAGCAGGAGACGTGTTCCTTTGTAAAGAATTTATTTCATTGCTGAGAATGCAAGAGTTGACAGACATCACTACACAAGCCCATTATTAATGTCACTTTCTCATGGACCTTACTGCTGTGAATTGAAAGGTTCTGTTTTTTTTCTGCTCACGTTAAAATTAAATAAAATCTAAAAGCATAAAGGAGGATGCTCTCTGATGTTTGATGGCAGATCACAATTGTTTCCTCCATTTTTACTTTACATTCTAATCTGCACAACAAATGACTGTAAACTAGACCAATTTGTCAGCCAATTGGTTACGAAATCTTTCTGCTGCTCGATGTTCGAGCAAGGCTGGCAATTTGTTACACTACACAGCACTATGCAGGTAGCAGAAGTTTGTAAATTAATAAATGCAGATAAGAGTGCACAGGCAGGAAAAAGGAAAAACTGTGCAGTTCCGCTGCAGCTCACCTTGGCTTTCTCAGCTCATATATTGTTTTTGTCTTAGAATCTTGCAATATGCTTTTCTTGGGCTTAACTTCTTCCTCTTTCATCTGCTTTCAGTAGCTTTTATAGTCGTGACACAGAGAAGCCACCCAGCTCACTTTTTCAAGTTTACTCCACTTTTTAACAGTCAACTAAAAACCAAAATATGCTCGAAAAAATAGTTTCATATTCCTCTTTTCTAGTGCAGTTGTTGTCACAGGCTGTTCTCTCCTGTGCGAGGGCAGCCACTAAGGACAGAGTGTGTTGTCTTATTCTCCAAAGAAAAGACAGTGTTGTGTAGAGGCATGCTGTGAGATGACCGGGTCATCCTTATCACTGACCGAAGCTGGCAAAACGTCAAAACCCCCACCCCCCCACCCCCCCGATCCGCTTAGGAGGAGGAGGATCAGCACTTGTAAAATGACTGGCACTGCCCTAAGCAATGTTTTTCAGGACTCAGCAAAAGGCAGCTTACCAGAAACAACTGATGTTCAGAGGAGTTAATCATTGCCAATGTTGGATTGAGGATTTCTGGATTCACTAACTTTTAATCATCTTCTGTAGTGTATCACAAAGAGAAGCTCTGGTTTCAGTATTTTTCTTTTTTGTTATAAATTGACATTTGGAGCTAATTCGAGGACGGGTGGATGCTGTGCGGCCCCAGCAGGGAGTCCACAGGCTTGTTGAGGGATCCATCTAAAGGTGACCCCTACTTGACTGGCAGTTATGGTGTCACAAGAAAAACGCTTACAAAGGCCCTAGGAGCTAGACAGAACTTCTGCAACACTGTCTAAGTGACGAGTGTAGGGTTTGCCGGAGGTAAAATAGCCTTTTCATTTTCATTTTATTTTGTTCCACCTGCCAATCAGAGAGCATCCTGGCTGACACTTTATCAGCCTTTGTCATGGCAAGAATCGGCTCATCCACAAACAGAGGCACGGGTAAATGAGAAAAGTGCAGCCTTTGGGTGAAACTGTTGCCAAGTTACTTTTGGAGACTGATCTAACAATGAGCCTTGCACATCCAGAGAGCTGCTATTTTTGCAGCAGACAAGAGGAGAATATGTAAACAATAGAGGCTCCTAGTTTTCTATCTGTATTTCTAGCTTCACAGATTGGACAACTTGCTGTCACACGTCAACACGAGTTGTTTTGTGGCTGAAACAGTTGTGTTGTATGAGTTGGAGGTGAGACCTGTGGAGAAAACTTCTGAAGTCACCACCTGCTTTATATTCTCTTTGTGTTTAGCTACTTTAAAACTATGCTAAATGCATATTTCATATAGATACTCCAAACATGTGTATGAGGATAAAAACAAGCCCTCTTGCTCATAAGCGAAGAGATCAAAGAAACTTCACTGTCCATCATTTCACATGAAAGACAAAAGAGGTTATATTCAGAGCACCAATAACAGTGCTGCACCGGTACACGCTGCTTGTCGATCACACTCAATGCCTCATGCTGACACAGTGAGACGCAGCGGGGGCACAGAACTTTATTGCAACATTTATTGACACAGAGGCAACAAACTCCTGCATCATTCACAAAGAGCAGGGTGAAACAAAACAAGAAAGATGCTTGACAAGCTGTTTCAAAGTTGGTTGCCACAGCTTAGCTCCGCAGACCGGCGCTGGAGTCTGCAGCATTGCTTGGTCTTGTATGACCAGTGGCCTATAGTGGCTCATGTCGATTAAAGATTGCAAACTTAAAAAAAAAAAAAAGGGTGACTTTCATCGATGAATGTGCCGCTGTCACACAGAAAACATGAAGATGCATTTAAAGCAGCGGAACCAGGAGAAGTTTCAGAAATTAAAGGAAATTTAATGAACACTCTGAGTTGTTTTTTGGCGAGTAAAACTTTTTGCTAAAGTTTGCATTTGAGCTAGATGAATGATTCATTCTAGGGAGGGGTTGGGGGGGTCATATTTTGATCATGATGAAATAAAAAGAGTAGAGAACTTATAAGAGCTGGGAATAGAATCTGAATCACTAAAACTGAAGGCAAACCTTTATTTTTGCTGTCTGTGCATTGCATGCTGGGAATAATTTCAACTGGTTCTTAGGCATCAGGTGAGAGGTTAACTCTTTTCTTGTAAATGCCTTGTGGAGAAGTTGTTTTTTGTAACACAAACTTTAGACAACTATGTTTTTTAATATAGTAATTATGCAGTACACAGTTATGTAAACGTAAGGCTTTGTCTCCAAGTGAGGCACTGCCTCAGTCTTAGAGTCACGCTCGAACCCCTCTGGAGACATGCTAGAAGTCAAGCTTATTCCATAGAGTAACTTTTGTTATTTCATCAATATTTTAACTGTGTTTCAGTGGCCTCGGTGTTTGAATTATTTAAATGGGGTTAGTAGGTGTGAGACCAAACTGCTTACAGAACCAAGAATTAAAGAAACAAAGAAGTCTCCATCTTTGGTTTCTATCCAGTGATTCCATATGATGAAAGTAAATGAGGGTTTTATTTTTCTGCTGTGTGATGCAAGAACACTATACTGTTCTCTCACTCTCTCATTAAGAACTTTCTGTGATAGACATTAACATTTAGCCTCGTTGTTTGCACCCTGAATGAGGTTAATTTGATTTTTGGAAATTTAATTATTTTCATGCAGCCATAAGTAAAGCTTTCTTTTTCTTTTTTTTTTTTTTTTTTTTTTTTTTTTTTTTTTTTTTTTTTTTTTTAAAGTCACCTTGAGTTATTTCAAATTTGCTTTATGGGGATGGCAGTGTTGGTGTCGCTCAGTTGTCCATCACTTTGTTTCAGACTGAAATGTCATTGACAGCGATTACCACAGCATTTGGTGCAAGCACTCGTGAGCTTGTTAGGGTGAATTGTAGTAACTTTGGTGATCCTCTGTTTTTCAAAGTTTCAGCTTGTGGCTAGCAGTTAGCTCAGAGTCCCAATGTAGCATGGCTGTAGACTCTTGGTCTTGCTTTTTTCCTTTTTTCCATCTGTAAAACTCAGCACAATCTTCACTGTAACACATAATTAGTAGGTTTAGGTTTCATTTCAGTTTAATTTTCATTTTGATCAAGCTACAAATTTTCTATCTGTGGTTCCAGCTGTTCTTGTTTTCATTCGCTTCGGTACATACGGCCCTTTCCAGCGTGAATAAAATCTGAAAAAAGACAAGAAGTGAGTGAAGGGGACGTCTGAAAAACCAAGCAACAACATGTTGAAATCGTGTTGCTCTGCCTCTACAGAAAGCTTTAAAGCCTTGGTCTCAGCCTCAGCACTGAGATAGTTGGGTGATGCTTTCTTGTAAAATGAGGTTTGTAATTACAAGTGTCGCCTTGACCCGGGGCACAAATGACATGCTAATTATAAATAATTGGAGCTATGCAGATTGAATAAGTTGGCACCAACAAGTGCTGCTGTTTGCACTAACAATATGACAGTAAACAGTCCATCTCGTTGTTTTGCTAGTTAACTGCAGGAATTGCCCAGATATTTTAGAAACCGTGACTGAACCCTAATACATTTTCATTATCAGTGCTGACCTGTGTGGGCAGGCAGGGGAGGTTACTCAGGGTCACACAGAGAAGCAACTTTGGTGTTAGTAAGGTTCATTGTCTTACAACAGAATTGCTGAATGGCTGATTGAACATCTTTTTTCACACAACTTTGCTTGACTAGGCAAAAGTTGTTTAAGTCTGTCAGCAGTTTCACAGACTTTACAGACATCTTTTTATATTTATTGAAATATTAAATAGCTTGAGTTAATGTTTTTTTATTCCCAAATGTGGCTTTGGCACATATAGATAAATTGGCACACATTTGAATTATAATAAATGACCATGTACATATGTTTCAGAAGCTATAGGAGTGAAAGGAAATCCATATATGGCAGAATTAATGTGCTGTTTTTGTAATCTTAGCCTAGATTTGCAAACATGAGCACGAGAGCCAAGAAATCATCAAAAGGGAAAAAAACTGGAGCTGCTCTTCTGTGCCACCAGAGGAAAGCAGACGAACTTTTGTGAATTTTCCTTAGGAGATTTTTTACAGGGATGTGTGAACACTTGCTGGTAGAAAATAAAAGCGGGTGGCAGTTTGATTAAAGATGGCTCATTTTGGATGGAAGAGTACAGAGTTTCAGAGTTCACAAAGTCAATCTGTGACTCATCAGCTCACATGGATGGACCTCCTGTAGCTTTTGAGTCAGCATCCTTCCTGTAGGTTTTTCTTTCTATTTGGTTTCAGTTGATGAATACCACAAATTTGCTGATTTCATGTTATGATATGATTTGTCAGATAAACTAAAGGACGAAGCTTTGTTCTTATGGGTTGAGATTTTCCTACTGCTAAAGCCAAATAAACCGTGTTTAAACTCATTCAATTAAGCTGATGTTTTGGAGATGGTTGACATAGGACAGCAACGTTTTGTCACCTTACAACCTTTGAATAATTGTTTTTTTCTGCTAACGTTAAAAGACTATTCTACTGTCAGTCAAGTGGTTTGTGTCGCCCCTTATAATGCCTCTGGTTTTATATCCAGAATTCTGTTTATAAATCATTGGCAGAAAGTTTTGTGTTGTTCAAGTGTTGTGTCCTTCGCTCTCCTTTCTGTCAGGATAAGTGTTTACTGAACATACGCTTTATGTTGACGATACAGAGTGACCGTGACATTTTAGCTTTTGCTGAATTGACGTCTGTGCCCTCTCCTCCCACCCACCACACTATTTTCTTTTGACAACCGCTCAGCTTTCACTGCTCACATTAAAAACAGGCCAAACTGAGAGAGAGCGACTGGGCAGCAGCCATATGCAGTGTGAAAGTGAACGCCTCTGTATTTTAATTAAACATAACTGATGTGTTGCCAGGTGACACTGAAATAGATATTTGACCCTGTGTGTTGCTCTTAATATCCTGCTACTTGTAATACCCCTATATATAAAATTGCCCCATGGATTATAGTAATTACTCATTAATAATACACATACACCCAATCCTAGCCCTCACTATCTACATCCAAGAATAGCACCGCTCTGCCTGGCAATCCTGCTGTCCTTTTTTTGGTGACATTTATAAAAGTTTCATTGCAGCAATATAAAACATTACATGTCATGCTCTCATGAATCATTTGTGCCACGGATCATTGCTTCAGAGCTAGACCACAGCGCTAACAGGGGCCGTTAATAGGAAACCACTGTCCGTCTTCTGGGAGGCTGCGCTTCCATTTGTAACGGACACACCGAGTGGTAAAGCTGATTAGAATGGACAATATGTGACATGGAATTATTTATTTTTTAAAGTAATAATTAGAATTTGGTTGTGGGAGCTTCTGTGACCGTGAGATTTATTTTACAGCCAAATTATGTTGAAAAACAAAACCAAATGTGTTCTCCTGTGAGGACTTTTTGATAGATGTATTATTTTTCACAGGAAGAGAAGAGATCGAGCATGTGCAGTAGTGGTGGGTTAAGTTCGCAAAATGAACGGGTGCCAGCTCAGTTTGAATATTAGAACATGTCAGCCTTGCATTAAGTATTCTTGCGTGTTAACACGCCCCATGCAGAGGCTCTGTTCCTGAACCTGTAGCAAGTAGGCCCGCACAGTTGTCCATCAGTGATATTACTACCTCACCTTCTGGCCCCGCTGTTATTCAAGAGCCTTTTGGCTTGAGGTTTCGTACATTTGCTTTTGTCTCTCTCACATTCAAAAACACCCCCTGTATACACATGCCAATGCTATACTGTCCGTCAAAGTGACTGATGAATAACATTATGCAATCATCTCTGCCTCTACCTACAACTGCAGTTTTTCATATGGATGTCTGACTATGTGTCATGAGTGAAAGGAAATAAACTCAACCTGATATTAGACTTCAAAGCAAATATTATTCAGAAGTCCTAAAATGGCAGCCAGCCATGTATGAGAGAATCACCATCAACTGTGAATGAGAGAGAGAAAAAACTCTCTCATTGCTGAACTTTATCCTCTCCAATTCTGTCTGATCTGTATCAAATGCTCCGTCGAGAGTGAGGCCTGCAAGGAAAACGTTAAAGGGGAAACTACGAGATTCGATTTAGATTGTCGGCTTCCAAACTGCATCCCCGATGCCTTTATTACATGAATGGAGAGGAGCACACTTTACACACAATTACTTTTCCATTTGAGTGTTTGATGACCTAAAATGCATTGATTCAGGATTAACTTGAGCTACAGGGGGGGGAATTATTACAAGAAAAGCTACTCGCTCTCATTTGTTTCCTCTCAATCCCAGGTGAAACAAGCGCGCATTCATTTTTGCTTTCTGCTTTACAGTAAGTTCAAGCTTTTGTGAAACAATGCAGTCACTGTAGTATTTAGCTTTTATCAAGGTGAGAATGAGAGTAGGAGAGACTGAGTGATACTGAATCCTCGGAGGGTAACGCAAGTTGAACTTACTGAGGAACAATAAGGCTCTGATTTTGACAAGCTAACAAATTATAGTTTAATAAGAAGGGATTTGAAGTCAGACAAAGGATTCTTTTCCTTTTCATGAACTCCTACAGCCGTCGTGGTGGAAGCAAAAATTTCAGCCACACTGAAACATACTGAAGTAAAATCCCAGTGTTGAAATTAATACACGAGTAAATTAATGTCACACAGTGAGCCTGTGATTTCTCTCAAACACGTGCGTGCATGATGAGTTTATGTGGCGATAAAGTTACATTTAGTTTTACAGTAGGATGAAAGAATGGTAAACTGACCTTTAACCACAGCGTCAGGCTTCTTAGCATGACGCTAAGTGGCTACAAGGTAACCGTGACCTCTTTCCTCCTTGTGAAGGTAGGCAGACATGAAGAGAATTCGTTTCCTGCTGTCAGAGGAGATAGAGATTTACACTATTATTATAACTATTATCAGTGCAGTAAATGAATTTCTGCAGGGGTTGAGAGCTGAGTTGAGTGACTACTTTATGTGGTGCTAAGATCTCTGGCTCTGATCCCTGTCTCCTCAAAAATAACATTTATATGCAAAATTTTATATGCTAATTTTCGATATACATCAATATAATAAGGACTAAAGGTGGTGATCAAGCAGCATGAAAACACATTTTTAGACAATATGAGCGGCAGATGGTTTGAAATGACTGAGAGAATGACTAAATCAGAGTTAAAACAGGAGGGGGTGTGTGGCTGCTCCCAGATAAATGTGGGTGAATGAGAATGCATCTACAAAATGTTCACTGACAAAAATAAAACGAGATTTGCAGCTAAAGCACAACAGCGACTTGACCCAGGCAGTGTTGACTTGGTTAACATTTACCCTAGATAAATCTAACCATATGCAGGACTTATAATGACTTACAATGTTTTATGTACCCACCATCCACCCTGACTACCCAGGGTATGTCTGAAAATGTGATTTCATCTCTGCGTCAATTAGTGATTATTGTGGTAAGAATTATTTACTAGTCCTTCATGTGTTGCTGAGGACTGAGTAGTCCCTCGATTTCAATTAAATGAATTTGGCTGAGGCATTTTCACTTGAATTTTTCTTTATGTTTTAAAAGTGTGCATGGTACAAGTGTGTGTACCCAGTGTTATCCAGAGAAGATGCTCATAAGTCCCAAGTCTCATTAAAAATGAATGAGATTTTGACAGGCCTTGGGACAGGTAATTGAGCACCAGGCTACCTGGTAGAAATGGACAACTTCCTGAAAGACTGGTGCTACCAAGCAAGTGATTACACGGCCTTGTTGTGAATCACATTAACACCTCACCCACAGTGCTAAAAAAGTCCCAGCATGTTCTGGAGCTTAAAGCAGATTCTTTGCAACTCTTGCAGGTTTGATTTGGATTTTATCCTCTTCCTTTTCAGCCAAATGAGGCTTTGGTTTCATAAGATTTGGATTCTTTGTGTCGTCATGAGATTACTGAGATTATTGCACAGCAGGCACAACTATGAATTAATTAATTTTCCATAAAGTTAGATCATGAAAAACTTGCACATGCACAAAATCATAAGGCCAATAATAGTTCAAGAAGAGCTCGAAAGAGCAACAAAGGCAGGACAAACAGGCTGAAAGTCTGTAAAAAAAAAAAAAAAAAAAGAAAAGAAATCACACTGATCTAAGCAGATTGTATTTCATGATAATATGCAGTTTAGTTTTTCCTCTCTTTTTGTTGCTGCGTTGGCAGTAGTTATCAAATGTGTGTTTTGGCTCCAGCATACACCAGTGGCAAAGAAAAGCCGGTTGGCTGAGAAAGTTTTGGGCCACTCTTCGGCACCAGCTGGCTGCTTACAAGATTTGGCCGGTGAAAGCAGAGTCGACTTTGCAGATCACAACACGGGAGAGATGTCATAGTTTGGATCTTACATCTCCGATGTTTGTTTGCGGCCCAACAAATTTCACAAATAACATCCAGAATATCTTATCTGCAGCGATTTAACCTCAGTAAATATTGAAAATTAGATGTTTGCTGAATATATCTCTCTGTTGGGACCAAATAAAGGGCAGCACAAAAGGGGAAAGGCATGCAAATATTTAATTTTCTCTAAGGGAGCGGGGTATTAGCAGCGTGGGGACACCTACAAGAGCATAAATCTGTCTTTAGCGTATTTATGTTTGGTTTACATATGATCTTCTTTTCCAACTGTTCCCGTATTTAAATCCATCATACCCAAGACAAATGAAATTGGAGCTCCAATATAATAGAACAGAACATTAGATAAACATTTTAGATATTAGTTACATTAAAGATATTAGTTTAATATTTGGCTAAAAGTTTATTCCATCATATTTTGCTTTTTAAAGAAATAGCTACAGAAAGATGATTGGTTATCGTCACTGGCCACTTTACAGCCATGGACACATAATTTAAGATGCCCCATAATGATACATACGTTCTGGGCCTGCCCACATCTCAGTGAACTAATGATTTAGCGTCATGTTTACCAAATGAAATGATTATGTACAACATGAAGGGAAAGCATTTCTGTAGAGAGTCCACAACATAGAACTCCTTTTATTTTCAGGGAAGTCAGACATGTTTGTTAAATAGTAAAGCCTAATTGATACACAAGGGCTGTAATCTATTCCCTCGCTGCAATTATCCCTTTTTTAATACTTTGTACTGTTTGTTTTTTTTGTTTTTTTTAAATTCCTTTTTCTTTGAATAGATTCAAATTCTGAAGAAAGTAGTCATCTGACCTGAAGGGGTGGGTGGGTCTGTTGGCGGGTGGGTAAGTGGGAGTAGGGGTGGGCTAATCTGGCACCTGCATGATTTTTTTTTTTTTTGTTCATTGTTTCATGTTGGAAAAAAAGAAAATGTCCTCTTCATATTTTAACATAAAATCTGAGAGAAAACAATACATCCAGGCCTACCCATGTCTTTTCTTAACACATGCATGGTTAAAACAAGCATTGATTTAAAAAAACAATTATAATATTCACGACATTTCACAATGTCTCTGTCAAAATAGGTGTTTTTTTTCCTCTCATGATTAAAACAAAAATCATGTTTGAATTGGTTGATTGCAGCATTATAATGTTGAGCTGTCAAACAGATGTAGTGTTAGCAAGATTAATCACACTTTTAATTACTCCTCCTCTCACTCTCTTTTGCCTTTTACTCCAACAAACAAAACTCTACTAATTTTGTTTTTACTCCAGCAAGATGAGTTTTCATGGAACACCCCCCCTCCCCCCCAGATGTTCTCCTTACTTCAGAAGTAAATACTTTTGGTTTATTTTATTGCTTTTTGACACCTTATTTTAATTCTCTTATTTCCACTGCCAGTTAAGCTTGTTGTTGTCATTTTTCTCCCACTTGCTCTCCATTTATTTTGTTTTTTTTTGACCGTACAGCTTTTCATTACCATTAATTTCAAACTGCCAACAACCCAGTGACAATTCTTTACAGTTTGCTCTCATCTGGACGTTTGAAAATAACATCAGAAGAAAATGTTCCTTTCACAAATGTCTTATAGACAGTGTACTATGTCAAATTTTCAAAAAGGCTATCCTGTTCGGCACAAATAATAATGGCAGCTGTTATTTAAATAGGCGTAACACCTGTTGACTTTCATGGCGAAAAGCTGATTTTATACCAGTACTCTGAAAACCTGGAAAGATCCAATTATATTTAACACCTATAAGAGAAAAGTGAAAGGCTTTATATCTGCTGATAGCAAATGCTTCTTTAAGCACTAATATGTCCCAATGTTGGCTTTGATCAGTTATTTTCAGTGTTATAGTATATTGTTCGCCACTCATCTCGGATGTTAGACGTCAAAACTCCAGCGCCCGTGTCCTCTTCACTCTTACACCTATTTCCAGCAGCACTCAGTGTTTATAAAACCTGTGACAAAAATGAAGGCCACTCAAAAAATCTCTTAAAATCTGTATTCATGTACTTTCTCTAGAGTTATTTTGAATTGAATCGTTATAAATTCATGTTGATATAAGTACATTTCTGACAGGGAGTATTGTTACCGGTCATGTTGGAATTATGGTATATTATATGTCTTTATGTTATCGTCATCACTCCATTATTATGCTTCTTTTTTTTAATATTTTTTTTTGGGGGCTTTTTATGCCTTTATTCGACAGGACAGTAGAGAGACAGGAAATGGGGAGGCAGAGAGGGGGAATGACATGCAGTAAGGGCCGTCCGATGCGGGACTCGAGCCGGGGCCGACTGCAGCGAGGACTGTGGCCTCTACACATGGGGCGCCTGCTTAGACCACTACGCCACACGACGCCCCCCATTATCATGCTTCTTTATGGCCGTACTGATAGGTCAGATCATTTCCTTCATGACAGAGAGGGACTACATGGAACTGCATCCTTTGACCACAAAAACATGTTCGGCCGGTGCCGGTGTTGTTGTTTGTTGTATGTCGGACCACCAGATTGGAAGTAAGCATCAGGCTCTATTGTTTTAATGGCTGTGGGACGGGACACAGAGCAGGTTGCCCATCAATTGACCGGTTCATGGTTGAATTCGTGGCTCCTTCTGCATGGTAACAATAGTTGCAATAGTATCATTCAACCTCAAAATTGGCCATCATCTGACATGGCAGCTCCACCACTATTGGTGTGTGTGAATAGGTGAATGAAAGGTATTGTTCTGCTGAGGTAGAAAGACATATGTGTAGACCATTTACCATGTAGACAGATAAGTATTCTCTATTGTCTCAGGTGGGATTTTGTTTTGAAACCCAGCACATGTCTGTGTCCTGCATGAAAAACATAGAGCTCACTGTCATATAATGCTCACAAACATTATATATATATATCCTCAAAC
This sequence comes from Seriola lalandi dorsalis, assembly GCF_002814215.2. Classification (NCBI taxonomy): domain Eukaryota; kingdom Metazoa; phylum Chordata; class Actinopteri; order Carangiformes; family Carangidae; genus Seriola; species Seriola lalandi. The sequence goes on along the minus strand of NW_019525485.1, from coordinate 4,955,685 downwards.
ACAATTACTGTTCATCAGCCCTGTCTCCTAGCAATTGCATGCATACATAGCTACACTGTTTTCCCTATTATGTTCTGGAGAGTTTTTTTTTTTTTTTTTCTTTTCTTTTGGACGAACGAACCACTACATTAATTAACGGCAACAGAGGCGCCAGGAATTGTTTGGGGCGGGTGGCGGCGTACACAGTGCACAACTGTCACAACAGAGAAGGGACTTCACATCCACAGCCCAGTGTGTGGTTAGGTTTAGGCAGCGAAAGCGCTCTGGTAAAGGCTCGGCAAAGAGGGTTGTGAAAATCAAAAATCAAAACAAATATTAGCACATAGTGTAGTGCCTGTATAAAATGAGTCTTCACTTGAAAAGTAATACACAGAGACGCAGCTACATTTCTAAGACGCATCTTCAGAAACTGCCTAGCACTCAAATCCAGCTCATATAATATCTCGCATGTTTGGCTTTGATCAAGTAAGTATTCATGCAGTGCCTTAATTTACATAACATCAAGCTGATTTTTCCCCCCCCAAATCTGGCGGATCCACGATTTTGCAAATAGCTCTTGTTTTATGGTAATACAGCTCATTACTTTGCATTGATTGGAAGAATAGTTCCACAACTGCAAAATGCAAGCGTGTCTTTCTTCTCAAGTGGATTATTAGGAGCATTTTATCCTGATTTTACAATATGCCACCTGATGGTTTCTCACACTAATCTGGAAAATTAGTTGCAAACAGTGTGATGTGTTTTCACTAACACATGCGTGGCATTATTCATGAATGAAAATGTACAGTAAACGGGCTGAACAGATGGAACTTAAGGTGAAGTAATCCAGTCATATGAAGCAGCTTCCCATCTACATTTAAACTTCAATTGTGATGTTAGAAAAAGCAGCCGGCCGCGTTTTCAGCTTGTGTCAGGGGTAATTGAAGCACACAGCAGCCTGAAAAACATGTAGATAAACAGATAAAATGCAGAACACAGAACATACAGTACTTGAAGTACAACGAGGTTGTGTGCTTTTCAAAAGGGATTTTTATGACATAATGGTGCAATGTAAGCTGTGGCTCATCTCCTCATCCAGCCAGGATTGAAGCAGGAGCTGGTTAGCTTAGCTTAGAATAAAGACTGGTAGCCTGGCTTGCTCCAAAATACACCTCCAAGTTCAAAACGGCTACTGACACATCTAAAGCTCATTAATGAACACAGTGTATCACGTGTTTGATCTGCACTCAGAGAAAAGGAAAAACAATTATTTATGATTTAAGGGGGTCTTGTGTGCTGTAACTAAGTTTTGTTTTTGTTTTTTTATGTTGAACTAAATTTTTTTAAAATGAGAAGAAGTGCCTTTGTGTTTGCTGTTATAGATCAATGACACAACTGGTTCTAATGGCTTGAAGTGGCCCATTTTTCTGGTTTCCACACAGTCAACCTCTTTCAGTTGCCACTTGCTCGTCAGCAAATCATTGCCTTTTGTATTGTTTTTTTTCTTTTGTTTTCTTCTTGTTTTCTTTTTCAAAAAGGTGGAAGTAGCTTGACATTCTTGCAGAGGCATGCCACAAAAAGTCCTTGGGATGGATGAGCATACAGAGTGACACAGGAGATAATGATTCAGATCCTGTGCTTGTTTGATTTACCATGACCACAGTTTTTTCCTTGAATTGAACTAAATCTTAACTGGAAGATTAGAAAACACACACAAGTTGTCTTTTTATCTTTGGGTTAGTTTAGAAAGCACTAAAAATGTCCCACTGTAGTCTGTCATTTTTGTATGAGGGAGTATTCTGCAGAGGTATTTAATTAAATTTTCTCACCACTGAAAGGTGTGAAAGTGGTTTTGCACCCACATCACCATAATGGTTTACATAAAAAATTTATTTTCCTTGCATAATGTTTCTTCAGAAAATGGAACAGAATGAAAACATAACCTTCATCCAACTTCACTGGTGGATAAAAGAGTTATATTTGTTTTATCAAAACCTAGTTTTGAGTGAAGTGTGAACAAGTTCCTATCTGGTCATTCATTTTTAATAGAAAAAGTCACAAATGAAAAGACAAAAATGAATTTGAAATGCATGAATCCCATTTAACAAAATTATTGAACACATCTCAAACTGGTGTAAACTTGGATGTGAAGTCTTTGAGTCTAAAAAGGTGATAAGGATTTTTAGATTTAATTGTACAGCATTTATTCCTCTTTGTTTCTTAACATTTGAAGAAATGGGGTGGATGCAAAAATAAAACATAGGGGATCTGTCAGAGAACAATGAGCAATATTCTAGATATACTTACATTTTTACCTGAAGAAAAACTGCTTGTTATAAACTGCTTATTATATCTCTCCACAGGGAAGAGCATGCGGCACAGTACAGCATTTTTTTTTCTCTAAAAACTGTTTAATCTACTGAGAATTTAAATATAAATCATGCAACAGAAAATAGACAACAAGTAATGTGAATGTATTTGTGTTGGCACATAGCGTTTGATTTGTCGTTTGTCATTTATTCATATGCAGTGGCTTTGCCTCTGCGTATGTTGTTCTCTTTGCTAAATTTTTTTGGTTGCATTGCTCTGTTTTATTCACGTCAACTTCCTGTTAATGTATTGATCAGCCCTCAGAACACAGCCGCTGATCAAACACGCATCCATTTTAAAACCATTTTTATGCTTTCCAGCCAAAGCAGAAAAAGAAAGATTTGTAAGGGGCTCAAACCCTGTTCAAATGCTCTGTGAAAGTGCCCTCACAAGTACAAGCCAAGGTCACCGCACTTGTGCGACCACTGCACAGCCGACAGATTAGTCATGGCATTAGCTGGACGGCAACCTATTTAGCTCAGCAGATGAAAATGGAAACAAGAATGATGGATATCAATTGAATATAACAATCACCACGCCATAGATCATTTCCTCCTAAAGAGAAACGCGATTTGGCAACCGCTGACTGTGGTTGCCATGGTAATGTGGACTTTTTTCCCTCCCTCTTTTTTTTCAAAGCTGAGAATTATCAGTGTAATCAAGTGGTTGAGTTATGTCTGCCGCTATCTAAACATGGGGAGCTGTGCCTCAATGAACCACTTACTCAGGGTTGTGCATTGTGTTGCATATTTGAGAAGAATGGTTTGTTTAGTTGCATTTAGAAAGCTAATAACAGTTGGTGGAGTCACTTACGTCCAAAACAGCAGTGTAAAACATGCAACAAAATATCTTATTTTCCCCCAAAATCCAGACACTGGTGACAGAAAGGCATCTTTTTTCAGACTCGCTCTTTTGATTGGCACATACTGGCCATACTGTACCTATTCTACGGGCTGTGTGGCTTCTTCTGTGGTCCTGCAGTGGTTTTAATGGGCAAGAAGGAATGTATTGTCAGTCCTGACTTTCTAAAAGATACCCTGAAAAGAGACAGACACACCCTAAAATAGGCTTTCATGTGAGGAACAAAATAAAATAACACACAGAACACCTGAAACCAATGCAGCATCCACATACAGTCATTGTGCCATTGTCTTTTTGGATGTGTACTAATAGAAATAGTTGCTTGACATGCTGCTGCACCGCGTGGGCAATGAGTGCTGGACCTTGAGATAAATTGGACACTTGTCAGTTTGGTCTACCAGCAGGGGTTAGGGCTTTATTAATCCTTATACAGCACGATGAAGTTACTTAAACAGTTTTAAATGTTTAACTTTTTAATCTGGCAGGTTGTTTGTCCAGCTGGCAAGAAAACTGTATTAATTTCCCACAATGCAAGTTGATAATGTCCTCCCTTTAAGTGCATCACTACTCGTCTTTTTACTCCAAATAACAAGCAGAGATTCTGTCTCCCCTACAGACCACGACATCCCTCTCCCATGATTTTCGTTGTGCTTAATGAATCAAAATGTATTTTGATACCTCATTTAACCAGTGACATTGTTCAGTTTCAAGCCTGTGGGAGCGGATGGCTTTCTCATCTGGTGTACACAACAGGGGACCTTTTAAATTTCTGGACCACACCCAGATTTAACGCCAGCTTTTGTAAAATCAAATGCTCGGCCAATGTCCTCAGCTGAGGGAATAAAGCAACGGCCCATCACAGGGTTTTGCTGTTAAAATGAGCTTTAAAGACGGTGTAATATAAGAAAACATTGGTAGTGTTATTTCCTGACCGGAAATTACAAAGTTTGATTGTTTTCTACTTGTTCATTTAACAGTTGTTTTATTATTTTCAACTGAAATCATTACCCACTGGCCTTTTTTTTTTTTTTTACTGTAATGAGTGGAGAGCAGAGGTGACGATGCCAGTGAGAGAGGGAAAAACTACAGTAGGAGACAAATTTGTGTTTAACTTTCACAACCCTTTATTGGATTTCTACCACTCTGCTCTACTTCCAGAGATAATTGATTTTTTCCCCCCTCCACTGGTCCTTCTTTTAGCTGTTAGTATGAAGACAATTTCATCTCTCAGTTGTTTCCCTCTGTACACTTAGCCATTGAAGAGGTCCCTGACATTTTGAATTTTAGAAGGCTGCTTGTCTTTCTGAGACACTTTCTGAGTCACATTTTGGTTGATGATGCTGAGGCCGATTCGACTTTGAGGTTAAAGTTCAAACATTAACAAGACAATTCTTAAACATTTAAACCCAGAGGGATGAAATACATTTTTCTGTCACCACGATGCTGCTACAATGATTTTAGTGAGGGAGTAGATCATTGAATTTTTCCACTCATGAAAAAAATCACCACAACAACTATTTTCCTTTTTGGAGAAAGACATACCAAAATAAAGGATAGATTTTTACATATGCCCTTAGTATGCAGATAAATTATTATCCACAACACGGTTTTATGTGTCCAATAAAAGGCACAGAGCCAGAAGAAAGAGAGGCTCTCTGTGTGCTTGATGACTAGTTGAGAGGTAAACATTATTCTCTGATTGGTTTAATTAAATGTGCCAGACTGACAGCACATTCAGTGATGGTCATTTTGAAAACGATCAGTATAATCACACACTTGTTGTAATTGGCAATCTGATGCAGCAGAGATTGAAATCAAATCACAGCATAGACTCACTGGCACTTTGTTCGTCGGACGCGTGTGAACTGAAAGCATTTGTGCTGTTATTTGTGTAAGGGAGGGACCCGATTGCAACTGGTGTTTAAACACAATTTTAGTTGCACCCGGCTTCACATTTACGTTATTTGAAAATTGACCACGACTCAGGAAATGTTTTTGCCTCTTCCTCTCAGTAACAAGGAGAGGAGGGTGATGGCTTCAGCAACTTTAATACAAATGCCAGCTGGGAAATTCAAATAGACATCAAAACTTATAGGTCCACATTTTTCAAAGTGTGTCTTAAAACGGCTGCATGTCTATTGAAAGTTACAGAGCTGCTGTAATTGTTCCCTATGTTCATACTGGCTGTAAAGAGACTCCTTACTAACAGGTCCTTGTTCTATATTAGCCACTGTAAAATTCAGTACGTTATTTTTGTTTTACAATCCCTCCGAACTCAGCATGGAAAACACTCAAAAAAGGGGAACTGTATTCAAAAGTAAAATATTTGATACTGGATATGGACAGGATGAATTGCAGTGCACATATGTGGGCATGTGAGTTTGTTTTCAGATTGACTTGAAAAAAAAAAGGGGAGCTAACCTTTAAAAGGGGTGTGGCACCAGTTTAGTATTTTACTTCCATGAAGTTGTGGGACTTGCGAGAGACAGACAGGGTTAAAACTGATGCAACAGAGATGCCTTGACTTTTAAATTCCATTAACATGAAAAGCAGCTGCCACATCTCCCGTGTAGACATCTTGGTGGGCAATCTTCAGATTTGTAGTCTCAAAGCCCAAGCTGAGATAACTCCAGTGATGTCAGTTGTGTGTTTCTCCCAGACTTAACAAAGTTCCCGCAAAGCCAAGAACGAACATTACACAGCCGTTTTCACAGGCTGTGTAATCCTCCTCATAACTCATGGTAGTGTGCAGATTCTTTGCCACATTCCTGTTATATGTTGAAATTTCCTGCACTTGATCTCTGTCATTCATGAAAATAAAAAAAACAACAACTACTGTTTCTGAAGCCACTGCCTGTCAGAGACCTGTTATGTCAGGTGACAGGAACAAAAAAAAAAAAGAAAGGGCAGAAAATATTTGCGGCTGCTGCTTTTCTTTATTGAGCTCTCTCTCACACATACGCATTATGTTGCTTCCCACTTTTCCTTCGGGGGAGAATGTTCAGTGTTGGCATGTGGAGGCTGCGTTTTCGTGAGTGAGAACATTGCTATTGATTCCTGTTCACCTCGGCGGAATCAAACACTTTCTAAAAGGAGCCAGCTTGATGGGCTGATTTGACTTGACAGTTGATTCAGCCGCGGCTTATGTGACAGCAGCAGCATATACCGGTTATACATTTATTAAGTAATTTAGCTGTATAATGATGTTATAATAAATTAGTTCTGCTTTTAAAATGCATTTCACAGTTTTCCTGCTACTGAATAGCTGGGACAGTTTAATTAGTTCAGGTGTCAGTGGACTTCACCATCCTGCCAAGAACGGAAAATTCGAGAGAAACGGGGGAAACTTTGGGTGTGAAGTTGGAGAAAAATATTGAACACTGGCACACAATATAGGCTACTGGCAGCTGAATACATATTTCTGACATGCAGTTCTTTTCTAAAGGGGCTAAGGTTACAAGCAGTGATTGGCTGTGACTGTGAAAAGACACAAAGAGAGTGAATGAATAAATTCAGACTTCCTGTGCTGCTCTTCAGGATTAGAATTTGGAGAAAGACCCCCAGGGAAACCTCTGAGCAACTTCAAAATGGCTTGAATGGCAACTGTGACTTATTTTAGAAGCTCATACATGACTTGAATGTTGATGACTCTAATTAGATTACACAGAGTATTAATTGAACTCATTTGGTTTCAGTTGAATTTGCTCATAGGAAGTGCCGTGCTATCACACGCTGGTTTTGGATTTATGTTCTCCTCTGGGTGTAGGTTTGATTGACACACACTCGAGGGCTGGGCTGGCCAGTGAGCTGTAGATTAAAAAGCAACGACAATTTGACTTACAGTTCACCAAGGAGTGTGGGCTTTCACTCTGTCTTGATACAATTTCACAATAAAACCAAGAAGTTTTCTTTATGGAAAGATGAAAACTGGCACTGATATGTCATGAGGTCATGCAAAAATGTTCAAAACTTACAGTTGAAATAAACCCATATTTCTTCTGTAATTATCATCTAGTCTAACTTTGAAGCACAAATAGTACTTAAGGAGGTATAGCACAATTAACACCGAATTGGGTGATAAATAAGGTACAAGTGGAGTGCAAAATGTCTACAATTTGATTAATTTATGCCACTTATGTTACATTTGTGCACTTAACTGATACTTTAAATCAAGAATGGATTCCCAATTGGGCAGAGAAGGCAGCAGATCCAAGTCTACTTTAATTTGAGATAATTTGATTTATGGCAAACTTGTGAATATGCACCATAGATCCATGACTTTCTTACTTCTTTAGGCCCCACATTGGAGAATTGTGTCCAGTATTAAAACTTTTATTGTGCCTACTTGGTGCACATCCCCCATATAAATATGTTTCATTTGTTTACAGTGAAGTGACAGCATACACACATAATGATGTGGTGGTGGTCCGCAAAAGAGAGACTCATAAACAAAAACTACTTATCAAGCGATGAACCCACAGGCTCTGAATTTTGATGCTTGTACCTGCAAACCTGAAGACGGTGCAGATTATGTGCAAAGTTGAAACTGCTGAATTTTATCCCAGACCAGAATAATGGTATTTCAGTGTGCTGGTTATGTAGGCTAATAAACAGCCATGACTTTCCTGTAGAGATATTTAAGATAGGGTGTGACTGAACATGCTGTGTGGACGTGGCGTCCTGCTAAAGGACAGGTGATCCTAAACCTTTAGAAAATGGGACGGTCCTGCTTCACAACTCCACTACCTTGGCACAACCCATTATTATGATTAATAATACCTCCCTCTCTGCAGATAATTACAGCTATTTGTATATTTCCGTATGTAGTTGTTGATTTACTAATTTGTGATGTGGAAGTCACTGTCAGGAGGCCAATTTGAAGATCCTTCATGATAGATGATGGTATCTATTGGAGCCAGCGGTGTGAGACCGGGTTATGACTAAGGTCACTCCAAATGGAGTTTGCGGGACTGTAGGTGCTTGCAAGTCAGTGTCATCAACATAGATCACGGAGCCCCTCGAATGACCGAGCCGCTCCGCTGCTTTTTAACTGCTGCTACAAAGACAAAGAGGAAGGTGGAGGAACAGGGTTGTGTTTTTGTGCGTTTGCAGTTAAAAGAGACAAAAAAGGAAGAAGATGGAGAGACAAAGGCAGCCCCTGACGGACTGTGTTTGGTGTTTAAGAGCACAAGGAGTGGACCGGCTTGGCCTCCCTTCAGTGGGCACCTTGATTTATCATAAGTGGAACCTGTTAAATGCTGCGTTTAGTGTAGCCAGATAGAATACCCATCTTCCCCTCCACTCCTACACCACCTCGTGATCGTTATGTCATTTGTTTATGATCCACAGCTCCCTCATAATGGCCCGTTTGGCGTAATGCTATCCATCAGTCTTCCCAATGGCCTCCTTCCACATAGACACCTTTCCCCCTCCTCTGTGATGCATTAACACAAAAACGTGTTAAACCAACGATTGACTTTGAAATAGTGATATGAGGACGTAGGTGTGTTTTCAGAAAGGCAGAATCATTGCCACTGAAGAGGACCGTAATGCGTTCTACGACTATTTGGCAAGTGCATCCAGCTTTATGTTTTTGCAAGATCTTTACACGAGTGAGAGGGGAAGTTGAATGCGTCTGGAAAAAGCTTGAGGTAATGGACACGGCGAGCTGAAAGTGGCAGGGAATCTGTTTCAGATTCAGCACACGTACCAGTAGTAGACCAAGCCTAGTTGAGGCTTGTAAATGTTCCTCATTGCAGCACAAAAATCATACTAAGATAGTATTATCAGCCCAATGAAAAATTAACTTTAATCCCTTATCTGCCGCACTTTCCCCTTGGCATTTGGAATTTAGTTGTTTATTTGTTTTTGGACTCGCTCAAGAAAGTTCTCTTATCCTTCGCTTTCACAAAAGTAGTAACCTTGTTAAAATTCCTCATTTTATCCAAGGGCCGTGGCTTGGAAATGTCAAGGTATCACATAAATCACACCGTTATCTCACAAAGCTGCTTAAATGCTGAGCGTTGTCCATAGCCAGAAATGACTCCCCATGAGCACAATATCTACTGACATTTGGTGTCTGTAGCGCAGAGATCAGTGTCTGTTTTCTAATAATGACCCGCAGAATTATTTGAGCCTTTGAGAAAGTCATTGTATGTGGCAGAGGGCGTAATATCAGAGATTGACTATTTCATTTGCTGCAACATGACCTGACCCCCCTCACAGGCCCACAGCCACTCCAGTTAGTGGAAATGTCATAACGCTCATGTGCTGATCGGCCGTGTTCAGGTTGCGGCGCGCGGCGGGGCAGAGGGCTGCCCGACTTAATGACGCCAACCTTCACGTGCCGATGCAGATGAGCGGCGGCGGATGCAGATGTGGGTGGAGGGACTTGTGACACTGCCATGACGGGTTCGAAACTGGAAATTCACCTTTACCTGAATATCTGCATGTACAGCAGGTACTGAATGGATCATATTGGAAGCCCATGAAGTAGATCATTCACTTTTAAATTACATATAAATGTTGAAGAGGGCTGATTAATTACACACATGAACATGAAATTCATTTTAGTAGTTGTAGTCACTTGTGTTTGATGATCAGCATCTACGCCTCTGATTCCAGTCCCATTCGTGACGCAGATGCTTTATTACAGCTGTGGAGTCCTAACTTCTGCAGGCTGACATTGATGCATGCCTCTTTTGGCACTTTCTCTCCTCCCTTTTTCTGTCCCTCTTCCAGCCTTTGCAATCTGGCAGAGCAGCCACAAGGTTTTGGAGTGACACCTCTCAGAGTACGTGCCCTGAGTGCTTTTCGGTTCAGTTTTTGGCCAAGATGCAGTAGACCATGCAAGATTTTCATGGGCTCCCATTAGGCATGCTGATAAAGTGCCCTCGCCAACACAGATGGCCATTCATCGAGGTGGAGACTGTTGTGGGAATGTGATAAGATGTATTCAAATGTTAGAATAGAATTACATATATATATATATATATATACCCATCGCTTCCAATTTGGAGAATACATCCACTGGCAGTTTGTGTTGCGACTCCAGTGGAGGATGTGCTCTCCTAAGAGGGATTTCCTCAGGGTTGATTCATGGGTTGAAAAAACACCCAGAAAGACTTAAAGTGGCTGCCAGATGCCCGGTCCAATACAGCCTGTGTAAAACATCCAGCCAGCACAATACTTTTGGTGGTGCACCTTTTGCATTTTACTTCTTTGACTTACCCATAAAACAGCGGGGCAGTGATTGGTTGACGCCAGGGTGTGTATATCTACACTCGGTGGGCCTGCACATCACAGCACCTCTAAAATCCTTCAACATTGCCCCGGCCATGTGGGCTGCAGAGAGACGTGGCAGGAGTCCGGGTGATGGTGAGGCCGTTTACTGGCAGAGGAAGACTTAAACACGAAAAGCTCGCCAGCAGCAGAGGGCTGTAAGAAGGTGGGGTGCTGTAGGCAGATGGGCCGCAGGCACACACCTTTATCATGACACCCTTTGGGCTTTGTGTCTCACACACACATAAATGACACTGATAACACTACAGCAAAGTGTTAACAGCTGGATATGTAGTGCGTGTAAGTGGCAACAGTTGTCCAGTTGTCACAAATGAGGTGAGATGTCCACTCCTTTTAAATTAAAGCAAAACATGTATTTAGTCACAGATACAGCACCTGTTGTTCAATGTATTTGCAATAGCAAATATGAGATAAGTGTGTTTTTAATGAATGTGTCTGCCAAGCAGATCATTTTATTTTGTTGTTTGTTTGTTTTATTTCTCCTCAAATATCTGCTCTTGCAATACAAAATTATACTTGCAGGGAAAAATGATGGTCTTGGTTAAATATTTAAAAAGTCAAAAAGTTTTGAGATAATTGTCTGAGATTTCTGAGATTGTCTGAGGACTCTCTTCTTCTTGGATTAATGGTATCTTGGGGAAAGTATGAATTTCTAAAAAAAAAAAAAAAAAAAAAGAAAGAAGTCTTTGAAAATGGGTGGTTGATTTTTACTAGTCTAAAATATGTTTTTCTTTCATTTGGCTGAGCTGATCCTTTAAGTCCTGGCTGACCCTGTTAGAAGATGAACTCCTGATCTCTTTGCTCAATCTCTGTGCAACATTATTTTGAAGCTGCACGAATAAACAGCAAGGGATTGCGACGCGCACGTCATATCAGGCTGTAGAGGTGTAATTTGTTTGCGCTGCTGACGTACAGTCATTACAGTCGGCGAGGTGTCTGCTGTGACAGACAGGTGCTGCTGTGTGATTTAGGTCCAGGCCGGCGAGTGCTTAGCAGAGGCCCAGGCAGCTTTAGCATGTGTTCATTAGCGAATGCTGGGGAAGCTTATCATTCTGAATGGCCTCATTAGTGATAGGGATTAATATGCGGCAGGTTCATTAGAGAGACAGGCGGAGGAGTGTGTTGCCAGAATTGCAACAAGGCTGCTGGTGTGGACTGGCCCTTTCCTCTAGTGTTGTTTCAGCCATTAACAACAAAGCCTCTGAAGAGTTCCGATTGTTTTTTGGTAGCAGACGACACCGTGTGTATTAAGGTTGAAGATGAGTAATAGAAAACATGACAGCACTGAAGGGAAAAAATAGCACTGTTTCCGAATGTATTAGTGCTGCAGCACTCTTTAGCAAATGATTCTGCTTATTATTTCAGTATTGAGGTGAAGGCCTCACGTAGACAAAATGCCTTGTGGTAATTTAATTGTAATTGCTGCCCCGACAGTGGTGGGTAATTGTAATAAATCACAAACAAAACAGACTTTAAAGAGCAGGATGTGCATAATAATTGATTAGCAGCACACTATAGTGCTCTTTTACTATTAATATGATTCATGTAATGAATGATGATAAACGAAAAAATGAAAGAACATTTGTTATAACACACACTCTACTCGGCAATCCAAACAAATCAGCTTTCAGCCTCAGCCACGATTTCTCATACCAGCCTTTCAAAATTCACTTTTGGTGATCTTGCATGAAAGAAACTGTTATGCTAGTGGAAGGTAAAAGTGTGATGCAGGATCGCATGCTTCAGAAAATGTAGCAGGAAAACGCCGAGATGCACAACAAGTATCACTTAGCGGAGAGAAACATTTGACGATATTGTTCATTTTAAAAGTTCCAGATTAAAAGTTTATTACACCCGGTGGAAACTTCCATCTACATCAAAAGCTATAAATATTCTGATTGTTCGATTGAGCTACCCATACAGCGAAATCTCTTCTCTTTGAATTTGAATGACTCACGGCCGCTGGTGGGCCCGCTGCATGCTTGTCCTGTGCCAGTAGCATGCTGAGAGTGGGACTCGTGCGGCACATTAAATATTAATTGCGGCGCTATCGTGTGCTCGTTTATTTATTAAATATTTCACCAGCTGAGATTCAATGCCTGGTTTGAGTTAAAAAGTTCAGTAGAGCGCGCCAGTTCCTCGTACAGGGCTTTAAAATGCCCATGGGTCAGAAAAACCTCTGCAGAGACGCTTTGTTCCTTCCGTCTTCAGGAAACCCTGAAGAATAACTGCTTTTGTTCTGATGTGCTGATCTAGTGTGTTGACTTATGTTGTGCTTTTTACTTTGTTTGACTCTTCTATTCTACTCTATTATATGCTCTTGTCTCGCATTTCATATTATAGTCACCCTGCCTCTCTAAGAGAAATGCTGTAAGCACAGTTCCATTGGGCCTCAGATTGTTTTATTGAACTTAACATTGGAAAATGTGATTGTTTCTCTAGATACAGGGTATCAATCAAACACTTACTGGGTACCTACACTGGCAGTGTGAGTACAAGGGAATAAAGGGGTGAGCTTTTTGCTTTTTGATCCATGTGACATTAGATTGTTACCAAGAGCAGCTTTTATGTCCTTCATACTATGACATCATTAGGAAGCATATGCTTTGACTCACACACCTGACTCATTGGACAACATACTGTATGAGCAATCATGTGGCCAGCTATTCATTCTTTCATGTGTGTGCACAGGGAGAGTTACTATATTTCATATTCATATGATGTATTATAAAATGACATATAGGCAAAGTCTGTTTGCTCCCCGTCTGCACCTTTCAAGCGTTTATTATCTACAAAGTAATTAAAGGAGAACTCACAGTGTCTTCCTTCTGAACACAAATTTGTCTCTGTGGTAGTCTTTATGCTTCCTTCCTTGTGTCTTCTAGGCACCCAGTAAGTATTTCATCGGTACCCCATGTGCAGAACATACAGTATTTACGCTGTAATTTGTAGGCTGTGTTTTGAAGTATCGCCATTTAGTCTTAAAAAATATATGCACCTATTTTTCTGTTTTCCCAATTGTTGTTTTTATTTAACTTTAAATTAAGTTCCGGGTGTTGACGGATGAATTGTTTCTCAACTTGTTCACTTGATGATACTAGCAATAAAAACTAATTTAGTAGCGTTAGGACTGCAGAAACACGCTGATTTGAAAGCATTTCTTTTCTGTTCTAAATCAAAATACTAACTCATATTTGTTAGCTCTGTGGCACACACATAAAGTGCAGAAAACATTGCAGCTGGCCACCACTGGCAAGCCATTAGTATGCAACAGATGTTGTGTGGCTTTCAGCGTTTCTTTTTTCACAAAGACTTCAACAGAGAGTCAAAAACAAACTTGCACACAGATGTGCTTGACAGCAGAAAGAGGATGGAGCAAGCCAGTGATACTGGGCTCTACGTGTCTGATAACTGTCTCTTTCCCAAGCGTATGGTAAATTCAGCTGCCAGAGGTGATACACCTGTTGTGGAGAAGACAAAGCAGCTAAAATGGAGTAGATTTACATATAAGCCTTTTATAAATAATCATCAAATTCAGCAGGCGCACAACACAAAGTGCCTGAGCCTGGAGCTGTAGGGACTTTTATATAATGTGTTAACATTTCCAAGCAGTGTAGTTTTTTTTTTGTTTGTTTTGCTTCCTCTGTTATCTCTGCACAATCACGTTCTTCCCCTGATGCATTTCTTTGGGTCACAGCAAATAAGGCACAAGTCATTTTGGACGGCATATGATGTTCGAAATATGCCACGGCCTTCCGGATAATCCGACTTGATCCAAATTTAATGTTCATTGAGCATCTTTGGGAGATGGAGGAGCAGTATTTGATGCATAATTCCCTGCCTCATCATGAAGATGGAAAGCCAAAACGACCACTCAAAGTCATTATGTTGGCTGTGATTAGTGTTGACCTTTTCTTTTTAGAGATGCCGAAATAGACGCCGGAGAAGGCGATACACACTCCCAAGACGTCTTTATTCTGGTGATGAGGTTATTTTGGTCATGGCCTGTATTTTGATGGAATTTCAGCACCAAAGAATTCAAAAAGCAAATGTGATTGGCTGCTGTTGTCACAAATAAGGCCCTAAATCAGCCTAACTTACACTTTACGCATCTGCCATAAACTTCAACTTATTGCCTGAACAGTTGTGATTCATGCTGTTATTGTTTCGACATTCTGGTTTACCAGCGTCCACATGGAAAAACAGGCCAAACATAAATTAAATATAACAAAAATAATGAGCTGGCAGTGGTTACAATGGCTGTATTTTTACAATTTTTTTTTTCACAAATAATGGGGGGATACAGCAGATAAACCAGCCTCTAGATTAAATTCACACCCCAATTTAAATGGATGTGCTTTATTTATATGGAAATAAACAGCATGATGGTGAATGTTATAACTTGGCAAATGAGTGAGTGATGAAAGCCCAGCAGGGCCTTGCTTTTCCAGTGTGTTGTGGCGCAGCAGACATAATAGCACCACCAAAAACTTTGACCTGAATAACAACACAGTGCATCTCTGCCATTGTAACATGAGCATAATGGATTTTCCCCTCATAACTGTCTTAATGGACTCATTTGCATGAGGAAATGAGTAAATACAGTATATGTGCTATCTAAAAATAGCAGTGAAAGAGGAATTTCATTGGCTGCGTAAAATTGAATTCTGAAGAAGATGAGTGAAGCTGACACCTGTGTCAGTTTTATTTTCCCTCTCGCCAACATGGAGCTCAGCGTGTCTGACTCACAAGGATGACAGATTACTTTTTTTTTTAAATACATTTTTCCATGGAAATGTTAAACTTGCTGAGACGTTTAACTGCCCCCCCCCCCAGTTGCTCGCGAAGCTTTGGCCTGATGAAGTCTGTTATGAGACTCAGCAGAGAGTTTTACAAGAGTTGGGTAAGACTATTTCCTCCGGGTGTTATCTCTTTGAAATTACACATTCTACTTTCTTACCCAAACATATTTAATATTGGTGAAATAAAACACATATTAATGTTGTGGCATTTGGGTTGATGGATTACACTCGAAATCCTGCATCCATGTGGTCCAAATTAAGGTTCTGCAGACTCTTGGTAATGTATCTCAAGGTCAGGCTTCATAATTGACTATTCACTGAACACCGCCCCCCCCCCCCATTTTTAAGCTGCATAGGTGCTGTATCAACCTGACATGCGTAGCAACTGTTGGTAAGGGGGTGGAGCTTAGCGAGCAAAAAGCAAAGATTTTATAAATGAGGTCTTTATTCTGAGAAAAGTGATTGTCACAAAATAGAAAGGGCCATTTTTAATTAATAAAAACAGACAATTTGTAGATATGTGGTTTTATCTGACGGCAGCAGAAAAATTAACTGCTCAAGCTTGGTCAGAGGAAAGCTCTGTTTGCTTATCTTTGTGTAGGCGTTTGTTATACCAAACACGACATAAATTATAGAAACAAACACTTTGCATGTTTAACTTTCGGGGAAAGGGGGAAATTGATTTCCAGCTGTTCAAGTGAAGTCAGAAAGACCGCTGCCAAATAAAAATACCGTCCAGACAAACACAAACAGTCTCTGCAGCAGAATTGCTTGTCTTTTACTTGCGGAGTGTAATTTATTTCAAGAACGTGGAAGATAAAGAACAGATCTATCCCTTTGGTATGACAAAGGAGGGCAGACATACGGATCCGCAGTTCATTACCAGCAGGCAGATATAAGTTCAGAGGGAGGGGCAGAAGCACAGTGAGTCCAGAACTTTACAAACGCATGTTCGACCACAGAACAGAGTGTCCGTATGAGTTGCATCAAACCTCAGACTGTCTCAAGAAGAAATTGTGGAAATATTTTAGTTTTAAGTGTCGACATAAATGGAACTCATAAATGGAGCATTGTTTAGAGATATTAACCTACATAATACACGTGTGGCAATGTGTGACATCCTGCTGTTTTTAAAGCATAATGGTTTTTTGAAAGTTTTATTATTTTTCCAATCTGGTTTTCTTTTTTTGTTGTGCCAAACTGTGACCATGTTATTTAAAATGTGTATCTCCCTCATTTTCTTGTACTAACCATAAATCTGAGTTTGTCGGAACAAGTAGCGGCTGTGCTACTGAAACAGAACATTACGTTTACACGCTGCTAATTTGTTACAGCAGATATGTTTTGAAGGAAACCTAATTCCAGTTTGCATTTTTCTCAACCAAATGAGGAAACATTAGTGAATGCTAGTAACATTAATGAACCTAACTGCAAAAGTTCACTGACAACATATTTCATTAGTTTGCTGCAGAATATACTGTATGGCATTTTTATGGCTGTGTTTAAGCGCTCAAAGCATGGTCCTGGCTAAGTAATAAGAAAAGTCAATGCTGACCTGCAGCATAGATGTGCAGTATATACAGCATACGTATAGTCAATATATAAGGAAAATCCATTGTCTTTTTCCTAACCACATACTGAAATCACTCTGCTCTCTTTCCACATCACTGATGATAAGACATGACTCATCTTATCCCTGACCCACTTTGGCCCATTAACGCCACAATAAAGTATATTGTCACTCGTATGTAATGCATACAGATGAATGTAGGATGCCAGCAGTCAAAGACGAGAGATGTTCATTCCCGCCTTATATATTCTGAAGAAAGATTTATGCAATATACCCAATAAACATTAAACAAACCAATAAACAAACAAGAAACATATACGGTAAATCATGTGCAGATGTCTGGTGTATGTATCCAGAATGATTGGTAGTGCAATATCAATACAAGATCTCACTGTAATAGGCAACTGGTCCATGATAGCAAACATAACTAGTAGTTACTAATATAAGACGTAGGAGGTTGATATGTATGTTTGTTCATGCGTTAAAGATAATTCGTGCAACAGCATTGTAATGTGTGACCCAAAATGCAATGCAGTGCAAGAAGAATATAATTCTCTTAAGTAAACATGGTGCATGTACATATACCATGTCATCACAGACATGGATAATGTTGTAACAGTGTGTTTTTGCACACATTCTGTGGTGAATACAGCTATAATCCTCCTCCTCAGTAATCCTTCAGAAATGAAGGAATTACACTTAATGGCGGTGGCGGTATCACGGGAAATGCTTTGAATTTGCAGAATAGCTACTTTTGTTAGCGCTTTTCTTCCTTTACAAATCCAAAAACACCACGGTTCAAGGAACAGGAGCATTTGTGCTTACCTCAGTTTGTAATGACACAGAAATGGTTTTGGTGCTGCAGTCAAAAATTGTGGAAAACATTGCCATGAAAATAAAGCACACTATGTTTTAAAATGAGGACAAATGTTGTAGAAGGCTAACAACATTGGAAAAATAAAAACGAAACTTTTCCACATCCTTTGTTTCTATTTATTGAAACTGTATGATGGTAGAAGACGAGATAGATTTTCCAATAAAACATATTTTTTATTACCATCAAGCATACAGCAGGACTGAATGTGCAACACGTAGAGCTCATCAGATCTCCTCTGGAGAATCAAACCGTTTCCAGTTCTGTGTTTGCCAATTAAAAGCCATGAGATGACAATGAAAAAGCAATTTTCAAGTATTTGTACCTAATTCAATTCTAAATAATGCTGCAAGTGCAGTTAATTTACACCAGTTTCCCCTCAAGGCTACCAGTAATTTGCACCCAGTCTTCTCTCTACGTATTGTGCCTTTTTGAAAAGTTTAGCACAATAAGCACAGGAAGGTGGAGATGAGAGGGCTTTTCGGGCTGAACTAATTGGTGCAAAGAGGAATGTGGTGGATTGCTTCAAACATGCTGAAGGTGAAAATACTTGTTCAGTTTAGTTTATCCAAAGTCGTATATGGGGAAAAATGTTGTTGAACAAGGCTGCATCTCCAACTGAAAACAGGCTGTTTGTTTTAACCTCTAGAAGAAGGCATGTTGTGTTTGATTAGCTTCAATATATATGGCGCTGACACATTTGTGCTCAGATTCTGACAATGGGATTCCCTTTACTGTTTGTCATGTGGCAGCAAACATTTTACAGCTCGACAAAGTGTTTAAGTGTGTTTTTGATGTGCTCGTAGCAGAGAGGAGACTGGGTGGCAAAAATGTCACCATGCTCTAAGATGCACTTGTGCTAGCACTTAGTTCATCTGAGGCTGATGGGGAAGTTTTTTATTTTTTATTTTTGAAGGTATTTGGTCATAAACTAATAAAGTATTAGACAAAGTAAACATTTGACTTGATGAGTACGGCTAGATAACCAAAGTGATTACGATTCATCCTGAGGCAGACCTGAATGTCCGTATGACGTTAGATGGGAGTCCATCCAATAGTAGTTGAGACATTTCACTCAAGTGTACGTGGACCTCATGGCACTAGTGGAAATGTCATTAGGATTCATGGTGAAGGTGAAGAGATATTTCAGTGGATTCATCCTCTGGGGGCCATGAATGTGTGTAGGAAATATCATCTACTAGTTGTTGAGGTGAATTTACTTCAATCTGAAATGTCACAAGTAGCTAAGGTGTGAACTATCATGCATTTCTTGCTTTGTTTAAGAAGTGTCAAAGGCAATTCAACTTGAAACAGTTAGATATTTTACTTTCTACGAAATGTGGGAGCCATTCAACCGGTCCAGCATTTCTTATCTACCGATGATATACCATTCCTTTCTTGTCTTTTCCGATTGTCCTTCACCGCCTGAATGTGACCGTTCACTGCACCTTCAAGTAAATCTCAAACCTCTGTCTCTAACAGAGGTCACCCTTTTAGCAGCACCACATAAAACTCTCAGAGGCTGGACGCTACCAGTGGTAGGTCAGACAGAAATGAATGATGACAGATATTATCACGCCTTCATACAAGCACTCCATGGCTTCAGTATGTGCTAGTGTTAGAGGCGGGGTGACAATGGTGGCTGAAGTTGTACTAATGGCAGTCAAGCTCATTTTCTACATGGTCACAATTAATTTGGAGCAAAAAAAAAAAAAGGACTGATGTTGCAACAGTTTTGATAAAACCAAAATAAAATGCACATTAGTTCTCAGCAATAGTTTAGTTCATTGGTGCAGTTCATTCACTGTCTACTAGAAGCCAGAAATCACCTTCACAGATTTTACGTTTCTAAACCTTTTCTTTAAATCTATCACTTCTAATTTAGTATCATGTTTTTATAGAGAACGATGGCAGTAAAAACAATTATTTTTTGAAATGGTTAAATCCAATCCTATTACAGCACATGGTACATCAAAGACTTTGATGTCTTATTTAATGGAGGATTTTACTGAAAAGTATGATAACTGCAGATTAATTCATAAAACGCAGTTTTGAAGGATTATAAAGAAATGCATTTTGCCCGTGCATGATATAAGCAGAGTTTCATTTAAATGTAAATTGTAGACTAGCCTCAGACACTTGTGAATGAAGACTCAGCCAGAATGTCAGTATTTTTGCATGTAAACAGAGAAACGTACAATGGAGGAAGAGAGGAAATGCCACCTTTGGATATTCTAGATGGAGGATATATCCAGATGTAGCCATGTTGTGCAGGATTTGATGATCTTGCCTTGTTCAGTGTTTCTTCAGCCTTGCTGCAGCTGCAAGTCACTGAAGGGCACATCTATGATATTAATGGCACTGAAGGAAAGACTGCCTTTGTGCACGTATTTCTTCCCTTCCTGCTCATAAAAAAGCAATTTAATCTCATTCATAGGTGATGTGCCTTATGGCCACTTCAGATCACACATTAGTGATGAGACATACTGTAGCTCTGTGATCTATGTCATCTCAGACTGTCAGAGGCTGGCTGTCAGTGACTCATGTTAACAAATCGGCACCTGTTGGTTGTGACAGGCTCAAATGTGTTTCTTTAACCAATTAACATGCAGAACATTTACATGATATTAAAGAAATCAGCAAACAAAAATCCCTCTTCCATTTCACAGAAAAGACATTTGTGATAAGTTATGTCTGATTACATTTTATTGATGTAATTAATTTCAAGCAACATTAACATTATCTCCAGTTCTGTCTAGATGACAGAAAGCGGAGCAGATGCTGTTCCAGATCTGACAGTTGAGTTGTTGCGCTGTTTGTTTTATTTGTTGGCGCGAAGCAGAAGGTTACCATAGGACTGTAGATCGTGGCCATGGCAGTTGGTGGATGACACACGCTGCTTCATTTACATGCTGATATTGCTCTGCGGAGACGTTTTGTAAGTTAGGCTCATGTTGATATTTCTGGATATTTTAGCCCATTTTCCACAAATGACTCTGCTGACCATTTCCCAATGCATCTGAACAGTCTGTTCAGATTTTTAAATTCATCTCTTAACCTGCACAGATAGAATACAATTACAATAAGTTACAGTTACGGTTAATATAGATGAATCAACTACATAATGAAGCCTTTACCTACAGTTTCATACATTCATTTAGAACATGAAACAAACCTTTCAACCAATTAGAATCAAGAATTGCAGAATTGCCAGAAATGATTTACCTGTTACTTTGTTCACATATTATGATTAAGAAAGTTTTTTTTTATAAAAGGTCAATTTATTGTATTATAGATTGATTATACAATCATTAGTAAGTACAAAAACTATCTTTTGAATGTTGATTGGCCCCTTTATTTAAGCCAGTAGTATTCACACATCTATTTCATTGTGGTGATAATTTACAGTCCAATACAGAAGAAAGCAAGGACACTCTGAGAGGTTTTTTTTTTTTTTGATTTACTCACACTATTGTTGCAAGAATCTGCTCTCCTGTCGGGGATAAGACAATCAATCTCTCTCTGTCTCTCTCACACGTTCTGTCTGCCTCTTTTCTCTCTCTCTCTCTCTCTCTCTCTCGCTCGATGAAAAGATAAGCATGCTTGTTTTTCTCTCCATGCTCCTTGCTACCAGCGTCTCCCAGGACACCAAGATTTAAAGGCTAATGAAACCAATTTAACGGAACTAAAGAGTTAATCTTACGTTCCTTGTCAACGCGTCAGCCCCACGCTTATGAAATCTCACGTAAAGTTACTAAATTCGCTGCCGCTATTCTTCCATACAGTCAAAGAAAAGGTTATAAGATTGAGGACAAGAGTAAACACAGAATAATGAGCTATATTGATTCAATTTTCAGATTGATGGAATGAGATTAATTGTACCAAAAATAGTCACTCTAAAGAAATTACATACATACCTACAAATTATGTGTCTGACACTCATTTGGCCTTTGCAGCAATCATAGTAATTATTGGCTGTGTGTACTGTAGTTGTGTATTACAGGGACAAATGTCACAGATTTCTCACTGAGATAAACACTTCCAGCCTGCCTGCTAAAGAAAGCTAATTAACTCCATTACCTATGGCATTGTATCGCCATGGCGTTCTATATATCAGATAATGACTGGAACAAATGAACGCCCGCGTCCTGGCACAGTGGCACCACAATTTCATTTCTTTTCATGAATGTATCAGGAAACAAAAGAAAAAAAAAAGCAAAGCAGGTGGTGTGGTCAGATAGATAAGCTGCCGAACATGAAAAAGTTAACGTACACAGCGACGTAGCGGTGAAAGTGAGAGTAATTGCTTGTTAGACCAAAAACATAAAGATCTCAAACAGCATTCATTACTGCAGCTCGAGGAGGACACTGTATCACTTTGTGCATTTTAGTTTGTCCGACAAGATGTCTCCAAAGGATCGTTTAAAAAAAAAAAAAAACGAATATATTTCCATAAATTTCACTGGACAGATCCATACCGTCGGGGCGATGAAGAACTCATTATATTTCACGAGAACAGCGTGGCGAGATTACATATTAAAGTGTTTACACCTGGACACTGCAGTGCTAATGCGTTATCTATCTGTAGCTGAATATACTGAATCTATTCTGACACCAACTGAAGGTTTACAAGCTTTCTGAGGCTAATACAACAGTAACTGTTTAGTACAGTTCGTCTCTGTGTATTTAACATGTATTACTGTTTTCTCTCTTGTTGGCTTTATGTGTATGTTTAGACTAATTAGTGTGTTGTACTTCCAACGGGGGCTAATGTTATTCTCTACTGGTGATACTGTCAGTTTCCTTCTTACTGTACTCATTTATTTTTACATCACCTTTAGCTTAACTCTTTTTGGTTTCTCACCTTATCTGTTGTTTAATTAGATGTCCAGTGCTGTTACACCAGCTCCCAGTAAAAACTGCAGAGGCCAACTGCTGTCTTTATTGGAAGTGTTTTCAGCTCTGGATGTCTATTTATATTTGGCACAGCTATGTGGCCAATTAACCAAACCTGACAAATCAACATAGTCATGACATGTGGTGAGCTGGATTTCAAAGGAGTTCGGTCTGTTCAAAAGGGGGGAGTGTAATGAGTAGGTGGGCCTTTATAGCTTTTTACATCTTTTTACAGACATTATTGATG
This sequence comes from Seriola lalandi dorsalis, assembly GCF_002814215.2. Lineage (NCBI taxonomy): Eukaryota > Metazoa > Chordata > Actinopteri > Carangiformes > Carangidae > Seriola > Seriola lalandi. The sequence goes on along the minus strand of NW_019525485.1, from coordinate 4,932,784 downwards.
AAACGGACAAACTCATTCACTCAGCACAGCCTGTACATGGAAATCCAGATTGCAGATAGAAGAGAAGTTGGAAATGAATAATTCATGAATGTTCCACTGGAATGAACCTGATATCAAGACTAACCATTGCTCAGTAATTCAAAGCACAAACCAAAACACACCAACATGTTTCCATTCTTGCTCATCTTTTTCATGCGAGGCACTGAAACAGAAATCTTGATTTGTCTGGAGTTCATTAGTGAGAAAGTCTAATAAGTGCATAAATTGCTCAGCAGAACAAATGTAAGAAACTGTTTAATGTCTGCTGTCGTCATGAGTCGTGCACCCTGTGCTGGGAATCAACGGAAGGTGGGAGCGCTTATTGCTTTTTCCCAGGGGGCTTTTTCTCAGTTTGGCATCCCCAAGGTGAACATCCTATTAACCCTCTCTGTTTGTGCGGAGGATGATTGGCTCATTTGAGTGGCAATGGACCAGAAGACTTTTGGGAAGTTACAACAGCACATGCATTTCTCTCTCACACACACACACACACACACACACACACACACACACACACACACACACACACACAAACACACTCAGACACTCTGAACATTATGTGTGTGAGTGTTGGCAGCCTGTGTAATGTAAACAGCCTTAAAACTGTTTGGTGTTGACAAAAAAGGCAGATAATTGACCCTTGTCTAGAATATAAAATATGTAATGGAGAGGCGGCAGTGGTGTTAGCTCTGCCACTTCACACAGTAAGTGGGTAGAGTCGATGTATAGAGTGGATGGATGGAAATTCAAACAACAACTTGGATCCTTTGCGTAACAACTTCTAAAGAAAATCTGAAGATAATCTATATTTTCCTTATCGACAATTAATCCTGTGAAAATGATTTGTTTCTACATGAAAAATGTCTACTATTTTAAAACAACAAAAAAAAAGATATGACATACAAACAGAAACACACTAATCCCTAAATATACTCACATAAAAATCCATTGAAAATACAAAAAGCCTGTGCAGATTTCATGACATGATAAACAGGATTATCTTAATATTAATAATAAATAACGAGGGACTACTGTTGCTTTTTGTCTTTTCTCTGAATTTGTAGCCAATAAAAAAAAATATCAAGATACCACCAGTTACCTTTATTTGCTTTTAAACTGGAGCCTTAACTCAGCTGTCATTCATACTGAGATGAATAAGTGCATTTAAGAACCTTAAAAGTTAGAAAACTAATTTTACAGGAATGGATATGGGAGAAATTTGCCACCCAAAAGTTGTTTATCTTGGTCTTCGCCCACACAGTAAAAATGTGTCCACAGTGTTGAGCAAAATATTTCAGTCAACTAAAAAAATGTGAGTTATTGGCAGAAATGGTGCAGAATATAAAGTATATAAATCAGCTGCTCATTGCTTTCTCCACTAGCTGTGATCATGGCGTGTGTGATATACAGTCGCGGCACTAAATTCAGTAAAAACAACCACATTATATGTCCGTAGCATTTGATCCAAACAAAGTTCTGCTGTCACATCGACTTAATCCGAGCCTGTCATCAAATTGGCAAAACAAGCTCCTGGCATCTCCGGCTCATTGTTGAGGATATGTCACAGCTTGCACACCAGCATATTCTCCACATCGAGCAAACACGGTTAGCTTTGGAGTTGGTAGGTGAGAAACTGGTAATGAGAGGGGAGCTCTGAGTTTCCAGCTGCTTCCTACCTTCGCTGTCTGTCAGAGGCCTCGTTATCTCAGCTTTCTACTGCTGGTCAGCCTTGTTATCCTTAAGTCCTGTCTATTGCCTTATTACTTCTAAGGAGCAAGAAACGAGTGTCATATTAAAAGACTTGACAGTACCTATTCATAGAAGCCAGGACCAAATCTCAACACAATACTTTAGCTGTAGGGATTAGCTGGTTTTGTTGCGGGGCTAAAATCACCTGTTGTATTACAGTGAGGGAACATCAATAGGATCAGGGATAACTCTGTCAGAATCTGACAAAGCCCAGATGTCTGATCTTCCAATCCACTGATCATCAGCCCAGTGCAGTGATAAATTTCCCCTCTGACACTGGATTAAATGCGCTGCTATGTTGTCTGACAAGATCACAATCTTGAGGTCGTGTAACTCAGCATCTTGTGATTGTCCTGCCAGCGCTGAGACGGGCCACCCTGCAGGTTAAAGGAAGATTCAACCTTCTCGTGATCACGCTGTCGTATGTAAATCAGTGTCACCCCCAAAGCCAAGAAGTCATTTTGTGGGGCAGGACTAGAGCATCCACCGTGAGGGGCCACCATGCTGCTTGAGGGAGTTTAGTTACATTTCATCAGTTAGTGCTTGTAGTTAAAGTTTTTGAAACATGATGGTTGCAATTATGGAAAGTAATGCATCTATATTGCCTGCCCGTCCTTGTTTGTCTCTGGTAAGCATTCAGACAGGGCTTTGTTATTAGAAAATAACATTTTAATTACATTTTATTTATAATAGTATACCATAATACTCCGAACAAGCTTTAACCTGCTATCGAAGAACAATGCTGCCCTTATCTACAGGATTACCTTTTTTTCCTTTTTATCTTAAGCCTCAGTTTTTAGGATTAGTATGTAGCCAATAATTGCATATTTAAGATCACTCTGCAGGATTCCTGATGAAGAATGAATCACCTAGAAACATTAAAATGTCAGCTGGAAATGACATTGTAGTCCAACTCACAGAGTTTGAGTCAGAGCACAAAATTAGCTTGCTAACCACAGCTGATGGAATGTACTAACACAGGTTGTCTCCTCATCCAACAGAATTAACCACTGCGGAGAAGAAATGAATCACTTGCTTTTTTTTAACTTTTGTGTGAGATCAAATCTTTCATGTTTTTTTTTTTTTGATGGATGGATGGAAGACATTTGAACATTTTGCAATTCATCAGGTTGCATTTCATCTTTAAACAACACGGTCTAAAATAACAGGAATGGAGCAGTAAGCCTGTTTTCCCAGACAGAAAAAAGGGATGAGAGCTCTTTCCCGTCCTCAAATTGCACCATGGCTTCTGGCTACATCTTCCTCTTAGAGTATATGACGGATTTCTCCCCAGCTTGATTGGAAAATGAAGGAATTACAGCAAATCCTGACATTAACTTCTAGATGTTTTATGAATTCTCTGATGATAACTAATGTGCAGGCGAACTAGTAGCTTGAAGCTTTACTCGACATATAACAATATTGTCTGTTAAAGTGTGCCCCTCTTGACAATAATAGAAATTAGACAGTAGGATCGACGCAGCTTTTGGTTGCATTTCATCGTTTGTTTTCCTCAAATGTTGACTAAAAGATCCAGAATCCTCCTCACTGAACGCTTTTTCTGTGTATGCTTGATTAGTTGGACTTTCTCTTTAAGACCCAAATGCCACTGCTCAAACAGTGTTTGCTCTGAGAAGCAGAGAACATGCCAGACAGTTTAAATTAGAATCACTTTCTCCTGACTAAACACCAAGCCAATCATTTGAATAGCACTCAGACGGACTACATATTTGATGAATGCCTTCCCGCAGTTTTCATAATAAAATGGATTTAGTTCTTAGAGAATTATTTTGAATTGATTTGGGGACCTTTTTTAAATAGTCACATTCAATGAGGACAAATGCGCTATTTAATATTTAAATGTGTCAAAGCCCTCTTGATGTGAAAAGGGGCTTTAGTTAAACAAAAGGCAAAAACACTATAGACTTAAGTAGCTGTATCTCGTTAGTGCTCACAGTCCTCTCGGGTTATCACAAACAAGCCAGTTGCAGGAGCTCAGTGGACTGCCTTCGAGCATACAACACATCAGAGATCCTCAGGTGGGTCAGCCGATCACATCTGAAAATAAAATGAAAATTTGAAAACCAAAACGCAACATCTCATCCAATTAAAAATACACAGGAGCTCCATGGAAAAGTGGTCTTTTTATAAGAGACAACGCACAGAAATCCTTCCATCCATTCAATCAAGGAGGACTATGTTGAATTTAAGTGATCACCACTGATCCACACATAACCCACCAGCTTCCAGTCCAATTAAGAAACACATTAATTACCCATCGCCATATCATTTACCCAGTCACCCTCCAAGTCCATGTTTTGGCGAACGTCTTGTCACAAACAATTAAGCCAATAAAGATGGAAGTTAATTAAATCAAGGGCAGTGACGTGTCGTTTGTTGCAAAGTCACTGCAATCACGCAGCCTGGAGGGTGGAGGTTATTGATGGCTGTCTTTTTTAAGGGGTAAGTCAACCCCAAAGACTCACATTAAACATCAAGTTACATGCTGGAGAGGCTGAGTTGATTTAGCTTTGAGAGGATGAAGGCGGGCGGCAGATTTTTATGCTGCAGCTGGCTCCAGATCACACTGTGAACCATCTGTTTGTCCTGACCTCACGCCCTTGTGGTATATACGTTATTTCCATATTTTAGTGTCTAGATTTCATCAACATGACACTACCAACACTAGGGCTGGTCTGGTGGGCAGAGTTCCCCCAACGCTATGAAAGTGGTTCTTGAGATACTCGGGGCCTCTTTTGTTATAACTACTGTGTGTGTCACCTGAGTTGTGAGTTGTGTGGCTCTGTCCTTCAAGGGTTTCTTTCTCAAACCTTGAAACCATCCTTACTTGTCTTCTTTATTTTTTCTATGTACTGCATGAGCTGTTCCTGCACCTTCCATCTCTGTTGTTTTACACAACTCAATAGAAAAAGATACAGTTAGAAAAAAAAAGGCAAAGGTCATGCCATTATTACATTTTCCTGCTTGCTTTAAGTCTAGCTATGCAAATACAAGGATAGGCTGTTTTCATAAAATCACCGATATACACATATTTAACCTACATATCAGTCGTACACACAGATTCTTAATTGGAAGCGAGAAGGATTAATAAATGAATTACATGCTTTTGTGTTCCCTGCTGAGAAATTCTGTTTTTCGCTCAACCGCTCTCTGCAGGAAGGTCAGAGCACTGGATCAGCTACAGAAAAACACCCCAGGAGCTAATAGGGCTTCTTTCTAAAGGACAGTAAAGCAGACTGGATCCCTGCCAACATGTTGGGCTTGACCCTGGGTTCACGTGTTGAAGGATTTACTCTCTAAGCATGAAAACATTCCACCATCTCCAGGCAGCGAAGAGATGAACAAATTGAAGCAAATGTTATCAAAACTAAGATTAATAATGGAGGGAATATGGTATTTCTTTGCTCTGAGGGTACTGACTTTAACATGAAGGTAGCAATTGGGCCTGAAACCATAATTCAAGCACTTTAAAATGAGGCTTCCACCTCATTAAGGGAGAAAGTGAACTCCAGGAAGTCTCACTGGGCTCTCCGGGGCTTTGGTTACCAGGGTTATCCACAGGTTCTTCAGCAGTTCTGCATCTCTGTCTATGTTACCAGGCAAGTGAGCCCCATCTGCTGCCACACAGGGGGATATAAGAAGAAGAAGAAGAAATGACACAGCTTTTCCCGGCTCCATCCCATTTGGCTCTGACTCAGAAAAGCTGGCTTTGACACTTGCACCGTGCTGGTAAGAATGCATAAGCAGCATCACGTAACACAAATCTAAGTCACTGCCTTTGCTCCCTGTCTGTTCCAAAACTGACTTTTAACATCCTTCTCATTTTACTAATATATCAGCGCAGGACACCCAGTTTACCATACATTATTCTTCTTTAAATCTGTACTCTGTGAACACCTTCATTCACAGAATTTTCTGCTTACTTTCCCTTTTTCCTGTTTTGTTTTGTTGTGCCGTAATCACCGATCACAATGACTCAACATGGTAGATTATTATTATTATTTCCAGTAATAGCAGGAGTAATGTTGCTGTTAATAACATTGGGTATTTTGAGGCTGTGAAACTGTGTCGTTGACTCGGGCAGATTGTTTGCTGGTATACAAAATTGTGTTCCCATGCTGAATAGTTTCTGCCAAAACCACGCCCCAGGCCACAAAAGACTCTCTTTTTTGTGGTGTAGCTTTACCTCTCTTCTCAAAGAAGGCAAAAGACCACAAAAGTTTTCAAAAAAAGACCACAAAATTACAACCAAGCCTGCAGGCCAATAGGAGAAACTCAAAGACTCAGCTGTACTTACAGAGTCCACTGTACACTGCTGCATACACTCTCCAGTGGAAGGACTCTTCTAAGCACTTGCTGCTTTTTTAAGAGAAACGCTGCCACAGTGCAGCTTTTCTCTAACTGCAGGGAACAGATGTGCTGCTCTCATCTCCACAGAGAGCAGCGGTGCATCAGTTCAGTCTATCTTTGGGCCTGGCAAACTACAGAATAACAGTCCTGTATCCCAGGAATTACATACATATTGGATGATTCTGTAGGTAATGATTTATGTGCAAAGCCATTGCTTACTGCCAGTAAAGAAAATAACATAGCCTTTGTGTCGCACCCTAGCCTTGCAACTAATGTTTTTAACTGTGACTAAGATATGTGGCTAACTCTTGTTTAAGTTGCCAAACCTTAATGCAACTATCGTCAAGATTTTTAAATAAACAATCGGTCTGATGAGTATGCGCATTTGAAAGGAGTCATCGACAAACATGACATTGTTTCGATTGTCAAACCTGCAACTTAACCGCTTTGGTTTGGCTATTATATAGACCCTGGTGCAGTATGCAACACATTTTATGTTAGCTGCATAGGTTACTGTCAGCATTTAGTTCTAATGCAGGATGTAGTCGTGGCGGTAGTAGAAGAAAAAGTGTTAAATTCATATTGTGCCATTAAAAGCACAATTGATGGTATTTGACCTCATACATTGAGATCTGGGTTCATACGGGAAGTCAGCCGTGACTTTTTCATTATAACCAGTTCTTTTCCTAAATGAGGTTATTTTAGCTGCCTGACACATTCAGAGCTTTGACTGTAGCTTCCATGACCTTTTTGTCTCACCTTAACTAAGTGGTTTAAATTGCTTAGACATAACCGTTGATACCGTAATCCTGCTTCAGTTGCCACAAGCTCAGTTCAGTAAGAAGATATTTGTTACTGTCTAAATGGGAAGGAAACATGTTCATTTTCTGTCATACTTTATATTGATATTAATTGTAATGCAGTTTTGCAAAAGCAAAATATCTTGCTTTAAAAAAAAAAAAAAAAATAGAAACATTAAAGCATAGAACTTGGGACAAAGGCATCAGACAGTTTGCAGGTCTCTCTTGTGGCTCATATTTGGAGCAAATAAACTCAGTCTGTTCTGGAAAGAAGTGACATGGGGTGCGGGAGGTGTGTGTGTGTGTGTGTGTGTGTGTGTGTGTGTGTGTGTGTGTGG